>NC_056559.1:21160947-21292418 GCF_013358625.1 Macadamia integrifolia
TTTGTTTGTGATGGTTTCAGGAAAAGTCATGAGCCTGTTGGATGAGACGTTGAGGAAATGGACCTTGGACATGAACATAAGGGCTAGGATTGCTGGAATCCATAAATGTGTCATTTCTCGGTCAGATCGGGTGTGTGAAATTACACCACCAATTACTCTGGCAGGTGCCCCAACACTAGGATGCCAACATGCATGTATTTCGATTTGGATTAGTAGAAATCTACCCAACTCTCAAAGAATTCCGGGTTTGTAAGTTATCTCCACCCAAAGGCAGGTTATTCCAACCATCTTTGAAGAAATATTATTCAGAGGAAATTTATGACTTCTTCGGATGGAAAGGAGAGGAAGTGAAGCAATTCGTCAAGTATGGGAAGATTGACATTCTGAAGGTGGCCTAAATCTTTGTCCAATATCTACCAATAGGAGGAATCCATCAACAGAGATCACAAGATGCTTATTTACTTTACATGGTAGCTCACTATGTTCTCCGAACTCCAGGGCATGGTGCACCACCTATTCTGATTGAGATGGTAAAAAAGTTGAAGAAAGGAGGTGACATCATTCCTATGGTTCTTGCAAAAACATTCAAGGGATTCGATGACATGAGCCATGGCCATAGATTGGACTAGATCATTATCAAGGGAGTCCTACTATTTTTTAGATTTGGCTCCTTGAGAAACTAAAGTTAACCAAGTCAGTAAAAGGAGGCCCACTCGGAGCCCCTTGCTGCCAGGATAAGAGGAAAGTTCTGGAATTTAACCTTATCACGGATTGGGAGAAGTACCTGCAGGAAAGGAAGGTACGAGATATTGCATAGGGATGCCCAAGGAGGCCACAAGAAGATTTTATGATGAAGACACCTGGCTACAATTACGTTAGGTTGATGGGATTGACTCACACATCCTTTTATTTGCCCACGTACATCGGCCAACAATATGGGCCCGAGGTGATGGACCCAGAAGAGTTAGTGAGCTAATGGAATGAAGAAGTATTTGGGTTTTTGTGTTATCCCGATTATTCTAATTATAACTTGAGTTATGTAATTGATTATGCCTAAAACATTACAAACCACAAACCACAAACAAAAAACAAAAAGAAAAGTTCCTCTTTGTGTCAAAGATAGACTTTCATTCATAAGATGCCAAAATAAAAAGGGGAGGGAAAAAGAAAAAGAAAACATATACATGTGTTTACAATTGCAGGAACTACATGAACAGGTCTCTAAGAAGTAAAGTCATCATCTAAACCATACTCTGAATCACCCCCATGGAGTACTAGGGAACTCGTGGATGCTAGTCCAGTCTGCTCCAGCCTCTGTGTCATATCCTAAATCAGTGCATCCTGCTGAGCAATCTCCTGTTGGTAAGAGCTGAATTGGCTCTCCAAGGTGACAATCCTTCCATCCTAAGGAATATAGGAGAGTATCAAGAAGAAGAACAATGAAAGAGGAAGGGCAAAAAAGAAAAAAAAAAGAAAAAAGATAGAAAATACCTTGGCGACTATCACCTCACACAAGTCATAATGCATCCTCCTGATCTTAGAATAGATCGTCGGAGACACCTGAGAAAGAGCATATCAGCCAAAGAAAGTTAAAATTCAATTAAAGGATGATCAGATACTCACATAGTCATAAGGAATGGGCAGCCCAAGGGAAGCATCTACATCTGTGCTCCGCTCCAGAAGATGAGGGAGGCTAGGGTTGGCCGGGTTGGGATAGCACCAAGCAGGAAAGCCATGGAAGGGGATGTTGGCTACTCTGAGAGACCCACTAGCACTAGTAGAGAGTCCAGCTTGCAAAGGATCAACAGCATTGACATGCAACTGAACAGTAGAAGGGTCTACGCATCGTGTTCTCCCCTGAAAGAACATCAGTCAAGACCAAAACGAAAAGAAGTTGAAGTGTGAAGGAAATACTCAAGAAAGGGCAACATACCACTGGACCGTTAGGACCAAGAGGGGTGTATACTGGTCGAGATATTATTCATCCCATATTCCATCCACCAAACTCTCAATCTCGTCGGTAAGGATGATCTCTGGGCAATTCATGGTAGGTGGAGGAAGACAGGGAGAGAGATGTGACTCGATATCAGACCATTGGGGTATGACTCTCTCTCCCACGTATCAGACATGGCCCCATATGCCTCGAAACAAGACCCAATTCTCAGATAAGTATCTAGCCAAGACAACTTCATCAGAGTTTGGAAATGTGAGAGACTGGAATGGTCTCCAAGTGACCTGTAAATCCAAGGAAAAGTAAGTATAGCACAGGAAAAAAGGAATTTTAATATCAAATGTGGCATACCTCAGTGAGACCGTTCAAAAGAGAACGAGCAGTGGTCCCCGAAGGATGGCACCGAGCCTTGAGCACCTGATTGTCTCCCCACCTTGGGGTATGACTCTCTCTCCCACGTATCAGACATGGCCCCATATGCCTCGAAACAAGACCCAATTCTCAGATAAGTATCTAGCCAAGACAACTTCATCAGAGTTTGGAAATGTGAGAGACTGGAATGGTCTCCAAGTGACCTGTAAATCCAAGGAAAAGTAAGTATAGCACAGGAAAAAAGGAATTTTAATATCAAATGTGGCATACCTCAGTGAGACCATTCAAAAGAGAACGAGCAGTGGTCCCCGAAGGATGGCACCGAGCCTTGAGCACCTGATTGTCTCCCCACCTTGTGGCTGTGGGGAAGAAAAATGCTTGAGGATCCCTTAGTCTGGGAGCTTTAATCTTCAAGTGCCCAAAGCACCAAGGCTATTTTAAAAGATGTGCAATCCAAATAAATAAAAGGAAATAGGTACAAGAAGGAAGATTACCTGGAGGATGAAGCCCGCTCCTTTGAGACCTCGATCTCCATAGGACAACAGGTCTAGGGTCCGCAAGATGTATGCATAAGCGGCCCCACCCCAGTCCCAAGAATCTACCTCCTAAAGAAGAAGAACACTAGGCGAATGTCTACTCCCCCTCAGAGGTCACTAAAAAGACACTGACCCACAACAAACAATAAGAAAGAACGGGTCACCTATGCCATGTTGCCGGGGTTTACCCATAGGCGGGGTTCTCCACCATCGTGCACTGATTTCCCCTAGATGGATATGTGTCTGATCAGCTGCAATGGTAAGGCCTATCAAGTCTGCAAACTCCCTAACAGTCGGAGTCTCGGGAAGGGTCATGGGTCTACCCCCAAATGGAACGCCCGTCAAGGCATAGAAGCACAGAGGTGTGATGGTGATCTCACCAATAGGAAGCTGAAATGAGTGAGTACTCGGCCACCACAGCTCCATCAGGACCCCTACCAGTGCCAGATTGAATTTTTGGGTCTCTATAAGGGCTAACCGACATAGGCATGATGAATCAATCATCTCCTTCACTCTACGAGGAAGTATCCTATACTATGACTGAAGCATGATCGGATGGCCATACAGGGCCAAGGTCAGTGGTTCCCTCCCCTCATGCTAATGGAAATAAAGATTATATAAAAACAAAAACAAAAACAACATAAAAATAAAAAGATAAAAATAAAAGAACAAAACAAAAATAAAAGATGAGCAAATATAAATGAGAAAATGTAAAGACTTACCCAAGAACCCTATATGGAGTTATAGATGTGGTTCCAACTGTTGTGAAGAGTCTACCCAGAGTACTAATCGGTCAGGCCCTCATCCCTTTGGGAGGAACTACTACAACCCTCTAGCAGGATTTCTCCACAAGTCGAGGAACTGCTGCAACCCTCTAGCTGGATTTCTCCACAAGTCTTTCTCTTTATTCTTTCGCCATATTTTCTTAAATCACAAAAAAGCTTCAAGAAGCTTCCTAATTTGCACAAAAGCATACAAGAATGTCAAATTCTCCAAATGAATCTTTCTCAAGAACTATGAAGATCTTCAAGAGAAAGATAAAGAACTTCAAGAAAAACCTAAAGATCTTTGGAAAAATTTTGAAGAAGCTCGAGAAATGCAAAATGGTTCGGATCTTCGAGAAAGCTCCAAAAACCCGAACTCACTCACTCACAAATTGTTCCCCACTTAGAAAAGTTAGAATGAGGAATAAACAAAGGAGGGGGGACCATTTTATGGGTAAAAATTTAGTTAAAAAAAAAATTTCCAATCCCAAGGTGCAAATCAAAGTTTCTTACTACCAAATCAAAAGCAAAGAAGCAAGATTCTAAATCAAAGAAGCAAGATTCTAAATCAAAGAACCAAAAAATCATCAAGGGAAATCAAGAAAAGAAACAATTTCATTGACCTAGCCCCAAGTGGTCCAATTGCATTCACCCGGCCCCAAGTAGCCTAATAGTTTTGTATCGGCTCCGAGAGACCCGATCTTATAGACCAAATTCCCCGACCTGGCACATGCAAAGCGCAGTTAAGGAAATCCAAGAATCAAATTTTTTTGCCTATTACAAGATTGGAAGAGCAGCGAATTCTTCCTTTGTAAACATTGGTCCCAGATAGTCCAAATTGGTTCACCCAACCTGGAGACCAAATTTCCTAAACTGGCACATGTAAATCCCAGCTAAGGAAAAGTCAAAGATCAAAGTACCAACATTTTTTACAATATTGGAAGAGATGTGAATTCCTTTCCTACAATCGGCAACCTAGGTAAGTCCTAAAACTTTAAAGTAGTTGAGAGATATTATCTATTGCATTTTTCAACTTCGTCATTAATGAGAAAAATGACAACAGTACATGCTCCAGGTGACAAAATGTGGTCGTTCTTTTCTTTGCCCTTCGGCTGTTGGCACAGGCCTTGGCCAAACAGGGGCATTTTGTAGACACCCAATTTTGTCTCCCTCCTCCAACTATGATGAAATGTAAATATTGGACATGATTTTTGACTTCCGATCAATAGAGATGATGATGGACTAAAAAAACTCAGAAGCATTCCCCGCCATATGCCGCACACCTTGTGCACATTGCATGCCCTCCTGTGTAGCCATGCTAGCCATGCTCCATGCACTTCTGCCCAACCTTGTGTGCCACCGTCAATGCCCAGGATTGGTGTTCCACTGGCTCGATGGGTCTCTTCACCCACTTTAGTCCAAAAACCCACTTTTTGCTAGGAACTCTCTCTCCTCCCATTAGTCCACAAAACCCCTTTTTGCCCATTGGTTAAAAACCTTCTTCATCCACTTTAGTCCAAAAACCCTCTTTTGCCCATTGGTTAAAAACCTTCTTCACCCACTTTAGTCAAAAAACCCCCTTGTGCCCATTGGTTAAAAATTATCCCGCCTTCCCATTGGCCCAGAAATCCTATAAATACCCCCTCCTTTGGATTTTACACACCAAACAACCTCACCACACTCCATAGTAGTGAAGCTATGCCCACTCTCCTCTTCCCCTCCCCCCTTTGAGTTTCTTCAGATCTTCGAAGCGATCTTCTTCAAGATCTGAAATCTTGTTCGGATCTTCGAAGTGTTCTTTGGGACTTTGATGATCTTCAATCTAAGTTTCTAACACAATCCACTTTTTGCCAAAAATAGTATGTTCTTAGCATCTCCCATTTGAGTGTTCTTAGTCCTTAGCAGAAATAGAAATCCCCCCCTTGAGGTTTCTCAGGTCTACGAAGAGATCTTTGTCAAGATCCAAAGTTCTGTTCGGATCCTCAAAGTGTCCTTAGTCCTTAGCAGAAATAGAAATCCCCCCCTTGAGGTTTCTCAGGTCTACGAAGAGATCTTTGTCAAGATCCAAAGTTCTGTTCGGATCCTCAAAGTGTCCTTCGGGGCTTTGGGGATCTTCAATCCATTTTTAGGTCAATCCATTTCTTTCCAAAAATAGTTGTTCCTAGCAGAAGCCCTGTCTAAATGCCCCTGGAATCTTTCTAGAAATAGCCATTCCCAGCGGAAGCTCAGCCAAAGTGCCACCTTAACCTAGCCCTCCCCTAGCCTATCCCCAGTGGAAGTTCTGTCGGAGTGCCACCTCAGCTTTGTCCTCACCTAGCCTATCCCCAGCAGAAGCTCTGTCAAAGTGCCATCTCATCTGAAGCCCGAAAATAGCCTTCTCTAGCAGAAGCCTTGTCCAAATCTAAATCAGGAAATAGCCTTCCATAGTCGAAGCTCTGTCTGAATCCAAATCCGAAAGTAACCATTCCTAGCCAGAACTCTGCCCAAATATCATCATAGTCAACATCTCTCGAGAAAGGAAGTTGGAGGTCAAGACCATCTTCCCCTGAGCCAAAAAAATTTGAAAGATAGTTTGAGTCGGTATTAATCAGGGGCCCACCCCTTTTGACCCAAAACAGGGGTTAAGTTCAGGTATAGTTTCTCAACCGAATTGTCATCATGTAGACTTTATATAGACCTTGTTTTTTTATATATAGTCATTTAAATTCAGTCAATGTATATATGTGTGATAACTTAGCCATGCATGTGGAATAGGAATAATTATGGAAAATGTTCGTTCTCAAGTATCTAGTAGGAAAACTAGCTGAACCAGGTAGATTGGGTGCCTAACACCTTCCCAATTCTACAACTTGACACTTACCCTAAATCTCTGGATCATACTGAATTTTGGGCCTTTATCTCAAGAATCAAGCCCACCCCAGGGTCCTAGGCCCATAATCCTATGTGGTGACTCCAAACCCTTTTGTATGATCCCGATCCCTGTATTGGACCATCATCAAACCCCTGTCATAAATGACGAATGTTACACTCTTGCAAAATAGGCCCGCACGTATCTCCGAGCAGTAATACGGTGGTACGAGGCCCATAGGGTAAGCGCACACGATGTGCCCCTCCCTCATATGAAAGAGAAAGAGCGGAGAGAAGATGGAATCAATGCATAAGTCCATTTTCGGTGGGACCCTTGGTACATTGGGTGGTCTACCTCGGTTCCAGGTAGGGAAAGTGGGAGACGATGCATTGGATCAAGATCGGGTGTTCCTGAGCGACATGATTCCTATTGAGGAATTCTCATTAGTCACATATGCATGAACAAGTAGCATATTATGGTTAAACATGTATAGGAAGGGGGCCCACATGACATCAACCTCGAGCATATGCGTAAAAGGGAGTGCACAATTAAATAAGGAAACCAAATAAAAATCTAATTTAGATCTGTACTGTTCACCAAAAATAGTGAGAGAAGTCATCGAAAACAGGGGGAAATCCACTAAAAATATCAGTCTTGTTTTTGATGGACTAAACAAATGCCAAAAATCCCAAATATGTTCACTGAAAATAGTCCACCGGATCTTACTCTAGTGTTTCCGGTGGCCTTGTTTTTAGTGGAATGGGAAACGATATAAATAGGTGTGGGGGTCCCCATTCTTTTACAAAACCCTATTCTAACTTGTGGAAAAGAAGGAGAAACGGCCAAGGAAGCTTGCCCCAACCATTCCCCACCTTCTACACATGACTTAGGGACTAATTGCCACCGTCTACGCACTCCCGGTAAGTTTCTCACCCCTTTCAACCTAGTTTTCAAGGTTTTTGGTTTCTTCTTCTTTTCTAACCTAGGTTTTGAATTTCCAAAACCCTAGGAACTAGTCTTTTGTGATCATGTCTGGACACCGTGCTCTTCCCTACCATGCCATCACTCAACAACCACAGGTTCTCCTTGCAGAGGAGTAATATGATCACAATTGGTTCCATTCTTTGGTTGAGTAAGATCGTTAGGAAATCTTCGAATACCGGAATGTTGACCCCAGTAAGTGTGTGAGGGACTTCCAATAGTTCCATATTCACCAATGATTTGATGCTTTGGGGTGGTACTGTAAACTGAAGCCTGATAAGCTATACTATCACTGACTTATAAGGTACTTCTACTACAACCTTCAATGCGATAATCGTGGCACTTAGGGCATGAGGATCACCTCAAGGGTGAAGGGGGTTGATATCTCCTTCAATATGGCAGAATTGGTCAATTCTGAGGATTTCCAATGATAGGGAATTGACCTACTATCCTCCTAAGACCTTATCCTATGAATTTCAGAACCTCAACGTCTAGGTGGAGATGGACTGCATGCTCATGAAGGAGGCCTTTGGGTGGCACTGTACTATCAACTACCGTGCTACCCCTAAGGTGGTTTGCAAGATGATTCAGCTAAATGTCCTCCCCATAAGTGGACACTATGATGGGGTGTCCATATTACAGGTGTATGTCACCTACTGTGTCTATATGGGGTTGCCACTCTATATTCCCTACCTACTGATGTGGACCATGGTAGTGAAGGCTAAAGAACGTAAGGCTGAAAATATCTGTTATGGCAAGTTACTGACCACAATGTTCAGCCATTTTAGGGTGGACTTCGAGGATGAGAAAGGTCCTAGGGTTGATGTCATTGACTTCAACCAAGAGTCCTTGAAGAAGATGACCCTCAACATGGATGAGGTGACTGAGGATGAGGAAGAAGAAGGGTAGCAACCCATAGATGTAGAGGACCAGCAAGGAGGTGATTATGGGGATGATTAGGAGGAGAATCAAGAGGGTCAGGAGGGTGTTGATCCACCTATCCAGCATGGTATACCCACACTAGGGGTATTTCCACTGACACCCCTAAAGACTATGGGGACTACAGTGGTTTCTTCTTCCAGTGGCTCTAGGGGCTCGAGACCCTACATATTGAACGATGTGATGGCTCGTCAGGATGCCACCAACAACATCCTGAGGAGGATAGGCAACCGTATAGAGAGCGTGGATAGGAGCTACTGTCTCTTTGATGGCCGAGATGCCACTATTGAGAGATAGATGCAGGATATGGTCCTATACTTTGGAGTTCCTATGCCAAGGTCTGGAGCACAGGGTTAGAGCCAGAACCAAGGCCAAGGTTAGGACCAAAAGTAGAATTGGTCTGAGCAGCAGGAGTAGTGGCCTATGGTGCCATAGTAGTTTTAAGATTTTACTGTTTTATGCTTTCTAGCTCAGCCGGCTTTGTTTTCAGTTGTGCTGTTGTAGGACTAGTGATGCACTTTTATTTTTGTTATTTGCTTATGTAAAATTTAAATTCCTAGAGATTTAGGCTAGTTTAGGATTTCCTTTCTTTCAGTACCTTTTATTTGGAAAAATGGTGTAAGCTTATGTATTCAAGCTCTTATTATAATGAAATGGCTTTCACACCTACACTTGTCTCCTAATTGGTGCATTTTTATTATTAGTTATCTTGAAATTCTTATTTTAATCCTAATCGCCAAAGAAATTAAGGTTCGGGTAGGTTGTGAGTTAAGGCATAGCATCTTGCTCTAATAGCAAGCTGTCACACCCTGCTTCTCGTAATAGGAATACCAACGATGCGAGTAAGACGCTTACCCATCTTACATCTTTACCAGGATCTCTGATAGTAGTACCTTAACATTCACAACCACAAAACACGAACCACAAGAACAATTGCAGTGGAATCAGAGTATATAATATAGCAGAATATAAATGAGATGGGGTAACATCTAGTGATAGTATATACCATTAACAGTGTCATGCCATATACAACTATTCATGACTTACATATTATAATCTTAAAAAAAAAAAAAATATACCATTAAGAAGTTTGGTATCAAAATAACAAAAAGGCACCAAACCACTTAAGGTACTGAATAGGCATAGGTGTCACAAGCACAATCCTGGTCATGCTCCTCAGCCTCTGTCGGTCATTTCGTACTCGAGTCCAAAGGGAGTAAAGTCACGCCCCAATGGTACTACAGTACTTGTATCATCATCTAAAAAGCAACATATACATGACGTGAGCTTCCAACTAGCTCAGTCATGCACACACATACACATATATAATCCATGACGACATGAGTACAGAAAGTAAACACATAATCTATAATGTGAATGATGCAATCCATTTGATTATTAAACCACCTATCATACAACTAAGTTGGGTTCATGCTACTACAACACATTGGGTTGTATCCCTGGTCCTGGAACTCACACATCGGTCACCCAACGATACAAACCCTAGTCATGATTAGGAGCCTACCGGTCCTATAATACAAACATCGATCACTCAGTAAACCCCTGATAACCACCTCTTAGCAGTCACAACACTGGAGTCACCATCGACCACATCAGACTATTTTTCGCCTTCGGCAACAATCACATCGTACCACAAGAGTGGCATTACGGAAAGGTTCATCTAACATACCACAGTTGGGTTATCTAACACCTTACCCCCTGTTGACAAGGGGATGTAGCATAGGGAATGTTACCTAACCACAATATAATACATGTCTTGCATTGTGATATAGTTAGTATGGAATAAGATATCGGAATCAACCATCGGTCACATCGCATCATTTCCAAGGCCTAAACTAGCATTCAAGCAATTGAGTATGGACTACGCGATAACAGAATCACCATCAGCCACAATGTGTATCCATTTCCAAGTATAGTCTCTTAGTGGATGATACCGGAATCACCATCGACCATAAAGTGCAATCCATAACTATATCTAATCTAATACACATATACAAGGCATGAATGCAACATCCACATGGCGATCACAGTACCGAAACCACCTTGGCCACACCAGATCTTATCACACATCTCAACATACGTCTCATATCCAATTTTTACATTTCATAAACATAGTGATTCATCATAAATAACATGTCATGAAATCAACATGGTCATATTAACAATTAATTAATCATGTAAATTTCCTATCACATGTGAGCAATTCTATAGTATTAAACATTCCAAACAAATACAATCAACCATCCCTCACCTCTGTTGTACTTGGGTAGAAGAGTTCGGAGTATGCTATTGGGAATTACTCACTTGTGGTTTCGTTGTACATGCAAGACTCTGTCCTATGTACAAAGGTAATTGGATGTCAATATGTGTCGGGAACACCAAAAGGGGACTCACAAGGGCTGCCCCAAAGGGTCTAAGTTCTATCAATTCTTGACAATACTAGGCAAGTCACCGGAAATATCCACCAGAAATATGGAAATTCCATCAAAAATATCAGTGGTGTTTTCGGTGAACCAAACAGAGGCTTCCCAAGGGTTGGGACTTCATCGGAAATATGCCACTGGATCCTTCCCAGGATGTTTCCGATGGATTCCCAGAAATGAGCCATTGAATTTGGGGCTTTTCGGCTCAGGCCCGATCTCCGAAATTTATTCTATGGAGTTTGTAGAGGGCCTTCCTACCTTCATTTTAAGCTAAAGAAATCCCAATTACACTGAGACATTTGGGAGATACAATGATCGAAAGATCAAAACCCTAGCTTCATTTTTGGTTAAAGGTGTTGCTAGAGCTCACCAGCTTGGTTTAGGCTTGGCAATCACATGGGAGAGTGAAATGTACACTCACCTGATCTTCGGGAGGTGCCGGGGTCGAGGCTTACCCCTCCAACCAGGTGATTCAATCCCTTTCTTATCTACACTAGCTCAAAATGAAGAAAGAAAGTGGTAGAGGATGTAACACCTACCTCTAGCAAGATTTCGACAGTGGGATGCGAAGTTGGGAGCTAGGTCAAGCTCCTCCCTTCTCTTCCTTTCTCTCTTCTTTTCTCTCCCTTCCACGTTTTGGGCAAGTGAGAAGTGAGAAATGAACTCACTTCTCATATTTATAGTAAGTGAAATGCTTAGGGCCTATTTGGTTGCTCCTTGTCCGGTCCAAGTGGGTTAATCTGACATTCGGGACATGTGGGCTCACCTCCTTAGACTCGTACGGTGTATTATGAGGAAGGTGTGGGAGAGTGTGTGGGGACATTTAGGGCTGGCCACGATATGGGTGGTGGGGTCCACAGGCATCAGAACCCAACCAGCAGCCTATTAGGCCACCGGATTCAGGGTCACTAGATTCAGCCTAGGATGTTTTCGGTGGGTTTGTTTCCGATGGTCAAGGTAGTGTTCTACTTTGAATGGTTTTTGTCCCCACTTGGCCATCCCTGATGGTATTGCCCTAGGTTATGTGCATGGTCTTCCGACAATTTTGGTACGTGCCAGGACTTGGGTAGTGAGGTGTCGAGTCACTTACTACTTGGGGTCGGAAGGCTTGAATCCTCTCCAGTTAGATAGACATGAAATGAACAAGAAAGTGGAGTCATCCCTTCCCTTCTTGCAATGAGCTGCCACGAGCCAAAACCCGTTGGTACTCCATATCTCTGGTCTAAGATCTATCACAAAAGTCCAAATTAAACTGGGTTATGGCACGAGTGTAACAAGGCACCTGTTGGTGTCCATATTACCTGTCTTACCTTTACCCGGCTTCCCAATCCACAAGATCAATGTCAGTATAGAAATAATAATATGCACACAACAAAATGCATGAGCTACGGGTAGAAGTTAAAATAAATAAACACTCCATAAAATAAGTCAGGGTGTACTCACCTTGGTGTCTGAAATCCTAAAATCTATACTTTTAGTTCAAATATACGTCCTCACTGCAATTTATATTTCCTATTTCACAAGATAGTTAAATAATTATTTTTAGGATAAAATCCTACAATTCCAACCCCAACTTGTTTAAGTGCATCATTCTAATAATTCTTAAATTCAATTACGCATTTGACCTTTTTTCACTGCACAATCTGTGTTTCCAATTTCCTTCACTAATAGGCCACATGAGGGGAAACCACTAGTGGATCCCACATCTGGTCAGGGTTCTGATCATACCAGTAGTCCACCCAGGATTATAGAATCCTGAACATTGCCCTCCACTTCCCATAGGATACATTTTTGTTGGAATCTTGTGTATACAGCTCCCAAAACAGGGTTCTAAGCTTATTGACCACTCACAACAACAATTTTGGCCTTTGGAACCCCAACCGGTTGGCCAGTTGACACCTATCGGTTCCTCTATGTTCTGCAGAATTTGATTTTTCCAAGTCTGTTGATCCCTACTTTGGCCAGATTGGGTGGCCATATTCTCTCTGAAATCCGAATTGGCCATATAGAGTGTTAATACACAGGTTAGGTCTCCTACTAACCCTCTTCTTAGGTTTAATTATTAAGGTCTAGAATGATCAATTTCAATTCTACAGTATTTTTAGGGTTTCATATAGACTATTTAAAATTCTACAGAATTGAATCCCTAGTCACAAATTTTCTGCACCAATTTTGATCAGAATCAAGAGTTTAAGATCACAAGGTTAAATTCCCACCTTAATTGGATTCAAAATAAGATTTTAGGGAAGGAATTTATAGCAACAAAATTTGAAATAATTCCCTATTCTAGGGTTTTAATGGGATTCTACCCATTCAACACTAATTCCACACCAATTGTATAATTCCTTACTGACTTGGAAGGAACCTTAGGTTCCAATGTTCACAGGGACAAACTCCCAGCAAATTGGATTCCAGAAACTTCTCCAAAGTTGGGGCTTTTCTTACTGGGTAGCCATGTAGCTCACATGGATTCTCTGGCTACCCCCCAATTGGTATAAACTTTAACCCTAGCTACCTAATCTACATAAAATTACCAAATCACCCTAGTACAATGGTGAGTTCACTCACTTGGGTGCAGAGTTGATCCAATAGCAGCCTGAGGTGAGTCAACTCTCTCCTCACTTATCTTTCTTCATCTTCTTCCTTCTCTTTTCTTCTTCTTCTTCTCTTTTCTTTCTTCTTCTCCTTATTGTTACAACAACCAATGAAAATGAGGTTGCTTCTCAGCCCTTAGTCCCATATATATAGGGCAGTCTGTTTGGATGGCCCCTTATTAGTTTCCTTATATAACCTATTTAACTTTATATATAATTAGTTTATAAATTTTAATTTCCCCCCATTTATTTATTAATATAAAATATGTATTTTGTGCCTCAATTAGGTTTATTTCCATGGGGGTATGAGGGGGAATTGTACAGCAGAGGTGTGGGCCCCACAGTGCAAAAACCAAGAAAAGTTGTATTCTATCAGCCAAACTGGCTGCTGGCTAATTTGGACCCATCGGTTGGCAGTATTTGGGTCCCCTTTGGCCTGTCATTCTACCCTTCTATGCCTGGTCTCTTATAAATTAAAAATTACTTATTTGCCCATACTTCTTGGTAACTTCTCCAATGATGATAGCAAGCTGAACAGGAACAGGTAGGGTCAATCTGCCTTCTTGGGACTCCACAGCTGCCAACCATGCTAGTATTGGCTTCCTCTGCTCTGTCTTCTTGCTTGTTCATAAGTAGGGGTAAAAATTAGATTAGGGTGTTACAAGAGTAGCATTAAAGTCTCCAACCATCAACCATGGAGTTGCTTGAGCAAACACCATTGCAAGGTCAACTGCTTGAATTTTAAAAATAACAGCAAGCACACGGATCAGTGTAGCTAACGGGTCGAACATAAGGAGAGTAGCTACTTTATTTTAGGATTTTTCTAGTAATATCTAAGTGTACAAATTGACGATTGTGATCTACTTTTAACTACCGCCCTAAAACACATGCATCTAAAACGAACGTCCTAACCAACACAACTAGGTAAATTGGAATTGCAATTGAAATTACAAACCTAACCATTCACATCTAACCCTAACCATTCGTCATTTAGGAATTTAAATACTCAAAGCACGCAATTAAAAAAAAAACAAATAACTGAAAGTAAAAGTGTTGAAAAGTAAATAAAAATGTAAATAAAAGGGACAAAACCAGAGAGAGGCATACAAGTAGGTTCCTCTATTTAGCCCAAGGGATGCACCATAAATATGAGCTTCCCTACTTGAACAGAGAGTTACTCTTACAAGGACTGCTTTACTTAGCTTTAGGAGAAGGGATGCAATATAAATAATAAAAGTAAAAGGATGGTTCCATGGCTAGAGAGAGGCAAAGCCAACACAAGCATCTAGCCAAGGACCTTGGGGGAAAAGGGAAAGCATCAAAGTAAAAACTGAAAATTAAAATCCTAAATTAAGAATGAATGGGTAGCAAGATGAGGGAATGAGAGGGGGTAAGAAGACTTATGAAGAAGCCTACCTACCTGGACTTCAATACTTGAACTAAAAACTTGGTCGATTTGTAATACTACCAGTCCTAAAAACCAGATCTGGAATGAACCAAATCTGAAATTGCTAGGCCTGGAGAAAACAAATCTAAAAGAGAAAAACTGAACTTGAAAGAGATGCTCCACAGCTTGTTCTTGTCACCTAGAACTAAGCCTAGAACTAGAAATTAAAATTATTACACCTTTAAATAACTTGAATAACATGAAATATAAAAATAAAAAACATTGCATTAATGAAATAAAACCAATTACAAAGTGTTTAAAGTAAGAAAAACTAAGAAGAACTAGAACTAGAACTAGAAGGAGAGCACAACTAAAAATTAGAGAAAAAGAGAGCAAGAGAGGGACGATTTTTCTAGCTTGGTCAACCCTCTTATATAGGGAATGGGAAAGAGTAGAGGAGGATGCCCAAGGGAGATCCGCTTGGACGAATTTGATGAGGTGGAGGGGGAGAATGGAGAGAAAAGGAGAGAAAGGAAAGAAAAGGTCTCCAACGATTTCTTTCCTTTCTTCCTTTTTTTTTCCCCTTTTTTCTCTCTCTTTTTCAAACTTGCTTACAACCTTGGACGATTTTCTATTCTTTGCTTGAAAGATTTGGACAATATTCTAATTTATGAGGAAATTTCATTCGTGCCCCTTGTCTTTAAGTGAGTGGAAAGAATCTTCAATAAGATCTCCTAAAAGATAGGAGAGAGAGTGTAAATTGCACAAGGGGGAGAAGAGAGAATGCAACGCCCCATGTGGGTCCCTCCATCCTTGTTGGAATCTTGAAATATTCCTTATACCCATGGAACAACTGCATACGAGATGGTTCTACATCTCGGTTCAGTTCTGGTCCATTATTCTTTTTCTGGCCCCAAAAGAATAATCGTGTGTACAATTGTCCAAACGAATGTGTACTTTTAATGCAATACGTCCATCTTGCTCATAATTCCATCCTCTTTGCAACCATGAAGAAATCGGACCTCTTGACGTGTAAAATTGGAGATACAGCGCCCAATCTTCTTTAAGGCCTTGAAAATAGAAAACCTACAAAAAGAGAGTAATACCCAAGGTAGCACAATTCTAAATATGTAAAATGCATGCTTTACTACCTAAGACTTCATACATAAATGTGATCATCATCAACCCACAAATCCCTTCTATGAGATCTAAAACAGCTCGCATGCGCCACTGATAAAATCACACTATGGCCCCTCCACTTCACCCCCAAGGAAACTTGTTGGTTAGAAGCAAAGATAACTAGGAGCTTATGCAAGCCACTTCTCCACATTCTCCAAAGGTTTGAAACCTTATTTATTCTTTTATTATGAACACAATCAGCTACATAACCAAGTTTATCAAAAATAGTTTTGGAAATTCAGATGCATCAATCATAGGCTCCGCCAAACAAAACAGATCTGAACTTTGATCCTTCCCAATTAACCTTAAGGTTGTACGAGTAGTAGGCTTCTAAATCCTTTAATGTTCTGAAAGAAGACACACATTAGATCACTTTCGAGAGACTACAATTCGATTGGACCTTATAGTCTACTCTACATTGCCATGGTTTTTGTCCTTTCTTCTTTTACCCGTCTCCAATCCCTTGGTATTCTCCTATGCTTTTGCAACTTCATCATTACGTGATATTTCAGAATGATGAACAACTAAAGCACCACCCTGCATTGCACATTATGGTATAAAAAAGATCACATGTCCTTGTGCATGAGGCACAGACCCTAACGATGTTGCACCCACTCTTCCTCCACAACTTGACCCAAAAGCACAGTTGATTATTGATGTTTACTACTCCACTTCCAAAAATTTTTGCTTCATTCTCACCCAAGTCCTTATTGGAGTTGAACTCCCCAATTTCAGATGCACCATAGGTTCGATTTGATCCTTTGGGGGTGACCGTCCATATACAACGACATGCAGTCGTGGCTCCCATCAATCCAACATCATGAGCAGGGAAAAGATTCTCTACCTCTTGAGTATCACTTCCTAACGGAAGCATAATCTCTAATCGTCTAGATAAAGAGCCCTTTGATTTTGAAATAGAGTTTGCGTGAGCACCATCCAAGTTTGGAGACCTAAGAACGCTAGGAGATCCAATCCTAGAATGGGAACCCAATCTGGAGATTCTTGGTCAACCACTGATCATCCTCCTCCTTCGTTGTCACAGATGTACGTAGCCCCTAGAATACCACCTTTAGCCTGTTCTCTTGCCTTGACATTAGCTATCTAATTATCTCGACAATTTGCAAGGATATGCCCTACCTTCCTACAAAAATTGTAGTGCCCCAAACCATCTCATAAATTATTTCCTGTGTTGAACCAGAAGAATTGATTTCTGCGTGGCTGCTTTCTTTCAACTTATATCTCATCAAGGTGCTTACCATCTACTTCGATTTCCACAAGAACACAAGCAAAGTTGCCCATTGAGGCAATCCGAGTTCTACGGTCAATTGCATCAGGCCTTTTTGTTGCTTTTGCCATAGTAAGCAAAATCTCCTCATGCCAATATTCCAAAGGCATGTCTGGAAACCTAATCCAAACCAGTTTCATTGCCATATGTTTTTTCGTGGATGCTGAAGTCTAGTCACCATTGCTGAAATCTTATTAATTCACCTCCTATCTTAACCGGGATTCTCCTTGAAAGGCTAGCCATATCACATTCATGTTCGAATTGGAAGAGGATAAATCCCCTCCCCATAGGTGCAAGAGCCACCATTCCCTTTAGATTCCAAGAATCTTTAGCCTCCTTTCGAATATCATCTATCGACACAAATCAAAAGTTCGTTCTCCCAATAAGAGAAAAACAAAACCTGAGTAATCTTTCCGCGTATGCTTCCTGAGGTATTGTGATCTTCGTGAAGGACCCAAAGTGTATGGGTTCTAGCAGACTCCAATATTAGGCGGAACACTCCCACCAACATTGGAATAAGTAGCCTTCAATGTAGGCACCATAAGTAGGGTTGCATGAGTCTCCTCCACCATTCTTCCTTCCTTGGATCGATCTCATTCCTCTAGTCTAATCTCTACTTCCGTTGGGCGCAAAAACTCGATGGTTAGAGGTTATCGTCCACGATCAGGAGGGTGAATTCATGAATTCCGTCAAGATACTGACTATCACCTAAAACCCTAGCCGCTGTCTCCAAGCGTCTCTCCTCCTATTTTCCTTTCACAAAAAAAAAACCCCTCCTTCTCGATCCGATCCGAGTTTTGGAACCATGACTGGGAGAGTGCCACAAGGGCAATCACCAATCTTGTTTTTTAATGAAAAAAATCCCCAAAACCGCAAGCGGGGTTCAAGATATCGGAATCGGTCTTGGGATCCAATAGGGCCAATACCGTTCTAATCCTAATACACTGGGTTGTCATAACCTTATAACCTTTAGGCACCATTTGACAACGTTCCATTTCTGCCGTTTCTATGTTTTTTTGTTCCTAGAAATAGAGAAACAACCTAAAAAGTGTTTGATAAAGTTGTTCCGTTTCACCCGTTTCTAAAAACATAAATCAAAATTTATGCCTATTTACAATTCCAGAAACGACTTTGACGAAATAAGTTGGACTTGTTTCATCGTTTCTAGAAACGAATTTGAGAGAAAAAAAAAGTTTGTTGTGCCCGATAAATCTCTCAACTATTGAAACCTAAAAAGAGACAATCGAACCCTCTCTGCCTTTTAAGCATATAATGATACTATTGGGTTTTTTAGTGGCATTATGTCTATAAAAAATATTTTGAGAAGCAAGTCTATCAAACATAAAAAGATCCGTTTTTGTTTCTAAAAACGTGAAAAGTTGTTTCCGCTGATTCTAGACACAGAAATAGAAGAAACCTTATCAAACGGTGCATTAGTCTGTACCAATTCATTGATATTGGCCAAGAATTAGGAACATACAGGGATTCAGGCAGATCCGACCCGATTCCTCAAACCATGATTGCTAGTCGGCGACCAAGTTGTTTAGGGCACTTTTGCTGGTAGACTACACTTTTCTTTTCCAAGTAAATCATCTCTAAGGCTATAGATTTTCCTAGGCTTTATTAGCTGATAATAGATCGTTATCAAAGGAAAAAACTTAGCTGATAATAGACTCAGGGGTTTTGGAGCTGCGATGATGGAGGGAGAGGTCGAAGGGGCATCATTGGCAATAAGCGATAAGATCTCACGCACTAAGGAGCTGCACATAAAGAAGAGGGCACTCAGAAATAAATCTCTTTCTGTTACCTTCAATGACAAAGATCTCAGGTACTTTCTTGGGCCTATAATTTTCTGAGCTAAGAAGTCTGGGTTTTTCTTCCATTAACGCGATTCTTGAACTTCGGTTGTCGTCGAATAGGGACTATGTCTCTGGGTTCCACAAGAGGAAGAAGAAGAGGAGAAAGGAAGCGCAGAGAAAGCTACAGGAGAAGGACAGACTCAAGCGTATTGGGGCCCGTAAACAGGTTCCAATTCCAGTACTACCTCGCATTTTATATTTGGGTCTTTTAAATTGAGAAGATGGTCTTTTTCGTTTCTGAGAAGTAGATGTTAATAGGTTTCGGGAGGATTTGAAAGTGTATTCATAGTAGTATCTAAAGAAGTACTAAGGATGCAGACCTGGTGGAATGGATTAGAAAATAATCTGTTATTTTTTCGATGTGGTTTCTATTGGAGGAAGACAAATGATCCGAGGAAGCAGAGCTGAAACAAGAGTAAGAAATGCCGGTTAGAAATAACAGTTTGGACTTTGGAGTTCCCATCTGTGCGTATTAAGTTTGCTTCTTCCAATATATTGAGTAATCTTAGTATCTAGAGAAACAAAAAATGTTCTAATTTTTAGCTAATTGTTATTGAATAGGAAATGGAAGTTAACCATTGAGATGAAGCACACTTGGTATCCAGTATGGAGCCAACGTCTAAGTATAAGTCATGGCAGCCTCCGGCTGTTCCTGTTCTCTGTTGTTTGCTGCAGGATGCGGTGGACCTTTCAAATTTACTAAGGTTGAGATGAATGTTGTTTTGAAAATCAAATTTGTAAAATTCAGTATTCAAATTAAAACTAAGAAAGCTAATTAACAAAGATAAGAATTAATAAGAAGAAGCTATCCTCAGGTCTTGAATCCATTTTGGTATTTTTACCTAATCTCTAGTTTATACTTCGGTTCGCTGAAGCTACAAGTTCCAATGCAACCACAAAAGTATATCTTAGACTAACCTAAGCATAACCTATTTTTGTCAAGCACTGTCGTCTATCGCTTTCGCTTAGTACGCTTAATTTGATTGGTTAAAGGCTATCGTTAGTGTTTGCCAAAAATAAACATAAAATACAATTATCTAAATAGAATAAATGAATCACAGAGACAAATATTCTAAACTAATTTAACTATTGAAAATCATCCATAATGGGAAGGGCTCTTTAACATCAAACAATCAAGTATATGTTACAACTAATATTAAATAATAATAAATCAAACCTTCATCTAAACTTAAGGATAGAAAGGGGACTTAGCCGCTCATGGTGCGAATGAACGAAGGGCAGCAATGACAATGTTCTTCGATGGAGACACAAACACATGTGAAGGGATTTAACGGCGATGCGATGGTGATGATGGAACCTCGGTGCAATGGAAATGATCTCTGTGCAATGCTGTCCAGGAAAATCCATCCAGAAGAAGGTGCGATCCAAGAAGTAGGGAGAACTATGAAAAGGGGAGAAAAACCAGCCAAAAAGGGATAACATGTGTGTGGGTGGATGTGTCAGAGATGGATATGGAAGGGGCAATGTATGGCCTAGAGAACAAGTGTGAAGAGTACCCAAAAAGAGAAGAGGACCGAGAGAGAGATTCAAAGGAGAGAGAGGGGTGCGTGAGATGAAGAGAGATGGAATTGGATTAGGAGAGAAAAAGAAGGAAAGAGAGATTCAGTGTAAGAGAGGGATTAGGAAAGTGAGAATAGATAGGAGTGCGTGTGTGATGTGAGAGCAAGGAGGAGAGAGACGTGGGATTAGGATAGAAAGAGTAGAAAAATCGTGGTTAGGGGGAGATAAAATAGGAGAGATGGATTTGGCGAGAGAGAAAAAGAGATGGATTAGCGTGAGATGGGGGAGAAAAAGGAGGGAGGAATTGGAGGTCGAAGAGAGTTGTCCAAGAGAGAAAAGGAAAAGAGAGATCGGGAGAGATTAGGATAAAGGGAGAGAGAAAAGAGAGGGAGGAAAGAGGGATAACTTTTAGGACAAAGAGAGAAAGTAAAAGAGGTGGAATTGTGAGAGGAGATGGAATCGTGGGCTGAAGTTGTATTAGGGGAGAGAAGAGAGGAAAAAATTATAGGAGAGATGTTTTAGGAAAAGAGGGAGAATCCTACTCTAATTTGGACAAGGAAAGAGAAAAGGATGAGAGAAAGTAGGAGAGGTAAGAAGAGAGATAGGTGAGAAACTGTGGGATTCCTTTCCTTATTTTTAATTTTTTTTTTTATTTTCTTTCCTTCTCTCTTGAAAATCATTCTACCCCTGAAATCCTGCAATCATAAAATATCATATTATATAGCCAAATTAATTATGAACATTAAATTAATATTAACACTTAAATAATAATCTCATGAATAATTACGACCCTATCAGTACTCTTTGTTGATGTATTTTCGAGTTTTAGTTATTTATTGATCCCAGACATTAGAATATCATCAACTGAAATTCTGATGATATTCATAATCAATGGAATGGGGTTTCATCTTTCACGGTCTCATCATCCTTTGTTCCAACACTGAAGCAAGCACAATGCCAACTTTTGACATCAATCCACTATGCCGGGAACAGCTGTAGATACAAAAACTAATCAAGGCATGCTTCTAAACTTCTGAACCTGACAAGCGAATAAAATGGTGATTGAACTAGTTTTTTTGCTGTCATGCTCATTAACGTTTTTATTAACATTTTTTATGTTAATGATTATTAACTGAAATTTCTCTGCTATGGTCGCTTGCAATTGATCAGTTGCAAATGGCAAGATGGAGAAAATACCATTACAATCTCTGTAGAGGTACTGCTTATTGGATTCATAAAAAGTTTTAACCCGAGTCACTGGAATGACCATTCACCTTCTATTCCTGCCTTGCTTATGTGCGAATGGTGAGCTCATGTTATTCTATTCTCTGTCAGATTCCATTGCATTCACCCATCTTCAAAGAGCAAGCTTCTAATAATATTATATAGTTTCTCCAACTGAATCAAAATCCAGAATCTGTATCAGGCTCAACTTTCTTCAGGAACATGTGTTAACAATTTCTCCTGGTAATGAATGTGCAACAGCTTTAAATCACTTACCTTGGCTTTTACATAATACATGAACACCTGTTGTTATCACTTCCAGACAGCAGCAGCGGGATAAGTGGATGCGAGAGCAAGAGCTGTAACCAAAAACTGAAAAATTAGCATGTTTTGATGGCGATCTGGCTACCCAAGGATTAAGGATTAGAAAACCACAATTGCACTGAAGGGTTTAGCAACCAGATTTAATAGTAATCAATTTACAAAGTTTGCCAACCGATACTCTATTTTGTTCAATCATGTACATATAATCTTTTAGATATTCTCCTTAAGGAAAGTGGATTCCTTGTTGAGCATCTCTTTCGTTCACAACCAAACACCATTAATCCATCATACTGTTGCGTGGTTCGGGAGATCAATTGTTGGTACACAAAAACCCATAAATAGGAACCTCTTATGTTTAGGGATCAATCGTAAGCTACTAATGAGAGTCATGTTCCCTAATGATTGACAATTGATGTTAGACTAAATTACCAAAGGGTAATTAGTCCTTGTAGGATCCATCATAAACTCCAATATGCAAATCAAGTTCAGTTTCAACAGAAAACTCAGATCTAGAAAATAGGGCTGAATATAGGAGATTTAGATTACTCACAAACAACAGTTCAATTGAAGCTAAATTTTGGATCGAATGGATATCCTATGTCAAACCATCAAAATCTGAACAAATTCTGCCAGCTAGATTGAGGGATCTGCTGGTCACAAGAAAAATGAAACTTTTAGTGATCTTCAAGAACTAGGGCTGGAAGGGTTGAATGATCCTCAAATTTGGATCGAGTGATCCTCCTAAGGTTCTCAACAAACCCTCAAAGTCCTACAATGATCAAAGATCTGACTTGGAAGTTACGTACTCGAACATTCTTCTCGGGAAAACCCTGAACTTGGAATCGATAGACTTTGTGTGTCTCTTCTGATCAGCAATCTCAGAGGGCTTTAATCTCACTTTAAACAGTAGAAAAATATAAAAAAAAAATAGAAGAAGAAAGAAAGGAAGAGGGTGAAAATCAATGGAGGAAGAAAGGGGGATTGGGAAGGGCTATCTCAGCTTGGGTCTCTCACCCTCAGCTCTCTCAGTTGAACTAACTTTTCTCAGGTCCAAGAAGTAAGAATAGCTCATAAACAATTTCATAAATCAATTTATGTCTTTTTGTTACAACAATGCCTCTTTATTTTCACATTGGCCACGCTGGGCTCTGTCCACCTCCGGCAACAATCACATCGTACTGTAGATGTATTATCCCGGAAAGGTTCATCGGACGTGCCACATGAGTTATCCAACACTTTATACCCCCTGTTGGCAAGGGTTAGGAAAGAAATCAGATAAATCGATCTCAGAATTCTAGGGTTTCAGTAACAGAATAGAAAACAGGGAGTGGGGTTGATTTGAAAACACAAAACATAAATAGTGATCAAAGAACCAAGGGCTAAACATACCTAACTATTGAATTCAATTTGAGGTCTGAAAACAGGGTAAAAATCACTACAGGACAGGGGTTGGGTGATTTTAATTTCTAGAAGCTCCACTGATCTGATGGGAGCCAAAGATGCTTTGAGTCTTCTCCTTAGGGAGGGGAATACTTGATCGATAGGGAAAGGGCATCAGCTGGGTGGATGGCCTGGAACAATAATGGATTGGAGAGCAAGAAAAGGAGGATTCTCAGAACAGAAAATTAGAAAGTAATGAGTTGATTGTTTTACCTGGGATGGATTGAGAATAGATTAGGGACCTTGGATGCTTGAATAACCATATAAGTGGTAGATAAATTTTAGAGAAGAAACCTCTCGGGTTTCACATCGTAGAGAGTCAATTGGATCAAACACCAATTCCAACAATCTTGATCATAACATAAGACAATACTTCATGGAGAAGACAGGAGCAGCATAAATTCTTTATCAAAATCGTGGGCTGGACAGAAACTCCACTCGATAGGCCTATTGAGGCCTTTCCTTCCTCGTATATTTCTTCAGTTTTGCATCAGTCTGGAAGCAACGGAAAATGTTTTTCTAGCAGATATTAACCAACCCTACCTATGGACAACAATCGCCCATGCAGTTATGCAAATCAATTATGTTTAAATCACATCAATATGGATTTGATGGACACACTTCCTTCACTAGGCTAACATCCTATCAGCCAACCTTGGCATCTCACTAAGGAATACTGCCTCTCACAACATCATTCTGAATCCCACAAAACATAGAAGCAGCAAAAGCCAACTTTATTCAATATAGAAAAATCATGGGGCCCTATGGCCTTAACATTCTTAATAGGAACTGAATACTGTTTACAGTAGGAGAAAAAAAGAACTAAAGTAAACATGGGAAATCCCATCCAAATAAGTATAGGTATCCCATAAGGCAAAAACTCTTTGCTAGAATAGGTCGCCCACTAAGTTAGAACTCTATCTGTAGTAGGACTCTACCCAAATCAGGAATTAAACAATTACTTAATAAAATAAACCAACTCGAATAAACCCATGGTTTGAGGAAGACCAGAACTGAACCTGGTTCAGTCTTGAACCAGAAAATGGCCCAAAGCAGAATTGCATAACTGAGTTGACTCAGAACTGTATGACTGAGTTGGGGTCTTCCTAATCCTTCCGTACTTTGTAGAACACCTTTCATGGTGCTGATTTGCACTAACTCTCCTCGGCTTGAAAGCATCTGTCTCCAACGAATGGAGTAGGGACATGTAGAGGTCATACATTTCCGGGTTGAGCCACATGAAATCGTCGGCGTATATCCATGTACAGTCAGTTCTTCGACGACCTTTCTATTGACAAGGAAGGAATGGTGACCATTTCCCTTCCAATTGACAGTATATTTGTTGTCCAAAATATCCTCTATCTCATCTTCAATGGATGGAACAATCTGGGGAGCCGTACGGTATGTTCTGCATCTCCCTTGTTTGAGTGGTCACCCAAGTCGATCGTAATATCTGCCACATTGATTGATCATAAGATCGGTCACATTGAAGATGCATTTCCCTCATTAGAGTGGTGACCCAAGTAGATCATAAGATCGGCCACATTGAAGATTTTGATTATGCCCATGTCCGCAGGCAAGTCAAGCACATAAGCGTTTAGCCCAACCATGAGCTATGCGAACCATCCGCATCTCTCTAGGTAGACGTCGACACCTCATTTTGTTACCCCAAAGGTGTGCACATCGGTGATGAAGGTGGTATTGAAGACATTTATAGGCCTTATTTGAGTGGGTTTAGAGTTCTTGTATATACCTTTGAGCAGTTATGGAAATTGTAATTTCATTCGGTTCTGTTTCGGTTTTAGGCTAAAAACTGTTGGTTTGAACTGTTTCAAACGAAGTATAACCCATATAAACTGAACCCGAAAGGAACCTTGACCATACTAAACCCTAAAAGCTAAAACACGAGTTGTAAGATTTCAGTTTTCACTTCGTCTCTCCTGCCCTGATCTTCGACTATGAACTTTCTTCACTTCTCTTCTGCAGTTCTGAAACTATGCTTGTTTCCTCTTTCGTGCCTTGCTTCTTAAAGGCCAGTACAAGACATGAATGTATGAACTGAAGAAGTTAATCCAAGAAAACCGAATAAGTTAAACTGAATTACGGAGACCATATATGTACTGAATATAGAAAAACCGAACGGGAAACCGAATATAGAAAACTCAATAGGAAACGAATAATACTGAACTGATTCGTTTCGGTTTCGGTTTGAGGTTATGAAAAATATTTGGTTTTCAGTTTGTACATATTTTATCCTGAACCAAAACACCAGAATCGAACCGATTGACACCCTTATCTTCCTATGCTTCCTATTGGCCACTGAAATCTGCATCATGTGTCTCATGTAATTCCTTACCATATCACATTTTGGGTGAGAGAGGAATCCTGAAGTAGATCCCTGCGACTGTAATCTTACTACAACACAATTTTTTTGTTGGGGACCCTACAAATGTATCTTTTGAGTGTATAATCTAACATGGGGAACTGTATTAATTTGTTTCCTTTGTTTTGTACTTGATTTAGCTGGTCTGCGAGTTGGCTGAGAAAAAAAATTGGTGTTTGGATGTATTAGTATTGAATAAATGAGTAATATAAAGTAAGAGGATCACTATCTAATTATATATTAACAACCATCATAGGCATGGTTTCAAGTATCGGTATTGTCTGAGACCGATCCCCGATCCCTGATCGATCCAGATCGGTTACCCGAATCGTTTCAGGGGTAAAACAGTAAAAAAACATACTTTTTTGTGAAAAACAAGGGGTAAAAATGACCGATACACACTGATCCTGTCCGATACCGGTACTGATCCGGATCGGATCCGTATCAGCAGAGACTGACACCGGTACCAATACCAAGAACTAAATCCATGATCTTAGGTGGTCTGGATGGTTGTAAGAGTCTTAACATCTGATTCTGAACCAATTGAAATGGATTCACCATTTTTAGTTAGTAGGTTTGGTGGGGATTAGCAAGGGAGGTTTAAACTTGACCAGACCTTGAGTTTAACCCAAACTGGCCCTACAACTGTAGTTCCAATTGTTCAACATTCAGCTAGTAAGACTCCAAACCTAAAATTGGTTAACCCAGATCAAGTGAAATTACAAGTTTTCAGAGTTCCGACTAGAAATGATTCATTCAATTTTGTATTCCTTACCTGGATTTTGTGTATTCATTGCAGAGGAAACTTGAGAGAGAGCATGCTCTATATGGTGGAGTTGAACCATCCAGTGATATAGGACCTGATGAACTTGGTGATGGCAATGAACAGGAAGAAGAAACTGAGTTGACTGCATCAGTTTCTGGTATGATACATTACCATAACTACAAATTAGAATCTCTAAATTGGACATGAAACTCATCCATCCATAGATATAGGATGTCATATTCTTTAAATGCTTGCAAGAAGAATGGAGCTAGCAGTCCGTGAGAGAGAAAAATACCCTTGTAACTTATGGCTGCAATCATCTGGATTCTGGACCATAGATGGTTTTAGTGCATTTTATTTGCAAGTTAGATATCAAGTGGTGACTCCCCCTTCCCCGTGTGTGATACCCAAGAACAGAACTTGGATCTTAGAGATCCTAGAGATGAGAATACAGCAACTCCAAGGCCCAAGAGACAGATGCGGAGACTCAATTGGTTACAAGATTACCAGACTAACTAATTAGTTAGTCAGTTAATAGAGTTGTTAGGTTAGCTCACTTGGTAGCTAATCTACCATGGTTAGTTAAAACAGGGTATTCTTGTAATAGAGTAGTTAGTTTGGAGGTTTAAATACAAGAATTGTATACGTCAAAGGCATTGTTGAGAAATAAATCAAGAATCTTCTTCTTTCCCTAATTTCTGTGTTTTAGGAGTTTTCAGATTCTTAAACTCGAATCAAGGATCATTTTGGTGCTTTCATCAAGTTTACCATGGCCGACAACACTCGTGCAAGGCAGACTGAAATCACCCTAAAGAGAATCTCTTCCTAGATGACCAACTTGCAGAAGCAGATGTGTGAGGAGTTCATGTCAGTTCTTCCAATACAACAGAAATTGGTGCAATTAACTGCAGATCTTGAAGCTAATAGGGGTTCTTCCCATAGTTTTTAAGGCGACGAAGGCGTTTGAGGGTCTTTCGGAGCACCTTAGCGATAAGGCAGACATAAAGCGTCGCCTTATCGACTAAAGCGTTCCTGTAAATTTTTTTTATAAAACCAATCTATTTGGCTCAAATCCTAGTTCAATTCTATTACTCATCTGTTAAATAAATATTAAAGATTCATATTCATACCAATGTAAGATATTCATCAAGAAAACAAATCAATAAAGTGAATAAAGTAAGTTCATCTTCATCTTCATCAATCATCAATCATCAATCATCAATCATCAATCATCATAACATATTAACATATAATATAAATACATAATTATGAAACAAAATTATAAATATAAAGAAAAGAAGACATAAAAAATACAAATATTTATTATACTTACCTCTATGATGCCAAAATAAGTACCTAAGCCCTAAGGTCATCCACTATATTTCTACTCCTGTCAAAGAAGAATGAAGCTCACCACTGCCGGAGCAAGCTCACCGCTGCCAGAGCAAAATGTTCTCCTGGATCAGTGGTTCTTCCTTGTTCCTTGATTCCTTCTCAAAGCCCTTTCTTAAAACCCTTGACAAAATCCAAACCCTGTTTGTGAATCGTGTTTTTTTTTGTTTGTTTTGGTTATTTTTGGTGGAGTAAAGCTGATCCCATACATCTTAAGTGTTAACAAAACCATATACCTACCAATAAAAAATCTATATTTGGAATCTTCATCAAGTAATTTTAAATTGTGTTAAAAAAAAAAAAAAAAAAAAAAAAAAACACCCATAAGGCGCCACTTCACATAAGGCGGAGCACTGCCTTACCATCTCTAGACCGCATCAACGCCAAGTTGCCTTACCAGCGCCTTAAAAACTATGGTTCTTCCTCCCATTTCCCATTTCCCATTTCCCATTTCTTCAAACATAATTCAAAATTTGTTCGTGAAGTGCTGCAAGCTCCATCATCTTCACATCCTTCCAAAGCAATTAGGATGGAATTTCCTTGATTTAATGGCAGCGACCTGTTGGACTGGCTTTTCAAATTATTTCTTCTCCTTTTATCAAATTCCAGAAAACCAAAAGCCGCCTATGGTACCCTTTCATATGGATGGACCTGCATCCAGTTGGTTCCAGTGGATGTCTCATTCCAAGAAATTACGATCTTGGCTTGAATTTGAGGTTGCTCTCAAATTTTGCTTTGGGCCTTCTCCTTATGATGATCCCCAGGGATTGCTGACCAAATTGACACAGTTGAAATTGGTCGTTGAATACCAGACTCAATTTGAAGAATTGTCCAACAAGGTATTTGGATTGCCTGAACAATTCTTGAAGAGTTGTTTTGTCTTTTGTCTCAAGCCAGAAATTAGGAGAGGTGGTGGCACACCAACCTGTTAGCCTACACCATGCCATTGGCCATGCTAGGCTTTAAGAAGATCGATTAAATGAGTTCAAGATGGGAAGCAGAAATTGGTTCCAAAACCAAAGGGTCAACCCTTTCTACTAGGTCCAAGACCACCTGCCCTGCCTTCCACCAATCCCACCCTTGCTAAACTTCCCATCCGAAGGCTTACACCTATGGAAATGCAACAAAAAAGGGAGAAGGGATTGTGTTTAACTGTGAAAAAAAAATTCATCCTGGTCATAAGTGTAAAAACCAGATGGCTCTGCTGTTTTTAGATGGTGAAGCAATCGAAGCCTTAAATCTGGAAGATGAAACTGAAGAAGATATGGTATATTCTCTGCTAACCAAGATCCTGCTGTAAGTCTATATGCCTTGATAGGTCATTCTACTACTAGAACCCTGAGATTGCAAGGGCTCATTGCTAACATGAAGGTACATGCATTGATCGATTGCGGAAGCACTCATAACTTCATTCAAGAGCATATTGTTCAAATATCTTGGCCTCAACATTACACCTTCACAGCATTTTAATGTTTAAGTGGGGAATGGGGAGTACTTAAAGTGTTTAGGAATGTGCTCTGACGTCTCAATCATCTTGCAACAACACATTCACAAAGGATTTCTTCGTCTTTCCATTACAAGGAGCTGATATCATATTGGGTGTTCAATGGTTGCAACTGTTGGGTCCTATCACAACAGACCATGCTAGACTCTCTATGAAGTTTTAGTGGCAAGGCAAGACAGTGTACTTACAAGGAAACGGTATGGACCAAGTTGAGTATATTTCTTTCAGCTAGTTGAAACGGTTAGCTGGAACAGGGGGAATTGCAACTTGTTTCACGTTAATGGCCTCTTCGACTACTCCTATTTCTGGGCAGCAACAACTTTCAACTGAAGTCAGCTTGGATCCGACTGTCCAATCTGTCCTGCAACAATATCAAGAGGTATTCTCTGAGCTATCTGCTCTTCCTCCATCAAGAAGTACAGACCATAGGATTTTGTTGATTGCTCAGGCTACACCTGTTAATATTAAGCCATATCGGTATCCACATTTCCAGAAAAATGAAATTGAGAATTTGGTCTAGAAAATGCTTGATTCAGGAGATATACAACCCTCTACCAGTCCATATAGTTCCCCTGTGGTACTCGTAAAAAAATGGAAGATGGTAGTTGGCGGTTTTGTATAGATTATAGAATACTCCATGCTGTTACCATTCCGGACAGATTTCCCATCCCATCTGTCGATGAATTACTTGATGAATTACATGGGGCAACTGTTTTTCAAAGATGGATTTTGATCAGGTTATCAACAGGTTTGAATACACAAGGATGATATTCCTAAGACTGCTTTCCAAATGCATCATGGGCATTACGAGTTCTTAATAGTGCCTTTTGGTCTCACGAATGTTCCATCCACCTTTCAGTCCACTATGAACCAAATTTTCCAACCATTCATGTGAAAGTTTGTTATTATATTCTTTGATGATATCTTAGTTTACAGAAAAAAGATTTCCGAGCATGTGAAGCATTTGCAGCTTGTACTTCAATGTTTAGCACAACACCACTTGTTTGCTAAGAAGAGTAAATGCACGTTTGCTTGCGCATCAATTGATTATTTGGGTCATGTGATTACGACTTATGGAGTGGAACCTGATAACACAAAGATAGAAGCCATGCTTAGCTGGCCAGTACCTCAAAACCAAAGGCAACTAAAATGATTTCTTAGTCTAATGGGCTACTACAAACGCTTCATCAAAAATTTTTCCAAGCATGTGAAGCAATCGCAGCTCCCCTCACGGACTTACTTAAGAAGGATGGATTTTCTTGGAATCCTCAGGTTGAAGAGGCTTTTCATTCTCTCAAACAGGATAGATTTTCTTGGAATCCTCAAGTTGAGGAGGCTTTTCATTCTCTCAACACAAGCTATGACAGAGGTTCCGATGCTAGCTCTGCCCGATTTCTCTCAACCCTTCACAACAGAAATTGATGCTTCAGGGTCTGGAATTGGGGGCCATGCTCTGCTACAACAAGGCCACCTGATCGCCTTCTTTAGCAAAAAAATTATGACCTAAAATGCAGCATGAGTTGACTTATATCGGGGAATTGTATGCCATCACTACGACAATGGCTTGATGGTGATAGTACTTGTTGGGAAGCAGGTTTTACATCCTCACAGATAAGAAAAGTTTAAGGGGCTAATGGATCAGGTCATTCATACCCCAGCCCAGCAATATTATTTGATTAAACTCCTTGGTTATAAATATGAAATTGCTCACAAACCTAGGAAGAAAACACAACTGCTGATGCGTTATCTTGACTGTACACTCAAGGCACAAGTGCATCATCGCTCATGGCCATTTCAGTCCCCATTTTTCATTTTTTGGGTCGAGCAGCGGGAGGACCCTGACATCTTGCAATTAAAGGCCAGCATCTCTTCCCAACCAGATCACTTGGCTCCGTGGTCAGTGAGAGCGTGACTCCTCTACTACTGTGGCAAGTTATATTTAGGCAGAAATTCGGAGCTCAAATCCCTACTTCTTCTTGAGTACTCTGCAGCATGTGGACATGCTGGTATACATAGAACTTACATCCGGCTGGGTACAAATTTCTGTTGGAAAGGTAAGAAACAGGATGTGCAATCATTTGTACAGTAATGTCTCCCTTGTCAGCTAACTAAGAGCCTCACAGTTCCACCGCTTGGTTTGTTACAACCTTTGCTGGTTCCGGAGCAGGTTTTGGAGGATGTTAGTATGGATTTCATCAATCATCTTCCTCCCTCCAATGGCTTCAGCGTTATGTTGGTGGTTGTGGACATATTTTCAAAGTTTGCCCATTTCAGGCCTTTTCCAAAAGCATTAGAATACTGGAAAAGTGGCTGCTGTTTCTGTAGATATTGTGTGCAAAACACATGGCTTTCCCCGTTCTATTGTGAGCGATAGAGACACAATCTTCTTAAAGTCTATTTTGGTGGGAGCTGTTCAAATTGCCAGGGATCGAACTACAGATGAGTTCAGCCTATCACTCACAAATGGATGTGATGCAGATTAATCACCAAAAAAAGCTTATTTTATTAGGATTAAGCCTAGGGTTGAGTTCCATACATGTTGGACCTTTGATCCCTTGTGTTTTGAGTGTAATAGACCACTTTTATCGATCTAAAAGGGGGGCCTAAGGATGCATACGGGATTACTAATTAGTTTTCATTTTCATTAGTTTCCTTTTTAGTTGGATTTGATTTGAGTTATGTTTGTTTCCTTAGGAGTCAAGTTATTAATTGAGTCAAGTCATTAGTAGTTAGTCTCCTTTTTCAACTTGTTTCTAATTTCAGTTTTTAGTAACTATTGATTAGGAGAATATTTGGTTTCCTTTTTAGGACCTTCTATTTTGTAATTCTCTTCCCCATCAACATTATAAATAAAGAAAAGGAGGCTTCTAAAGCTCAAATGATTTTGAAAAACAAATTAATGGCTGTTGCCATTGTCTTCGTCATGGAGATTTGTCTTGTATTTGATCAAGGCTGAAGGAATTGGTGTTTGATCCAATTGACTCTTTGCGGTGTGAAGCCTAAGAGGTTCCTTTCAAGTGTTTTATTCTTCTCTTTTCAAGCTTTATTATTAAGGTTCTACTGTTGCCAAACAAATCAGGTATTTATTCTATAACTTTTCTGCCCAGAAAATTCTGAAATAGAACCTGTCGGGCTTTTCTGCTGGAGCTAGTTCCAGCCATCAATTAGTCTCCAAACTAAGGTCAATTGTTCCCCTATATTCCCTAATGGATCGACCCAAAGTAGGTCTGATTCTAAGCTGTTGTTACAGAGATATTCAAAATCTCTGGATTTTTGTCCTGTAATGCATCTGCTAGAATTTTAATAAAATCGATATTCTAAATTGTTATTTCTGTTCTGCTGTTTTCTGCTACTGTTTTGGGACTGCTTCACTTTATTAATATTGCTGGTTATTAGCTTATTGGGTCTACTGAAGTATGGGTTAGATAGTGTTGAGTATTGTGATCGATAGCTACTGTTATCATTTTTTTCTGTGGTCTGATTTTTTCTTGCTGGTACATCAATCTGCTATGGATTATTGTGGAGGTTATGTGGTTGTTCTTTGGTCTAAAAGTTCCTACAGTCTTGGGTCTGGTTTGATTGTCAATTCCAGTCCTACATTAAGTGGTATTAGAGCATGGCTGAGAACAACACCCCCACCCTAGCTTCTCTTATGGAGATGTTACAGACTATGAGGACTGAGATGAAGGCTAAACAACAAGCCTTACAGACTAAATTGAAGGCTGAATTGAATGTTAGGTTGTTGAATGAAGAGACCCCACCACAATAGCCTGCTGGCGATTCACGTACAACACCCGAAGTGGAAACCCCATTGAATGTAGTTTCTTAGTTGACTAACAGGAGAGCAAACCCTAATATGAGAGCACCACAGAGGGTTCCGGTAACACAACTTACTTTTAAAGAGTATGTAAGAGGATATTTTGAGACTAAGCGTCCTGTGCAACAGAAGTACTCTGGAGATTCACAGAAGGTCAAGCTCGATCTGAAGGAGTTTGATGGGATACATGACCCCCAATTGTTCTATGATTGGGTAGTGGCATTGGACAACTATTTTGATCATTATGAGTTACTTGAGGAACGAAAGATGAAACTAGCTCATGCAAAGCTAGTTGGGGCTGCTCGTGATTAGTGGAGGACCTATGAGCAAGAACTTGAAGACTGTGGTGGAAAACCTACGACTTGGGAGGAGATGAAGCCTAAACTATCTGACAAGTATTTGCCACGTAACTTTAAGGCTCGCATACAAGACCAACTGAACTCTCTTCGTCAAGGGACTATGACTGTTGCAGAGTATATGAACAAATTTAATGCATTTTATTCTTGTACATGCATTAGGGAGAATGAGAGGCAATTACTTTCTCGGTTTCGACTGGTATTGTGAGTTGAAATTAATAGGAGAATTGGTGTTGCTAATGTGTATACAGTGAGAGATTGCTTTGATAAGGCACTTCGAACAGAAAAACTTATAGCACAGCCAGGTAGAAGGTTTAGTTACCAAGCTGGGGAGGTTAAGAAAAAATTTTCAGCCACTAAACCTAACACTTTAGCACCCCCAAGAGCCACAGCTCCTTTATGTGAAGTGAAGATACCTCTATTCAAACCAAAGAACTTGAAGTCAAGGTTCACATTGAAGAGATAGTTCTTGAAGCTTCAAACATAGAAGGTCAAGAGGTAGAAGATTCCACTGAAGAGTTCTATATTGAAGAGAGCATAGTAGACAAGACTGAAGCCGTGGAAGATGAGGTAGTGATTGAAAGCACTCCACAACAAGTCTTTGAGATTCATGATGAGAAGGAAGAGTTTGTTCCAATCCTTGATGAGAGGGTTACCAACGTTGGTGACTCTATTCATACAACATTCACAGTTGGTACCGATTCAGAGATCGAACATACAGAGTTTGTTATGCCATCACAGTTCTTCGAAGAGAAAGCTCCACGCCTTGAAAACTGCATTCCACAAGTTCACAAGCAACCGGAATTTTGTTTGGGAATGGTTAAAGCTGCTACGCACATGTTGTTTCCCCCTCATCACTCCAAAATTCGAGGACGAATTTTTTCAAGAAAGTGAGAATTGATGCAGATTAATCACAAAAAAAAACTTATTTTATTAGGATTAAGCCTAGGGTTGGATTCCATACATGTTGGGCCTTTGATCCTATGTGTTTTGAGTGTAATAGACCACTTTTATGGGTCTAAAATGGGGGGCTCTAAGGATGCATACGGGATTACTAATTAGTTTTCATTTTCATTAGTTTCCTTTTTAGTTGTGTTTGATTTGAGTTATATTTGTTTCATTAGGAGTCATGTTATTAATTGAGTCAAGTCATTAGTAGTTAGTTTCCTTTTTCAACTAGTTTCTAATTTCAGTTTTTAGTAAGTATTGTATTAGGAGAATATTTGGTTTCCTTTTTAGGACCTTCTATTTTGTAATTCCTTCCCCTATCAACATTATAAATAAAGAAAATGAGGCTCCTAAAGCTCAGATGATTTTGAAAAACAAATTAATGGCTGCTGTTATTGTCTTCGTCATGGAGATTTGTCTTATGTTTGATCAAGGCTGAAGGAATTGGTGTTTGATCCAATTGACTCTTTGCGGTGTGAAGCCCAAGAGGTTCCTTTCAAGTGTTTTATTCTTCTCTTTTCAAGCTTTATTATGAAGGTTCTACTGCTGCCAAACAAATCAGGTATTTATTCTGCAACCTTTTTGCCCAAAAAATTCTGAAATAGAACCTATCGGCCTTTTCTTCTGGAGCTAGTTCTAGCCATCGATTATTCTCCAAACAAAGGTCGATTGTTCCCCTATATTCCCTCATGGATCGACCCAAAGTAGGTCTGATTTTAAGCTGCTGTTACAGAGATATTCAAAATCTCCGGATTTTTGTCCTGTAATGCATCTGCCAGAATTTTAACATAATCGATAGTCTGAATTGTTATTTTTGTTCTGCTGTTTTCTGCTACTGTTTTGGGACTGCTGCACCTTATTAATATTGCTGGTTATTAGCTTATTGGGTCTACTGAAGTGTTGAGTATTGTGATCGATAGCTACTGTTATCCTTTTTTTCTGTGGTCTGATTTTGCTTGCTGGTATGTCAATCTGCTGTGGATTATTGTGGAGGTTATGTGGTTGTTCTTTGGTTTAAAAGTTCCTGCAGTCTTGGGTCTGGTTTGGTTGTCAATTCCAGTCCTACATTAGGATGGACAAATCTGAGGTGCTCAATAGGTGTCTCGAACAGTATCTTCAGGGCATTCGCGGCAGATCAGCCAACACACTGGAGTAAATATCTAAACTGGCTGAGTTTCACTATAATACAGCATTCCATTCATCCATCGGAATGACTCCGTTTGAGGTGGTTTTTGGGAGACTTCCCCCTTCCATTCCAGCATATTGTCAGGGCAGCACCAAGTTAAAAGCTTTAGATCAGGACCTGGGTACCAGAGCTGAGATTTTACAACTACTCAAGGATCATTTTTCATGCTGCCCAAGCTAAAATTAAGGCCAAGACCGATCTACACAGAACCTATATTCAGCTTAAGGTGGGTGACTCTGCTGGTGAAGCTTTAAACATATAGACGAACAATTGCAGCCAATAGAGCCACCAATAAGTTTAGTAAAAAGTACTTTGGCCCCTTTTAGATCAACAAGAAAATCGGCAACGTTGCTTACAAACTGCAACTTCCTTCTGGTTCACGTATACAACTTGTTTTTTATATTTCTAAGCTCAAACTTTACGAGGGAGATCCTGCCACTAGTACGGGGTGTCGAGTTACTTGTGGATAATGAGACCACTCATCCCATGTTTGAACCTTTAGCTGTCATTGGCAAATGGAAAATACGGAGGCAAGGTTCTTGGGTTCCTCAAGGTTTAGTTCAATGGAAGAATTTGTCGTTAGAGGAAGCTTCATGGGAGGATCCTTCGCTTCACCTTGAGGCCAAGTTTTTTCTCCATGGAGGTGGGAATGATACCCAAGAACAGAACTTGGATACTAGAGATGAGAATACAGCAACTCCGAGGCCCAAGAGACAGACCCGGAAACCCAATTGATTACAAGATTACAAGACTAACTAATTAGTTGGTCAGTTAATAGAGTTGTTAGGTGAGCTCACTTGGTTAGCTAATCTACCATGGTTAGTTAAAACAGGGTATTCATGTATTGGAGTAGTTAGTTTAGAGGTTTAGATACAAGAATTGTATACAAGTCAAAGGCATTGAGAAATAGATCAAGACTCTTCTTTCCCTAATTTCTGTGGTTTAGGAGATTTCTGATTGTTGAACTCGAATCAAGGATCAGTGTGCCTCATCTGTAGGTGAATGGTGTCCAAAAACCTCCGGTGTCTTGGATACTGTTTATCACCTTAAATTTCATCTTGTTACTCCTTCGCTAGATTCTACGCAGATTTTTTTTTTTTTCGATTTCAAACTAGATGTTTGTCTTTCATTCACCACACCTTTTTTGCAGGGACAAAATCGTATGACAATGGAGACATGAAAATAACAGTAACAACAAGTGAGATATCTCATGAATACGATGAACCTTCCAGGGAAAAGAGTCAAAAGACGCAAGTCATCCCAAGAATAAGTGCAGAGAGTGAAAAGAAGCACAGCATACCCGTGCAAAAGAGGACATTCAAGAACAGCTCAAAACATAAAACGATGAGAAAGCCGCAAAAGAGACAAAATGACAAGGATGGCAAGAAGAAGAAGAAGCACTAGAAAAGATTTTTCCTTTTTTTAGTTATCCAGCATGGGTGCTGCTCAATTTAGTAGAAGATTTGATGATTGGTTAGTCATAATATATTTAAAAAGCAAAATGCTTGTACTAACTGCAGATTAGGAAATTGAAGGGTTTCAACATTTCCAGTGAAGTCAATGGATAATCAACTACTCTTTTGAATATCTTTTATTTGGACTATGTACAAAAAAGGGGGAGTTATTCCCAATTTCATCTGATCATCAATCATTTTGCAGTCAGATTTTACCCGCAAACATTTTATCATGGTTATTCACAGCCCTTTATATTCTGAATTAGCTATCCTTCTCAAAAATTATTCAGGTGGCCACTTGAAAATAGAAAAAACATTGGACATATAGGTTACCCTATAGCTCCTCACTGTTGAATTTTGGCCCATTTTAGTTCGAAGTGAAATAAAATTGAAAGAAAACAAAAATAGAAATTTTGCTAAAATAATTTACTAAACATTATCCAAGAATTTTACCATCTTATTTTCTTAATGTAATCGGCTGCAGATGTTCTCGTACCCCATTATTTCCGACCAAGCACCCCAATTAAAGTCCCCTTTTTTGTAATTTCTTTTTATTCCATCTAATTTAATTTAACCGCATAAAATTTTATTTTACTTCACTCTAACCAAACAATTTGTGGCAAGATGAAGCAGCAAAAAAGTTTTTCCTTTCACCTCCGTTTGTTTGCAAGGGGAATCATAGGGAAGGGAAGTAAAATTTTTTGACTTCAAAAAAAAAAAAAAAAAAAAATTGTAATCATTGGCCATGTGACTATACCCCTAGTTTCAAATGATTCCATATTTGATTATTAAATTTCATTTTGTTTTGCATATAAAACCGTATCAAGTTCTTCACGAAGTTTGAGACAAAGGAGAGAAAAAGAGTTTCCCTATGGCCTCATTTTGAGACATTATGGCTTTGGGGTTAACCTGATAACAAAGAAGGAATCTATAAAATGTAAAAGAAAAATGTATTATTACTCAATATTATTCGAAATTTGTGTAATTTATACTTTATAAAATCAGATGGCGTAAAGATTACAAAAGCTTATTTTTAAGTTTCAAAATTTCAGTTCCCTTCCCTTTATATTTCTCTACAACCAAACATAGTCTTCATAGTTCATTTAAAAAAAAAAAAAGAATTTAGTCATCTAATTGTTTTCTAATGTTGATTTAGTCCATATTCAATTCTTTTATCACACCTGATTCCTTAAAAGAACCCGAATGTGACTAGAATGTTTGCCATCATCCTACAAGACTGTCAGGTTCTCTGAAGTAATACCTTTTTTTTTTTTTTTGGTTAACGACGGGTATCCAGGCCTTTTGGCCTAACTAGTCTCACGGGCCCACCGCATGAATTGAGTCATACCGGGGTTGAATGAGAATCATTCAACTTTCACTGAAAGCAATGAAGAGCACTAAACACCCTTGTGTGAGTGACCTTGAGGAGGTAAGAGGAGTAGAACTCAGAACCACACGCTTCCTGACATGAAGGTCCCTTGCCAACTTAGCAATCCCTTTGGGGTTAGCTTTCTGAAGCATACTAAATCAGATGCACTCGGAAATAAGATAAATTACTAATTGCTTGCACTGGAGAAAATCCAAAGTGATACTTAAATACATAACCAAATTTATCTCTTCATATCATAATAGTAATATTCCACAAGTATAACATTCAAATTTATATAAAATGACAGTGGGTGGCACACTCCTCGACCATGGCACACAATAGGCACAGTCATCACAAGCACAAGACTCGTCGTGCTCCTCAGTCTCTGGAATCCATTAGTCTCCACCGTACCCGTCTATGAATGAGGATGTGTCACTACTCATTGGTACCACTATCATCATCATCAAAAAAGAGACATGCATGTAATGTGAGCTTCACTAAGTTTAATGAGGAATGGGATTTATGCAAGCAAACACATATACACCATGATGCGTATAAGATGCAAAAGTTTGCCATTCGAGACGGGGATTTGATGATGGTTCAATACGGGGATCGGGATCATGCAAAAGGGTTTGGAGTCGCCACCTAGGATTATGGGCCGAGGACCCAGGGGTGGGCCCGATTCCTGAGAAAAGGGCCCGATAATTGGTTTGGTCCAGAAATTTAGGGTAAGTGTCAGGTTGTAGAGTTGGGAAGGTGTTAGGCACCCAATCTACCCAGTTCGACCGGTCTTCCTACTAGATGCTTAAGAACGAACGTTTTCCATGATTATTCCTATTCTGCATGCATGGCTAAGTTATCACTCATATGTACGAGTGAATTTTAATAACTATGTACACTAAAGTAAAGTCAATAGAAAGTCTACACGATGACAATTCGGTTGAGAAAGTGTATCTGAACTTAACCCTTGTTTCGGGTCAAGAGGGGTGGGCCCCTGATTAGCATTGGCTCGAACTGTCTTTTGGATTCTCCTGGATCAGGGGAAGATGGTCTTGACCTCCAACTTCCTTTTCTCGAGAGATGTTGATTGGACAGAGTTCTGACTATGAATGGTTATCTTTAGATTTTGACTATGGTATTGATTAGGCAAAGCTTCCGTTAGGGATGGGCTACTTCTAGGTTTTGGCTGAGGTGGCACTCCGATAGAGTTTTTGCTGGGGAAAGGCTATGGGAGGGTTAGTCTGTGGGTATTCCAGTAGAGCTTCCACTAGGGTGAGCTATTTTTGGACTTTGACTGAGGTGGCACTCCGGCAGGGCTTCCGTTGGGAATAGGCTATTCTCTAAGGGTTGAGGAACTTCGAAGGCCCGAAGAACACTTCGAAGATCCGAAGAACACTTCGGATCTTATGAAGATCTCTTCGGAGGCTTGACGAACCTCAAGAGGGGGAGGGAGACTAGGGGAAGATTTTTTCAACCAAAACTCACTCAAAGAAAGCAAATGGTTGAAGAGTTTCGAAAGCCCGAAGAACACTTCGAACACTTTGGATCTTCTGAAGATCTCTCTGAAGACTTGAAAAACCTCAAGGGGGGAGGGGAGGAGAGAGGGTAGAGCTTCTCTAAGGGAGTGCTCACTAAGGGGCTTGGAATCTTATGGTGTCGATTGGACAGAGTTCTAACTACGAATGGTTACCTTTGGATTTTAATTGCAGTATTGATTCGGTAGAGCTTCTACTGAGGATGGCTACTTCTGAATTTTGGCTGAGGTGGCACTCCGATAGAGCTTCCACTGGGGATAGGATATGGGAGGGTTAGACTGTGGGTATTTCGGTAGAGCTTCTGCTAGGGTGAACTATTTTCGGACTTTAGCTGAGGTGGTACTCCAGCAGGGCTTCCGCTGGGAATAGGCTATTCTCTAAGGATTAAGGAACTTCGAAGGCCCAAAGAATACTTCAAAGATCCAAAGAACACTTCGGATCTTATGAAGATCTCTTCGAAGGCTTGACGAACCTCAAGAGGGGGAGGGACTCTAAGGGGAGATTTTTCTGACCAAAACTCACTCAAAGAAAGCAAAGGGTTAAAGAGTTTTAAAGGCTCGAAGAACACTTCGAAGATCCAAAGAACACTTCAGATCTTATGAAGATCTCTCCGAAGACTTGAAAAACCTCAAAATGGGAGGGGAGGAGAGAGGGCAAAGCTTCTCTAAGGGAATGCTCACTAAGGGGCATGGAATCTTGTGGTGTCTCAAATCAAAGTGAGGGGATATTTATATGATTCTTGAACCAATGGGGAGAGAAAGGGAATTCCCTCGGCCAATGGTAGAAAAAGTGATTTTTTTAAGGCAACGGGATGAAAAAATGAAAAATTGGGTCAATGGGGTGGGAGATGGTTTTTTGGACTAATAGGAAAAGTGAGTCTATTTTTAGCCAATGAGGTGAGAATATTCATTTTTGGGCCAATGGGAGGTTGCGGAGTAGGGTATGCTAGCTGGACAAGGTAAGGTGCACAAGTGGGTGAAGAGAAAATTTCTTCACCCATCGGGTCGACGAAACACGTATTCTGGCAATTGACAGCGGCACACAAGGCTGAGCAAGGGTGTTTAGGGTATGCATGGGTGTGTGTGGGGGCTGGCCGTGGTGCACGACACATGGTAGGTATGGCTGCACGTGCACGGGATGGTACGCGGGGGTGCACGCGGCATGGCACGTGGGGGTGCATGCGGCATGGCACTCGGGGGTGCGGTGGCATGGCACGCGGGGCATGTAGGCTGGTAGACAGGGGTGTGCGGCATGGCACGCGGGGGCGCACAGCATGGCACGTGGGGGCATGTGCAGCATGGCACACGGGGATGCACGCAACATGGCATGCGGGGTTGCACACGGCATGGCACGAGGGGGTGCAGTGGCATAGCATGCGAGGCACGCAGGCTGGTAGGGAGGGGTGTGCGGCATGGCACTAGGGGGCTTGCAGCATGGCACTCGGGGGCGTGTAGGTTGGCCTGACGGGCGCACGCAATATGGAATGCTAGGCCGCACGGCATGGAATGGCAAGCATGCATGGCATGTGGTGCTGGCCTATTGGCTGGAAGGCAGGCAGGCAGGCTAGCTGGCTGGCTGGCTGGCTAGCTGATGCGTGAGACATGTGCATAAAAATATGATTTTTCAGGGAAGATTACGGGAGATCCAACGGTTCGATTTTGACGTACCATATATCATTGGAATCGTATTTCTAAGTACTATCCTTCCGCATGGTCATCCTAACTAGATTCTTTTGTATATAAAAAGTCAAAATTGGACCCTCTTTTCTCTCATGCGAAATTTCTGGGGTTTTTTAGGTAGGGGATGTTTTTAGGTTTCCTAAATCAATTATCATCTCTATCGATCAGAAGCAAGAAGTCACGTCTAAGATCCATAATTCATCATAGCCGGAGGGGGTGATAAAATTGGGTGTCTACAGAATGCCCCTCTTTGGCCGAGGCCTGTGTCAACAGCCGAAGGGCAAATAAAAGAATGACCACATTTTGTCACCTTGAGCATATACTATCGTCATTTTTCTCATTAATGATAGAGTTGAAAAATATAATAGGTAATATCTTTTAACTACTTTGAAGTTTGAGACTTACCTGGGTTGCCGATTCACAAGAAAGAAATTCGTTGCTCTTCCAATCCTGCAAAAGACATTAGTGTTTGATCTTTGTCTTTTTCCTATAATGGGCTTCCATGTGCCAATCTAAGGAAATCAATAATGAGATTGGGCCACTCGGAAGCGATTCAAAGAGATTCGACCACCTAGGGCCGGGTTAATGACATTGGGCCACCTGGAGCCGGATAAATGAAATTAGGCCACCTAGGGCCAGGTAAATGCAATTGGGTTTCATTGGGCCACCTAGGGCCGATTCAGTGAAATTGGGCTACCTGGGGCCGGTTCAATGAACTTAGGCCACCTGGGACCGATTCAATGAAATTGGGCCACCTGGGGCCGGTTCAATAAACTTGTTTCTTTTCTTGATTTTTCTCTTATCCCTCGATTAGGATTTTGATTTTTGGCCCTTGGATTTGGAATCTTGCTTTTTGCTTTTGATTTAGAATCTTGCTCTTTACTTTTGATTTGGAGTCTTGCTTTTTGCTTTTGATTTGGAATCTTGCTCTTTGCTTTTCCTTCTTTGAATTTTGACTATGAAAAATTCTTTACCTACCAATAAAATTTTGACTTTTACCTTCTTCTTTTCCATGTGATATAATTTTCATCTACAACATGAATTTGGATTTTACCCTCCCTTTGATTTTTACCTTCCACTTCCATGTGATATAATTTTCATCTACCAAAAATAATCTTGAACTTAGTATTTGTGAGAAGAACTCTTAATTTGCATCTTGGAATTGGAATCTCAAAAATTTTTTTTTTTTATGTTTTTTAGAAAATGAATTTTTTTATCCATAAAATGGTCCCCCCTTTGTTTATTCCTCATTCTGATTTTTCTGAGTTGGGAACGATTTGTGAGTGAGTGAGCTCGGATTTTGGAATCTTCTCGAAGATCTGAACCTTTTCGCATTTTTTCGGGTTTCTTCAAATTTTTTCGAAGATCTTTAGGTTTTTCTTGAAGTTCTTCATTTTTCTCTTGAAGATCTTTATAGTTCTTGAGGAAGGAGTCCTTTGGAGAATTTGACATCTTTTTGGGCTTTTGTGTAAATTGGGGAACTTCTTGGGGTTTTTTTTATGATTTTGGAAAATATGGCTGAGAGGTCCAGCTAGATGGTTGTAGCAATTCTTCTCAAAGGGATAAGGGCCTTGCAGACTAGTACATCGGATAGACTCTTCACAATACTCAAAACCATATCTGCAACTTAGTATGGGGCTCATGGGTAAGTCTTTACATTTCATTCTTTATTTTGCTCATCTATTCATTTTTTTATGTTTTATTTTATTTTTGTTTATTTATTATTTTTGTTTATTATTATTATTTTTTATTTTTAGAAGCATGAAGGGGGGTACCACCAACCTTGGCCATGTATGGCCATCCGAACACGGCTTGGGTATGGTACAAGATACTTCCCCGCAGAGTAAAGGAGATGGTTGACTCATCTTAGCTGAGTTGATTGGCTTTCATAGAGACTAGGAAATTCAGTCCAACATTGGTAGGGGCCCTGATGGAGCGATGGGGGCTAAGTACCCACTCCTTTCATCTTCCTGTTGGCGAGATAACCATCACTCTCCTATGCTTCTATGCTTTGACAGGCATACCATTTGGGGAGACACCCCTAACCCTTCCTGAGACTCTGACAGCTAGGGAGTTCACAGACTTGATAGGCATTGATATTAAGGATGATCAGACACATATCCACCTTGGCGAGATCAGTGCACATTGGTGGAGAACTGGCCTGGGGGTAAACCCTGGTAACATTGCATAGGTGACCCACTCTTTCTTTTTGTTTGTTGTGGGTCAGTGTCTCTTCAGTGACCTCCGAGGAGGGCTGGATATTCGCATGGTAACCTTCTTCCGAAATCTTCGGGAGGTAGATTCTTGGGATTGGGGTGGGGCCACCTATGCATATCTTCTGTGGACCCTAGACCTATTATCATATGGAGATCGAGGTCTCAAGGGAGCGGGCTAAATCCTCCAAGTAATTTCTCATTCTTGTACTCATTTCTCTTCATTTGGTTACATTTCCTCACTTTGATCTTTGAAATCAGCCCTGGTGCTTTGAGCACCTGGAGATTATAGCTCCCAGGCTGAAGGACCCTCGAGCATTGCCCTTTCCCATAGTCACGAGATGGGGAAATAGTTAGGTACTTAGGGGTCAGTGCCATCCTCGAGGGACCACTGCTCGTTCTCTTCTGAACGGCCTTACAGAGGTATGCCACATTTGTCATTAAATTTCCTTTTGTCTTGTGCTATACTTACTTCTTGAATTTGCAGGTCATTTCGAGACCGTTCCAGCCTCTTACATTCCCAAACGTTGATGTAGTTGCTTTGGCTAGATACTTATCCAAGAGCTGGGTCCTATTCAGAGGCATATGGGGCCACGCTTGGCATTTGGGACAGAGAGTTGTACCCTAGTGGTCTAATTCTGACACACACTTCTCTCCTTGTCTCCCTCTACCCCTTATGCATTGTCCAGAGTGCATTCTTGTAGACCAGATCGAGAGACTAGCCATTGCCCTTCCTTGAGTATTTCCTTCATGCTTTAATTTCTTTTTGTTCTGGTCTTGATTGATGTTCATTCAGGGGAGAACACAACGTGAAGATCTTTTGACTGTTCAGTCACGTCAGTGCTGCTAGTCCATCACAAACTAGACCCTCTACTAGTGCGGGTGGGTCCCTCAGGATAGCCACCATCCCTTTCCATGGCTTCCTAGGTTGGTGCTACCCCAACACGGCCAATCCTAGCCTCCCTCATCTTCATGCTTTAATCTGACCATCCCTCAATTGACTTTTGACCCCCTTGGCTGATATGATCTTTCTCAGGTGCCTTCAGAGGTCTATACTGAGATCAGGATGCATCATGGCTTGTGTGAGGTGGTGATCGCCAAGGTATATTCTATCTTTTTCTTTTTTGTCCTTTTTTCATTACTATTTTTCTTGATCCTCTCCTATATTTCTTAGGAAAGAAGGATTGTCACCTTAGAGAACCAAGTTAGCTCCTACCAGCAGGAGAATGCTCAGCAGTATGCACTGATTCAAGATTTGATCCAGAGGCTAGAGAATATAGGACTGGCATCTACGCGCTCCTCATCATTCCATGAGGGTGACCCAGAGTATGGTTCAGATGATGACTTTGGTTCTTAGGGGCCTCTTCTTGTAGTTCCTGCAAGTACAAACACATGTATATCTTTTTTTCTTTTTTCTTTTTCCCTCATATTCCTTCTTTTTATATTTTTGAATTTGGCCTTTTATGAATGAAGATATATTAGTGCTATAAAGCCAATTTTATTTATGAATTTTGAATTTTTAGGCACGATTAATTCCACAGCTCAAGTCTTCATTAGAATAATCAGAATAACACGAAAATCCAAATATAATACTACTTTACTACTAAGTTCAATACATGGAATGAAAATAACTTTCCTGCCATAGACAAGATAGGTAGGTAACAAGGTTGGAAGACAGTTCTTGGGGTGGGTAAAAGTTCATCAACTCTCCTGGGTCCTCTTGTTTCAATCCATACTGTCGGCTGACGTAGGTAGGTAGGTAAAAGGATGTATGAGTCAATCCCATCAACCTGACATAGTTGTGTCTAGGGGTCTTCATTAGAAAATCTTTGTGTGGCCACCCTGGGCATCTCCATGCGATATCCTATGCAGTCCTTTCTTACAAGTACTTCTCCCAATCAATGATAAGCTTGAATTCTGGAACCTCCCTCTTATCCTAGTAGCAAAGAGCTCCGAGTTGGCATTCTTTTAATAGCCTAGTCAACTTCAGCTTTTCGAGGAGCCAAATCTAAAAAATAACAGGACTTCCTTGATAATGATCTAGTCCGAATCTATGGCTATGGCTCATGTCATCGAATCCCTTAAGCATTTCTGCAAGTACTGTGGGGATGATGTCACCTCCTTTCTTCAATTACTTTACCACTTCTATTAAAACGAGCGGTGCACCACATCTGGGAGTTCGGAGAACATAGCGAGCTATCATGCAAAGTAGATAAGCATCCTGTGATCTCTATTGATGGATTCCTCCCAATGATATATATTGAGTGAAGATCAGGGCCACCTTCAAAATGTCAATCTTCCCATATCTAACGAATTGCTTCACTTCCTCCTCTTTCCATCCGAAGAAATCTTGAATTTTCTCTGAGTAATCTTTCTTCAAAAATGGTTGGAAAAGCCTGCCTTTGGGTGGGGATAGTATATAAACTCAAAATTCTTTGAGATTTGGGTAGATCTCAACTAATCCAAATTTAAATATATGGAGATTGGCATCCCAGTGTTGGGGCACTTTCTGGAGTAGTTGGTGTTATAATTTTACACACTCGATCCGACCGAGCATTGACACATTCATAGATTCTAGCAATCCTGGTGCCCTCATGTTTATGTCCAAGGTCCATTTTCTCAACATCTCATACAAGGAGCCCATGACTTTTCCTGCAACCATCACAAACAAAAGGAGATGTGGTGATTTATCAAAGCATTACTCATTAGCTACTGACACAACCAAGCCTTTCTTACTGTTGCATCAAGTTCTCTCTTTTTTTTTTTTTTTTGACTAATCAAGGATGGAGAATAAACTGGCCTTGACATATTGTTGTCAGGTGGTGATTTTCTTTTTGGGGGATGAAATTCTAGATAAGAATTTGGAGGACCATAGGGGAATGACAGATACCTAATGGCCTTGTATGCCAAATGGCAATTCTTGGGAGCACAAACTGTGATAATCTTTTAGATACTTTGATTATTAATCTAGGAACCAATTTATTGCCTTTAAATAGTTGAGACCGCACTTGCACATGTCAAGTTACCTACGTATTCCTCGATAGGAATCAGGTCTGACGTAGTTTGGGCTATTCACCCTTTCAGACATAGTATCTCTTGAGTTGATCCATGTTGACCAGTCTAGGTATTTCTTCGTCGTTGTGATCTATGAGTTTTATAGCTTTTCCTAGTAGAATCTCTTTAATAGTGAACGGGCCACTCCAGTTAGGCCTGAATTTTCCTCTTGGGTCTTGAATTGGGGATCTTTATTCTTAAAGAACAAGCTCACCTTCCTCTATGTGGCAGGGCTTCACATTCTTGTTAAAGGCCCTTGCCATTCTTAGTTGATATTTCTTCAGATTATCCATAGCTTTCATACGTCTTTCATCGAGGAAATTGAGCTCGCCATGTCTGGCCTTCACCCATTCTCCTTTAGGTAGCAAACTATCCAAAAGCACTCTTAAGGATGGTACTAGGATTTCCACAGGTAGCAATGCTTCAACCCCATCCACCAAAGAGAAAGGAGTGCCCTTGTCGAGGATCGTACAGAGGTCTGATATGTCCATAAGGCAAGGGGTAACTTATCCACCCAATCCTTATGTGTTTCGCCATTTTCTGCAAGATGAATTTGATGTTTTTGTTGGCTGTTTCAACTGCCCCATTGGTCTGTGGCCTGTAAGTGGTAGAGCGATGCCTTTTGATACCAAACTTTAAGCAGATTTTATCGATTTTACCCCATAAATGGGATCCCTGATCCGATATTAACTCTTGAGGCACTCCGTATCGACTAATGATTTTTTTTGGATGAATTTTACCACCTTAGCAGATGTAATACTGCATATGATTGAGCTTCTACCCATTTGGTGAAATAATCAATAGCTACCAAGATGAACTCGTGACCATTGGATGCTTTAGGGTTGACCTTTCCTATGATATCAATGCCCCAAGTAGAGAATGACCAGGGAGAATTGAGTGAGTGCAACTCCGTCGGTGGGATATCTATGATATTAGCAAATATCTGACATTTGTGGCATTTCTTGACAAAGGCCACGTAATCTGCTTCCATGGAACAGTAATATCCCAACCTGAGGATCTTTTTAGCTAGAATCTTGGCATTTATGTGGGGTCCACAGAGACCTTGATGAATTTCTTCCATGATGGTTGTAGCTTGCTCTTCATCCACACACAACAACTGTATTCCATCATAGGATCTCTGTACAACAAGTCTCCCTGAGGGATAAAGTAAGTGGCATATCTTCTCAAAAATTTCTTTCCTCTTTTAGTTACTTCAATCGGGTACTTCCTTTCCCTGATGAAATCCACTAAGTGAGCGAACCAAGGCTGACCATCCATAGTGAGAGAGTTCACCAAATTCTGAAAAATGGGCTAGCTTCTTTATTCCACCAAGAATGGTCGAACCCTAGCCATTGGGTTACACTCTACCATGGAAGCCAAGGTTTGCAAGGGCATCAGTAAACCTATTGTTATCTCTCTAGAAGTATTCGAATGAGATCTTCTCAAAGTGTTCAATTGCCTCTTCTAGATGTTCTTGATATGACTTAAGCTTTTCATCCCTGGTTTTCCACTTTTCTTGCGTCTAACAAATGACAATGGATTAATCACCATAAACCTTGATCCTTTTTACCCCTATAGTTGAGCAGTTTTGAGTCCCAAAGTACAAGCTTCATATCCAGCAATGTTGTTGGTACAAGGGAAATCGAGGCGGAATGATGAAGGTAAATAAAGACCATCAGGAGCAATAAGCAACATTCCTGTGCCACACCCTTTTTGATTAGCTACTCCATCAAAGAACAACTACCATTCATTAGTTGTGTCTTCTTCCTCTATTGCTGTGATATCCTCATTGGGAAAGGCATCGTCCAAGGCTCTTCTATCTTTTGTGGGGAGGGCGGCCAAATAATTAGCTATTGCTTGCTCCTTAACAGATTTATGAGTAATATAGGTGATGTCAAACTCTGATAGAAAAAGTAGCCAATGAGCCATCCTTCCTGTTAGAGCTGGTTTCTCGAAGAGGTATTCAATTGGATTCATCCTTAAGATAAAATGCACTAGATAGGAAACCATATAGTGTCGTAACCTTTTTGTCACCCAAATCAGTGCAGCATAAGTTCTTTCCAAATATGTGTATCGTGTCTCATACTCCAGGAACTTCTTGTTGAGGTAATATATGGCATGCTTTGCCCCCTTTTCCATTTCTTTTTATGCTAGTAATGAGCCCATGGAATATTCTCCTACGGATAAGTACAACAAAGGTGGTTGTCCTTCCACCAGTGGTGTCAATACTGGTGGATTCATGAGGTATCCTTTGATCTTATCAAAAGCTTATTGGAATTGGTCATTCCATTTCGTGGGCTGATCCTTCTTCAGTAGCTTGAAAATTGGTTCACAGATTGTAGTCAACTGAGCTATGAATCTGCTGATATACTGGATGTGACCCAAAAATCCTCATATTTGCTTCTCAGTCTGAGGTGTGCGCATCTTCTGAATTGCCTTGATCTTGATAGGGTCGACTTCAATGCCTCTTTCACTCACCAAAAAATCCAACAACTTTCCTGCTATTGCTTTGAATTCACATTTCTGAGGATTCAACTTTAGCTGATACTTCTTGATCCTTTCAAAGAATCGCCTTAGTGCAGGAATATGCCCCTTCTGATCTTTTGACTTCACTATCATGTCATCCACATAAACTTCCACATCTTTGTTCATCATGTCATACAATATGGCAGTAGCTGCTCTTTGGTAAGTTTCCCCAGTATTCTTTACTCCTAAAGGCATCACCTTGTAACAATAAGTTCCTCATGGCGTAGTGAAGGTTGTCTTCTCACGATCTTCTAGGTGCATGCTGACTTGATTGTATCCCGAGAATCCATCCATTAATGACAACAAGGCATGCCCTACTGTGTTATCCACCAATACATCAATGTGAGTTAATGGGAAGTCATCTCTAGGGCTTACCTTGTTAAGGTCTTGGAAGTCCACACACATTCGTACCTTGCCATCTTTCTTCGGTACTAGTACGATGTTGGCCAACCATTGGGAGTACTTAATCACTTGTAGAAACCCTGCATTCTATTGCTTCACAACTTCTTCTCTGATCTTTTCACTCCATTCTGGATACATACTTTGGAGCTTCTGTTTTACCGAATTTGCCCTAGGATAGGTCAACAAGCGGTGTTACATGATGTCAGGGTCTATACCAAGCATAGCCTCATAAGGCCAAGTAAATACCTCGGCAAAATCCTTCAGAAGACTAATAATTTGTTTTACTTCTTCATCATCAAGGGTATCGTCAAGAGTAGTGCCAATTTTTACTTCTTGAAGACATTAGTTGGTTCCTAGATTAATAACCCGGGTATCCTCACAGATAGGTTGGGCTTTCTTTGGTTTATATTGTTTTATTAACTCTTGATATTTGTTAAGATCATCATAAAACAAAGGAGGCAAGTCATACTAGAAATCAGAAATTTCATTCATGAAAGAAGGAGTAACAGACTCAATATACACAAACTCTGGACTCTCTTTGAGAGGGGAGACAGACACGAAATCATAAACAATAGACTTGACTACAAACTTGACAACTGCTTTGATGCTTTTTTCAGTGGCATGCAGGTTGGTTGACTCAGTAGCATGAGTAAACTTAAAGTCATCTCCAATGCATGTTCAGTTCAGAAGTGGGTCAATGGCTTGATGGATGAGGAGATGTGGCAAAGGGCCTTCCTCTCCTTCTGAGGAAGTTACTGCTATCCCTTCACAAATGTTGACATCAGGCATTCATTTCTTCACAAAGACAAGCTGACCCAACTTATATTCTCTAAAGCTGAACTTCTTGAGGAGTGGGGATTGTTGGAGACTGCTCAATCCTTTTTCTATAAAGTCTAATTTTTCCATTCTATTGATTGAAGCCATCCCTGCTCCTCAGACACATTTCTGACCACCATCACACGTCTTCCCATTGCATTTGATTAGATCATAGTGCATGCAGACCATCATTATTTGTGCTCTCCTTTGTTTTGCATACATACTTCTTCCTTTGAAAGGCCGAGGCTTGAGCTCATGTAGCTCTTGAGCTAGTGGCTTTTGTAGAAAGGAACATATATGACTTTTCAGATCCGTGGGAAGTTGCAGACTCCAGACGAGTCTTATATTCTTTTTCCATTCCCTCTTCAAGAGTACTCGGGGACTTGGCAATTCCTTTGACCGGATCAGTGTTGTGGGGTTACTAGAGGAGAACCCATCTTCAATCAGTGTTGCACTAAGCTATCCCGGTGATGGAATTGTCTTGATCACTTTCTTTGACTAGCATTTTCTGTTCTACCTCATAAGTTACCCAGTCGAACTCAGCTTGAAAGAATACTTCAAACCCCAGTTGCATCTTTGTGGTGGTTTCATCAAACCATGGCTCCACATTTTCGTAGAAGAGAAAATCCTCTCCTTCCCTTACAAAATACCCATTGAGAGTAGGGTAGTAAGAGATGGAGATTTTCCTAGCCATCCTCAGTACTTTTTTCCCCTTGGTGATCTGAGGAACGTATCCCAGACCACTCCATCCTTTGTTTACTGCCAAACTAAGCTGCTTTGGAACTCCTTGATGATATTTCCCTAGTCCCATGACAAGAAAATACTGCATATTCTTTATCATTTGATTCACTAGAGGGGTTCCAGACAGCCTCATAATTAGCCAGGATTTTCTCCTTTGATACTTCTTTGGCATTGGCTACACAGGTTGTTTCGAATTCAAAACCACTCAGTTGAACTTCTTGGTCATGTTCTTCCCCATTTTCAATACTGGCTAAGGTATTAACCACTTCGGGATCTTCGGCTACCGTAATCACCTTTCCTTCATAAATGAACTTCATTTTCTAATAGAGACTAGAGGATACTGCCTTCGCATGATGCAACCAAGGCCTTCCCAAGAGCATGTTAAAAGAGGCTGGTATATCAATGACTTAGAAATCAAGATCAAACTTTACTGGGCCAATTTTTACGACAAAGGTGAGTATGCCAAGGATTTCCCTCTTGGTATTGTCATATGCACATATGGTTTGGGTAGTTGGCCACATTTCTTCCAGGTTGATGCCGATACTCTTTGCCAATCTCCAATCTCAAGGGCAAAACATTCAAAGCGGAACCATTGTCAATGAGGACTTGGGGAACCATCTTGTCAAGACAGTCTACCATGATGTATAGAGCTTTTTTTATGTTGGGCTCCTTTTGGGAGTTTAGAGTTGAAGAACATCAATAACTGTACCACATACGTTGCCCTTACTATATGTGCGAGATGCGCTGGATCTATCTCAATCAGTACTTGCACATTGGTGAGGGACTTTAAGACTGTTTCACGGTGTGTGGGGGAGGCCATCAATAATCCTCAAATTAAGATATTAGCCTAGGCTTTCTTGAGCTGAACCAAGACTAGATTTTCTGGTTCTTTCTTTAAGCTGTTGGTTCCTGCCTTATTTTTCCTTAACTGCTCTATTGCTAGGGCCTTGCCCTTATAGTATCTTCCACTTCTGGCCTCCCTCACATTGATAGGTTTATTTACAATAATCTCTATAGGATAGCAATCTTCATCATCGCTATTTGTTATAGTAATTATCCTTACCATAGAATCACCTCTTCTTCCGATTCTCCTTCCTTGCTTGGGGTGGGAAGTTGAGGTCCTCCACAAATATCCAAAGCACTGGCTCACATTTTTTTGATTGCATTGGAAAGGCATTGGAACCCTGCATCTACTGCCTCTATAAAGGTATCTTCTCCCCTTATTTCTTTAAGGTTTTCCAATTGTTTGGCATAGCAATGCTCACTGGCGGTTACTTCACCCAACATTTGATCAACCTCTTCCACTTGGAGTTTTATGATGTCTAGATGTCCATAAATATCACATAATTGCTCTTCAAGGTCTGCCACAGAATTCTCATGACATTCGAAGATGTTTACATGATCTCTAGAGTCCTCACTATTTTCTGATTCTTAGGTAGACCCATCTTCCTCCATTTGGATTGTGAGTGCTGATTGGATAACACCCATTGGGTCAAACATAGGCTCATCTCCACTGATGGCAAAATACTGAGTATCTTCTTGGATCCCTGGGTGAATAGTACCCTGATTCATCATCTTCATTGTTGTCCCAAGGCCCCTGGTAATCGTCCCAGTTTGGATACTCCTCATTACCTTGAGAATCAGAGTCATCCCCATCATCTTCACTCTCATCCTCATCGTCGTTGCCATCATCTTCTTCTTCACTGATTTCCCCCTCACTTGGTTCTTCATCAGATTCCTCTTGACCATCAAATTCTGCTGTATCCAAGCGCTCATATTATTCAGAGCGTATGGATCGGAAGAATTCTATAGGGCCAGATTTGACTTCATTAGCTCATAGTTGGATTGGACCAGAGTCATTATCCTCTGTGTCACTCCCTATGTAGATTAGGGAATCGTACTCTTTAACCTACTCTCCATTGCTAATGCCATTATTGCTCTGATGAGGTCACCATTGACTTCTTCAATGTTCTCCGGGTTATCTTATCTGACCCTCCTGACCTTCTCCTAAATCATTCATTGATCCTGTTGATGAGGTCATCTTTGGGGAGTCTGGTAGTGCAAGCATATCCTTCCAATTGTACCTGTCTGTCCATCCTTCTTTTGGGTTGTACACCGAACCTTGAGAATGGAACTCAAATATGAGGCGGGATGGCATGAAGGTGATGTGACAGAAGAAATGGGGTATTGTGAGGAAGATAGGGGGTGATAAGATGATGAGGTCCCTTCTCTTTGATGGTGTAGGGAAGGTTGATGGTATGGTGGAGGTTGGTAATATGATGGAGGTTGGTAATATGGTGGAGGTTGTTAATCTTGTTAAAGTTGGAGGTATGGTACGGTGGATTCTTCTGTTGATGAGAATGGATGAAAGGCGGGTGACTAATCTTTTGGTTCTTCTTTTGATGACTCTTTCCTTTTGGGAGTCCTCATAGCTCTTGACCCATGACCTTCCTGTAAGCGTGGGCATTTATGTGATTCTTTCAAGCTTGGGATTCGATGAGTTGAGTAGGATCACTCTCTGTTGCTTCTTCATCTAAATTGTTCACATGGTCATAGAACATGGGATGACAAAAGTGTTTATCCAACTGATACATGTGAACGGCCCTTCAGAAGGAGTCACACTCCTCTTGACAAGCATTTCTGACGAAACCACGGATGTGCCCTACCAATTCCGGAGGGAGAGACAATCTCTGCACAAGCTGGAACTTGTCTTGCCATTCAACATGCCTCTCCTCTTGATATTTCTTGGTATCCCTAATAAAATGAGTTGGATCATAGAACCGAGGGTCCCAATTTTGCCAGTCACTCATTGTTGCCAACATGTTGACAGTTCCATTGTCTGGGAGGGGATTGGTATTGACATTAGGAGATTGCTTCACCTTGACTTCAATAGTCCCGTTGTCTACCAAGTCTTGAATTGCATGTTGCAGACCCAAGCATCTTTCAGTGTTGTGCCCCTCCTGAGTGTGGTAAGCACAATATTCATTATCTCTATACCAAGCTAGGGGAGGGTTGCTAACTACCCTTGGAGCCACTGTCCTGAGCAACCCTAGTTTTTTTAGCTTCTCATATACTACTGTTACGAGCATTCCCAAATCAGTGAATTATCTCCTTAGGCGAGGAGCCTTCTGGGAGGGTGTATCTGCTTGTATCACAAATGGTTTTGAAGAGATGATAGGGGAGACTGACTGCTGGACTGTGCCTACCACATTGGTTTTGGGACCCTTTCCATGTCCGACTCTGGTATTCTTCCCTGCATTCGGGGAGGATCCTTAATACTAAGCTTCCCTTAGGATTCTGTTTTCTACACGTGTATCGGTGGCTATCAAGGCATCAAAAGTTTACAGATGTTGATAGTAAAGGACATCATAATAAGGCTTTGACAAGTTTTCAATTAACATCTCCACTTGTTCTACTTCTGAGGGTCAATCTGCCATCTTGGAGGCCTTATCCTTAAGCCTTATGAAGAAGGAGGTGAATCCTTCTCTGGGCTGTTGTCTCAATGTCTCAAGCTCACTTCACATTTACCTTAGTATTGTAAAAATATTTCTTGGTGAAGGCTTTCACCACCGTTGTCCAATTCTGAGTTTAGGCGGTGTCTAACTATGTAAGCCATCTCAGTACGGGCCCTGATAGGGTTAACACAAATGCTTGTCCCTTCTGGTTGTCTGTAAGTTGCCATGACTTGGCGATGCTGATGAAGACTTTGAGATGAGCCTTGGGGTCCCCTGACCCATCAAACCTATTAGTTTGCCATTTGAATTTCTCAAGAATTCTTACCCCGGAGAAGAAACTCATTTCATCAGAATCCATTATTTGGCTTTTCAAACTCTTCCCTGTTTGGAGCATATTTTCTAATTTTTCCAATTGCTCTTGGACTTTTCTTTCTCTCTTCGTCTCTAGGTTCCATTCAAACGTGCGCTGTAAATTCCTCTTCCTCATCTTCAATCACTACCCTGGGAGGAGGGATCTTGAAATAGGCCCCCTGTTGACCATTTGGACAAGTAGGTGAAGATCCTTTATGACCGGTTGGTCTGGATTGCTCTGGTTCTCCTGAGTCAACTCAGGAAGAGTTCCCATGATAACCCATAGCTCCATTTTGTTCCAAATCTCCTATAGTTGGTGCCGGCTCAGTCCTAGTATCAACTCTGGGAGGGTTTTGGAGTGCATGCAGTATCTAGGCTATTGCTCTCTTGACCTCGGCCATTATTGTCAGCAAGGTCTCCACGGGATGGACCTATACCTACTCAGGTAATTCAAAATCATGTGGATCCATATAAACTGGGTTGTAATCACTTGGTTGTAGACAATCGCGAAGAGATGATGGAGGTGACACTGAACTTAAGCGAGTCAACTGGTTACCTTAACGTGTCCAAATGGACCGTGGAGAATACTTGAGATGTGGAATTATGCATGAACCCAAAGTGGCTTATTTTAGGATTTTTGTATTCCCAACCCTTTATTCATTCATCCACTCAAATGTCAATCAATAATTCATCCAAAGTTAGTCCACTTCAATGATAAGGAGTGGATAGGGTTTGATGCCCCTAGTCCACTCAATATCAAAAGCGGAAGATACACACGAATGGCATGACCAGAATACTCCTATTAATAGATTCTCTACCAATAAAGTCATGATTTCATTAATCTTACCCCACTAGGTGACCTTCCTCCTAGTTTCCTCGGGTTTTTTAGATAATTTGGCATTTTGCGAGACTTTGACAAAAGTCAACCCAGATCGCGTACGCTAAATCATCCAAATTTTATTTCTAAAAAGGAAGGACACCTTTTATCTGAAACCCACTTAGGAGAGCATTTCTTCATGACTAGAATGTATCATAGGAAAATTCATTTTTAAGACCGCAAGTAAATTCTACAGATCAGCTTGTGGTGTTCCTAGCGTTCTTCATCTATTTCCTACATGATGCGAGCATGTGGTGGATGAAATAGGACCGACAAGGCTTCTTTGATAGGATCTATATATACAAGGAACGTGATCCTTTTGAAATACTCATGGGTACAAGATCAAGGGGGTGACTTCCTTGCCCATTACTCATGACTATAGACGAGGTTAAGCAACTGGTCACGGGGTGATGGAACCGTGAGTGATTGTGTGTAAAAGTACAATATGAAAATATCATTATTCCAACGCAGAATTTCATAAAGTGCACGGACCTCCCCGAGAGAGCTGGCACAATTATGAACATCCTCACCATTTAACAATACCCCACACCCTTGTATAGGAAGCGACTATCATTTACTCTCAGAGTACTCTCCATGATATGCACTGACCTCCCTGAGGGTGTGGTCATGACAGGGAATCCCTCACTAAATGATTTCACTTCGAGCACGATGCATGATGTGGTTAGCGAATACAATTACAAACATGGGGTTAGCCAAACATGTTTTCAAATAAATGTGGTGAAAAATGTTCTTGCATTTAATGATAGCATCTAGTGTTGGAAGCTTAACATTATCCCCAGTGAAGTCGCCACTGTGAGGGTAGTGGCCGGAAAAATGTTGGGTTCTTCCTTTGTGGGGAGGAAAAGGCTTGCATTTATTCCATCCTCTCTCCTCACTTTCTCTTTCATGAGGGAGGGGTGTGTCATGTGTGCTTACCTTATGGACCTCCCACTGCCGTATCATCGCTCGGAGATATGTGGAGGCCTATTTCGTAAGAGTGTAAAATTCACCATTCGAGACAGGGATTTGATGATGGTCCAATACGAGGATAAGGATCATGCAAAAGGGTTTAGAGTCGCTACCTAGGGTTATGGACCTAGGACTCAGGGGTGGGCCTAATTCTTGAGAATAGGGCTCGAAAATTGGTCTGGTCTAGAGATTTAGGGTAAGTGTCAGGTTGTAGAGTTGGGAAGGTTTTAGGCACCCAATCTACTCGGTTCGAATGGTCTTTCTACTAGATGGTTAAGAATGAACATTTTCAACGATCATCCCTATTCCGCATGCATGGCTAAGTTATCACTCATATGTACGATTGAATTTAAATAACTATGTACACTAAAGTAAAGTCAATATAAAGTCTACAAGATGATGATTCGGTTGAGAAATTGTACATGAACTTAGCCTCTGTTTTAGGTTAAGAGGGGTGGGCCCCTGATAGCACTGGCTCGGACTGTCTTTCGGATTCTCTTGGCTCAGGGGAAGATGGTCTTGAGCTCTAACTTCCTTTTCTTGAGAGATGTTGATTGGATAGAGTTTCGATTAGGAATGGTTACCCTGGATTTTGACTGCAGTATTGATTCGACAGAGCTTCCACGAGGGATGGGCTACTTTCAGGTTTTGGCTGAGGTGGCACTCCGATAGAGCTTCTGCTGGGGATAGGTTATGGGAGGGTTAGGCTATGGGTATTTCAGTAGAGCATCCGCTAGGGTGAGCTATTTCCAGACTTTGGCTAAGGTGGCACTTCGACAGGGCTTCCGTTGGGAATAGGCTACTCTCTAAGGGTTGGAGAACTTCGAAGGCCCAAAGAACACTACGAAGATCTAAAGTGTTCTTTGGATCTTATGAAGATCTCTTCAAAGGCTTGATGAACCTCAAGAGGGGGGAGACTAAGGGCAGATTTTTTCAACCAAAACTCACTCAAAGAAAGCAAAGGGTTGAAGAGTTTCGAAGGCCCGAATAACAGTTTGAAGATCCAAAGAAAATTTTGGACCTTATGAAGATCTCTCCAAAGACTTGAAAAGCCTCAAGGGAGAGGGGAGGAGAGAGGGAAGAGCTTCTCTATGAGAATGCTCACTAAGGGGCTTGGAATCTTGTGTTGTCTCAAATCAAAGGGAGGGGGTATTTATAGGATTCTTGAACTAATGGGGACAGAAAGGGAATTCCCTTGGCCAATGGTAGGAAAAAGTGGTTTTTTGAAGCCAATGGGATGAAAAAATGAAAATTTGGGCCAATGGGGTGGGAGATGGTTTTTTGGACTAATAGGAAAAGTGAGTCTTATTTTTGGGCCAATGAGGTGAGAATATTCCTTTTTAGGCCAGTGGGAGGTTGTGGAGTAGGGTATGCTAGCTAGACATGGTAAGGTGTACAAGTTGGTGAAGCAAAAATTTCTTCACCCACCGGGTCGGTGGAACACGTATTCCGTCCATTGACGGCAGCACACAGGGTTGGGCAGTGGTGTTCAGGGCATGCATGGGTGCATGTGGGGGCTGGTCATGGTGCACGACACATGATAGGTATAGGTGCAAAAGGCTGGCACGGCGGGTGCGTGTAGGCTGGCAAGATGGGGGCTCACAAGCTGACACGATGGGCACACATAGGTTGGCACAGTGGATGCACCCAATATAGCACGTGGGGGCATGCAACATGACACGGCGGGCAAGCACGTTATGGCACATGGGGGTGCACAGCATGGTACTCGGGGGCACGCGGCATGGAACTCAGGGGTGTGCAGGTTGGCACAGTAAGCGCATGTGGCAGGAGGGGCTGGCCTACTGGTTGGATGACTGGCCAGCACACGTGGTATTCGAGGCTGGCATCTTGGCTAGAAAGGCAGGTAGGCAGGCTGGTTGGATGGCTAGCCGGTGTAGCCAGAGCACAACATGCTTGTAAAAAAATATGATTTTCTAGAGAGATTGTGGGAGATCCGATGGTCCGATTTTGACGTACCATATATCATTGGAATCGTATTTCTGAGTACTATCCATCCATATGGTCATCTTAACCAGATTCTTTCGTAAAAAAAAAAAAATCAAAATTGGACCCTCTTTTCTCCTAAATGGGATTTCTGAGGTTTTTTAGGTAGGGGATGTTTTTGGGTTTCCTAAGTCAATTATCATCTCTATCGATCGAAAGCAAGAAGTCACGTTCAAGATCCACAATTCATCATAACCAGAGGGGTTGACAAAATTGGGTGTCTACACAAGGTTGCGAGGGCATCAGCAAACCTGTTATCTCTTTGGAAGTATTCAAACGAGATCTTCTCAAAGTGTTCAATCTCCTCTTCCAGATGTTCTTGATACGACTTCAACTTTTCATCTCTAGTCTTCCACTTTCCTTGTGTCTGAAAAATGACAATGGATGAATCTCCATACACCTTGATCCTTTTTACTCCAATAGTCAAGGTTGTTTCTAGTCCCAACGCATAAGCTTCATATTCAGCAATATTGTTGGTACAGGGGAAGTCGAGGCAAAATGACGAAGGAAAATAAAGGCCATCAGGAGTGACCAGTAATATTCCCGTGCCACACCCCTTTTGATTAGCTACCCCATCAAAGAATAATTGCCATTCATTAGTTGTCTTCTTCCTCTATTACTATGATTCCTTCATTGGAAAAGGCATCATCCAAGGCTCTTCTGTCTTCTGTGGGGTGGGAAGCCAAATGATCAGCTATAGCTTGCCCCTTGATAGATTTCTGAGCAACATAGGTGATGTCAAACTCTAATTAATAAAAATAACCACCGGGCCATCCTTCCTATTAGAGCTGGTTTCTCGAAGAGTTACTTGATTGGATCCATTCTTGAGATCAAATGCACTGGATAAGCTACAATGTAGTGCCACAACCTTTTTGTTACCCAAATCAGTCCAACACAAGTTTTTTCCAAAGATGTGTACCGCATCTCATACTCCAGGAACTTCTTGCTGAGGTAGTATATGGCATTCTCTGTCCCCTTTTCTGTCTTTTTTTGTGCTAGTAATGAGCCCATGGAATATTCTCCCACTGATAAGTATAACAATAGTGGTTCTCCTTCCACCGGTGGTGTTAACACTGGTGGGTTCATGAGGTATCCTTTGATCTTATCAAAAGCTTGTTGGTATTGGTCATTCCATTCTGTGGGCTAATTCTTCTTTAACAACTTAAAGACTGGTTCGCAGATTGTAGTCAGTTGTGCTGTGAACCTACTGATATACTGGATGTGACCCAAAAATCCTCGTATCTGCTTCTCAGTCCTTGGTGTGGGCATCTCCTAAATTGCCTTGATCTTGATAGGGTCGACTTCAATGCCTCTTTCACTCACCAAGAACCTTAAAAATTTTCCTACTATTGCCCTGAATACACACTTATGAGGATTCAACTTTAGCTGATACTTCTTGATTCTTTCAAAGAATCGCCTTAGTGAGGGAATGTGCCTCTGTCGATCTTTTGACTTCACTATCATGTCATCCACATAGACTTCCACATATTTGTTCATCATGTCATGCAATATGACTGTAGCTGGTCTTTGATAAGTTGCCCTGGCATTCTTTAGTCCAAAAGGCATCACCTTATAACAGTAGGTTCCCCATGGAGTGGTGAAGGATGTCTTCTTATGATCTTCTAGGTGCATGCTCACTTGGTTGTATCCTGAGAATCCATCTATAAATGATAACAAGGCATGCCCCACTATTTTGTTAACCAATACATCAGTGTGAGGTAATGGGAAGTCATCTTTAGGGCTGACCTTGTTGAGATCCCAGAAGTCTACGCACATTCATACCTTGCTATCTTTCTTTGGTAGTGGTACTATGTTAGCCAACCATTGGGGATACTTCACTTGTAGAAACCCTGCATTCCACTGCTTTGCAACTTCTTCTCTGATCTTCTCACTCCATTTTGGCCGCATTCTTCGAAGCTTCTGCTTTATTGATTTTACCCTGGGGTGGGTCGACAATCGATGTTACATGATATTGGGGTCTATACCAGGTATATCCTCATACGACCAAGCAAAGACTTTGGCGAATTCCTTCAGAAGACTAATCATCCGTTCTACTTCTTTATTATCTAGGGTGGTGCCAATTTTTTCCTCTTGAAGGCATTGGTTGGTTCCTTGATTAATAACCCAGGTATCCTCATGGATGGGTTGGACCTTCTTTGGTTTGCATTATTTTATTATCTCTTGATATTTATTAAGATCATCATCAGAAAAAGGAGGCAAGTCATACTAGGAATTAGAAATTTCATTCATGAAAGGAGCAGTAGACTCCACATACATGGACTCTGGACTTTCGTCGAGAGGGAAGGCTGACTCATAATCATGAACAGAAACTCAACAACTGACTCGACTACAAACTTAATGATGGATTTGATGCTTTTGTCAGTGGTATGCAAGTTGGTTGACTCAGTAGCATGAGTAAACTTGAAGTTCTCCCCAACGCTAGTCCAGTTCTGGAGCAGTTCGATGGCTCAGTGGATGAGGAGATGTGGTAATGGTCCTCCTTCTCCTTCTAAGAAAGTTGCTGCTATTTCTTCAATGGTGCAATGGTTTTTCTGGATAGGTGTCTACTTCTTGACAAATACCAGTTGATCAACCTCTTATTCCCAGAAACCTAACTTTCTGAGAGGTGAGGATAGGTAATGTGGTGAAGGTTGGAGGTATGGTGCGGTGGATTCTTTTGTTGATGAGGAAGGTTGAATGGCGGGTGACTGATTTTCTAATTCTTCTTCTGATGACTCTTTCCTTTTGGGAGTCCTCATGAGTTTGGCTCTTTGACTCATGAATTTTCTATAAGCATGGGCATTTTTGTGATTCTTTTGAGCTCGGGATACAATGAGTTGAGTGGGATCATTCTTTATTGCTTCTTCGTCTAGGTTATCCACATGATCATAGAACATAGGGTGATGAAAGTGCTTATTCAACTGATACATGTGAACGGCCCTTCAGAATGAGTCACATTCCTTTTGGCAAGCAACTTTGACAAAACAACAGATGTGCCCTACTAATTCTAGAGGAAAGGAAAATCTTTACACAATCTGGAACTTTTCTTTCCATTCAACGTGACTCTCCTCTTGATATTTCTTGGCATCCCTAATAAAATGGGTTGGATCATAGAACTTAGGATCCCAATTCTTCCAGTCACTCATTGTTGCTAGCATGTTGACGGTTCCATGATCCGAGAGGGGATTGGTATTAACATTAGGATATTGCTTAATCTTGACTTCAATAGTCCCATTGTATACCAAATCCTAGATTGCATGCTAAAGACATATGCATGTTTCAGTGTTGTGCCCCTTCTGAGTGTGGTAAGAACAATATTCATGATCTCTATACCAAGCTGGGGAAGGGTTGCTGATTACTCTTGGAGCCACTATCCCTAGCAATCCTTGCTTCTTTAGCTTCTTATACACTGCTGTCATGGGCATTCTCAAATCAAAAAACTGTCTACTTGGGCGAGGAGCCTTCTGGAAGGGTGCATCTGCTTATATCACAAATGGTGACAAAGAGGTGATGGGTGAGACTGATTATTGGACCATACCTACCACATTAGTTTTGAGACCCTTTCCTCGTCTAACTTTGACATTCTTTCCTGCATCTTGGGAGGATCCTTGATACTAAGCTTCCCTTATGATTTTGTTTTCCACATATGTACTGGTGGCTATCAAGGCATCAAAAGTTTGTAGATGTTGATAGTAAAGGACATCATAATAAGGCTTTGACAAGTTTTCAATCAACATTTCTAGTTGCTCTGCTTCTGAACGCCAATCTGCCATCTTGGTGGCCTTATCCCTAAACCTCATTAAAAAGGTGGTGAACCCTTCTCTAGGCTTTTGTCTCAACGTCTCAAGCTCCCGACGCTTCACATCCACTTCAGTATTGTATGAGTACTACTTGGTGAAGGCTTTCACCATTGTTTTCCAATTTTAAGTTTGAAAAGACTCCAACTGGGGAACCACCTTAGTGTTAGTCTTAATAGGGTTAACATGAAGGCTTGTCCCATCTAGTTGTCCGCAAGCTGCCACGACTTGGCGATGCTAAGGAAGACTTTGAGATGAGCCTTAGGGTCCCCTAACCCGTCAAATCTATTAGTTTGCCATTTGAACTTCTCGGGAATCCTTGCCCCAGAAAAGAAACTCATTTCATTAGAATCCACTATTTGACTTTCTGAACTCTTTCCTGTTCGGAGCAAATTTTCCAGCTTTTTCAATTGCTCTTTGAATTTTCTTTCTCTCTCCATCTCTAGAGGTTCCATTCGGAAGTGTGCGGAGAACTCCTCTTCCTCATCTTCAATCACTACCCTAGGAGGAGGGACCCTGGAATAGGTCCCCAGTTGAACATTTATAAGGGTAGGTGAAACTCCTCTCTGACCAGTTAGCCTGACTTGCTTTGGTTCTCCTGAGTCAACTTGGGAAGAATTCCCACAATGACTCGTAGGTCCGTTCTGATCCAACTCTCTTGTGGCTTGTGCCGTTTTAGCCCTGGGAGGGTTTTGGAGTGCATGCAGTATCTGAGCTATTCCTCTCTTAACCTCGGCCATTTTTGTTTGCAAAGTCTCTACGAGGTGGACCCAAGCTTGCTCGGGTCATTCAAGGTCATGGGGATCTATGTGAACTAGGTCGTAATCACTTGGCGGTAGACAATCTTGAAGAGACGATGGAGGTGACACTAGACTTAATTGAGTCAACCGGTTACCCTGACGTGTCCAAATGGATCGTGGAGAATACTTAAGATGTGAAATTGTGCCTGAACCAAAAGTGGCTTATTTTAGGATTTTTTTTATTCCCAACCCCTTATTCACTCATTCACTAGATTTACAGCCAATGATTCATCCCTGATGATAGGGAGTGGGTAGGGGTTGATGCCCCTAGTCCACTCAATGTCATAAGTAGGAGATTCATACAAATGGCTTGATCAGAATACTCCTATTAATACATTCCTTGCTAATAAAGTCATGCTTTCCTTAATTTTATCCCACTAGGTGACCTTCCTCCTAGTTTCCTCGGGCCTTTTAGATAATTTGGCATTTCATTAGACTTTGACAGAAATCATCCTGGATCGCGTATACCAAATCATCAATAATTTATTTCTAACGAGAAAGGACACCTTCCATTCGAAACCCACTTAAGAGAACATTTCTTTATGATTAGAATGTATCATAGGAAAATCCTCTTCAAGACCGCAAAGAAATTCTACAGATCAGATTGTGGCGTTCTTAGCGTTCTCCATCTATTTCCTACATGATGTGAGTATGCAGTGGATGCAATAGGACCGACAAGGCTTCCTTGACAGGATCTATATATGCAAGGCATGTGATCCTTTAGATATACCCGTGGGTATGAGATCAAGGAGGTGATTTCCTTGCCCATTACTCGTGACTACACACTAGGTTAAGCAACTGGCCTCGGGGTGGTGGAACCATAAGTGATTGTGTGTAAAAGTGTAATGAGGGAATATCATTACTCGATCTTAGAAGGTCATAAAGTGCATGGACCTCCCCGGGTGCTGGCACAATTACGAACATCCTCGCCGTTTAATAATACACCACAACCTTATATAGGAAGCGGGTACCATCTACTCTTAGAGTACTCTCCATGACATACACTGACCTCCCCGAGGGTGCGGACAGACAGGGAGTTCCTCGCCAAATGATTTCACTTTGAGCACGATGCATGATGCGGTTAGCAAGTACAAATACAAACATGGGGTTAGCCAAACATATTTTCAAACAAATATGGTGGAAAATGTTCTTGAATTTAATGGTAACATCTAGTGTCAGAAGCTTGATATTTATCCTCAGTGGAGTCGCCACTGTGAGGGTAGCGGTCGGAGATCCATGTTATGTTCCTCGCTTTGTGGGGGAGGAAAAAAAGGCTTGAATTGATTCCATCCTCTCTCCTCCCTTTCTCTCTCATGAGGGAGGGGTGTGTCGTGTGTGCATACTTGTAGGCCCCACACCGCCATATCGCCGCTCGGAGATACGTGGAGGCCTATTTCATAGGAATGTAAAATTTGTCATTCAAGACGGGGATTTGGTGATGGTCCAATATAAGGATTGGGATCATGCAAAAGGATTTAGAGTCGCCACCTAGGGTTATGCACCTAGGACCCGAGGGTGGGCCCAATTCCTAAAAATAAGGGCTTGAAAGTTGGTCTGGTCTAGAGATATAGGGTAAGTGTCAGGTTATAGAATTGGGAAGGTATTAGGCACCCAATCTACCCGATTCAACCGTTCTTCCTACTAGATGCTTGAGAACGAACATTTTCTACAATTATTCCTATTCCGCATGTATGCCTAAGTTATCGCACATATATACATTGACTAAATTTAAATAACTATGTACACTAAAACAAGGTCAATATAAAGTCTACATTGTGCTAATTTTGTTGAGAGATTATACCTGGGCTTGAACCCTGTTTCGGGTCAAGAGGGGTGGACCCCTTGGTTGAGGCTGGAACGACCTTTCTTGTAGATTCTCTAGGCTCAGGGGAAGATGGTATTGACCTCCAACTTCCTTTCTCAAGAGATGCTAACCGTGATAATATTCGGACAGATTTTCGACTATGAATGGTTACTTTTTTATTTGAATTCTGATAGAGCTTCGGCTAGGGAAAGCTATTTTCGGGCTTAGGCTAAGGTGGTATTCTGGTAGTGCTTCCACTAGGGATAGGCTCTGGGAGGGTTAGGTTGGGGTGGCACTTGGACAAAGTTTCCACTAGGGATAGGCTATGGGAGGGTTAGGCTGAGGTGGCACTCGAACAGAGGTTCCGCTAGGGATAGGCTATGGGAGGACTAGGAGGAAACTTTTCCTAAAAGATCTCACTTAAAGAAAGCAAGGGATTGAAGAGTCCCAAAGGCCCGAAGAACACTTTGAAGATCCGAAGAACACTTTGGATCTTATGAAGATCTCTTCAAAAACTTGGAAAACCTAAAAGGGAAAGGGGAAGAGAGAGGGCAGAGCTCTACTACCATGGGTTGCTCCTAAGAGACTTGGTTGTTGTGGTGTCTAAAATCAAAGGGAGGGGGTATTTATAGAATTTTTGGACCAATAGGGAGGAGAGAGAAAAATCCTTAACTAATAGGGGAAAAAGTAATTTCTCTAAACCAATAGGGTGACAGTAGAAAATTTTGGACCAATGGGGTGGAGGGTAAATTTCTATAGCCAATGGGGTGAAAGGTAATTTTTTTAGACCAATAAGGTAAAAAGATTCTTTTTTGGACCAATGGGAGGTCACGATGTAGGGTACGCTAGTGAGGCAGTGTAGGGTACATAGGCGGGTGAAGAAGGAATTCCTTCTCTAAATCGATCACCGAAAGGGGATTTCGATCATCGATGGGAGTGTTGAAGGTTTTGACAGGCATGTGGGAGGTTAAACAGAGGTGTTGGAGCTCTAGCAGGGGTGCTGGGGCTCCGATATGGGTGTTGGGGCTCGGGTATGGGTGCTGGGGCTCTGATATGGGTGCGGGAACTCCGGCATAGGTGCTAGAACTCTGACATGGGTGCTAGAACTCCATCATAGGTGCGAGAACAATGGTATGGGTGCTGGAACTCTGACATGGGTGCTAGAACTCAGCTGGGTATGTGCAGGACTTGGTCGGGCATGCACGGGGCTTGGTTGGGTACACGTGGGGCTTGGTTGGCCACACACGGGTCTTGGTCGGGGTGCAAGGCATGGCATGGGAGCTCACATGGGTGGGGTGAATGCACGGCATGGCAAGGCATGGGTGCTCACATGGTCAGGGTTTAGGGCACTCAGGGCAAGGTGTGGCTGCTCGCATGGGAGGGGTTTGGGCACTCAAGGTGCAACTTCTAGGAGTGATTGCGAGAGATCCGATGGTCCGATTTTGATATACCATATATCGTTGGAATCATAATTTCGAGTACTATAAATCTTTGTAGTCACTTTGACCATATTCCTTTGTATATGGAATATCATACATGGACCCTTCTTTTCTCTTGCATGGGTTTTTTAGGGATTTTGGGTGAGTATGGAATGCTTCTAGGAATGTTATTTCAGTCAATTGTCATCTCTGTTGATCGAAAGCAAAAGATCAGGTCCAAGATCCGTAAGTCATCATAGCTGAAGGAGGGTGAAAAAATTGGGTGTCTACAACAACACAGTAGGGCATGTCTTGCTATCATTTATGGATGGATTCTCGGGATACAACAAAGTGAGCATGCACCTAGAGGATCATGAAAGGATAGCCTTCACCACTCCATAGGGAACCTATTGTTACAAAGTGATGCCTTCTGGACAAAAGAATGCTGGGGTAACTTATCAGAGAGCAGCTACAACCATATTGCATAACATGATAAACAAAGATGCGGAAGTCTATGTGGATGACATGATAGTAAAGTCAAAAGATCGGTAGGGGCATGTTCCCACATTAAGATGATTCTTTGAAAGGATCAAGAAGTATCTGCTAAAGTTGAATCCTCAGAAGTGTGTATTTGAGGTAACAGCAGGAAAATTGTTGGGGTTCTTGGTGAGTAAAAAAGGCATTGAAGTTGACCCTATCAAGGTCAAGGCAATTAAGGAGATGCCCACACCTAGGACTGAGAAGCAAATATAAGGATTTTTGGGTCACATTCAATATATCAGCAGATTCATAGCTCAACTGACTACGATCTACGAACTAGTCTTCAAGCTATTGAAGAAGGATCAACCCATGGAATGGAATAACCAATGCCAACAAGCTTTTGATAAGATCAAAGGATACCTCATGTACCCACCAGTAATGACACCACCAGTGGAAGGAGAACCACTTCTATTGTACTTATTAGTAAGAGAATATTCCATGGACTCATTGCTAGCACAAAAGGAGAAAGAAAATGGTGTAGAGTATGCCATATACTAGCTCAGTAAGAAGTTCTTGGAGTATGAGAGGCGGTGCACATCTTTGGAAAAAACTTCTACTGTACTGATTTGGGTAACAAAAAGGCTATAACACTACATGGTAGCTTATCTAGTGCATTTGATCTCAAGGATGGATCCAATCAAGTACCTCTTTGAGAATCCAGCTCTAACAGGAAGGATGGCTCAGTGGCTACTTTTGCTATTAGAGTTTGACATCACTCATGTTATTTAGAAATCTATCAAGGGGCAAGCTATAGCTGATCAATTGGATACCCACTCCACAGAAGATGGAAGATCCCTGGATGATGCCTTTCCCTATGAAGAAATTTCAGTAATAGAAGAAGAAGACGCAGCCAAAGCATGGTAGTTGTTCTTTGATGGAGCAGCTAATCAGAAGGGGTGTGGTGTGGGAATATTGCTTGTCACTCCTGATGGCCTTTACCTATCTTCATCCTTCTACCTCGATTTCTCCTATACCAATAACATTGTTGGATATGAAGCTTGTGCGTTGGGACTAGAAACAACCTTGACTATTGGGGTAAAAAGGATCAAGGTGTATGCAGATTCATCCATTGTCATTTTTTAGACATAAGGAAAGTGAAAGACTAGAGATAAGAAGTTGACGCCCTATCAAGAACATCTGGAAGAAGTGATTGGACATTTTGAGAAGATCTCATTCGAATACTTCCAAAGAGATAACAACTGGTTTTTCGATGCCCTTGCAACCTTGGCTTACATAGAATGCAACCCCATGGCTAGAGTTTGACCATTCTTAGTGGAACAAAGAAGTAGACCCATTTATTAAAATTCGATGAACTCTCTCACCGTAGATGGTTGATCATGGTTCGCTCATATTGTGGACTTCATCAAGGAAAGTAAGTACCCAGTTGAAGCCACAAAAAAAGAAAATAAATTTCTAAGAAGGTATGCCACCCAATTTATTCTTCAGGGGACTTGTTATACAAGAGATCCTATGATGAAATACAATTGCTATGCGTGGATGAAGAGCAAGCTGCGACAATTATGGAAGAAATTCATCAAGGCCCTCCTAGACCCCATATGAATGCCAAGATGCTAGCTAAGAAGATTCTCAAGTTGGGATACTATTAGAACACAATGGAAGTAGACTACGTGAGCTTTGACAAGAAATGCCATAAATGTTAGATATTTGCTAATATCATACACATCCCGCCAACGGAATTGCACTCACTCAATTCTCCTTGGCCATTCTCTACTTGGGGCATTGGCATCATTGGGAAGGTCAACCCCAAAACATCCAATGGTCATGTAGACACTCAGTTTTGTCACCCACCTTTGGCTATAATGAAATGTGGATCTTGGACGTAACTTTCAGCTTCCGATCAATAGTGATAATGATGGAAACATTCCCTTACCTGAAACCCTGGAAACCCCTGCGTGGGAGAGAATAGGGTTCAATTTTGACTTTTATATATGAAGGAATCTGGTCAAGATGACCGTATAGATGGATAATTCTTGAAAATATGATTTCGACGATATATGGCACGTCAAAATTTGACCGTCGGACCTTCCGCGATCATCCCCAAAAAATTAGATTTTTTTGTACGTATACCACACACCCTGGCAAGCCTACTGAAAACCTAAAAAAATCCCCTACCTACCCCAAAAATTCATCCCCTACCTACACTAAACAACCCCACCTCACTCCACAGTAGTGAAGCTCAGCCCTCTCTCCTCCCCCCCACCCCTCTTGATTTTCTTCGGGTCTTCGGAGTGATCTTCGTCAAGATCAGAAATCTTGTTCGGATCATCAAAGTGTTCTTCAGGACTTTGAAGATCTTCAATCCAAATTCTTAGTCTAATCCAGTTTTTTCCAAATTAGTGTGTTCTTCAACTCCCTCCTTTGAGTGTTCTTGGTTTTTACCAGAAATAGAAAGCCCCCTTGAGGTTCTTCGGGTCTACGAAGAGATCTTTGTCAAGATCCGAAACTCTGTTCGGATCTTCAAAGTGTTCTTTGGGGCTTTGGGGATCTTTAATCCATTTTTAGGTCAGTCTGTTTCTTTCCAAAAATAGCAATTGCCAGTGGAAACTCTATCGAAATGCCACCTAAGACTAGCTCCCCTAGCCTATCCCCAGCGGAAGCTCTACTGGAGTGCCACCTCAGCCTAGCCCTCCCCTAGCCTATCCCCAGCAGAAGCTTTGTCGGAGTGCCACCTCATCCTAAGCTCAGAAATAGCCTTCCCTAGCCGAAACTCTGTCCGAATCTAAATCCGAAAGTAACCATTCCTAGCTGGAACTCTGTCCGCATACCATCACAGTCAACATCTCTCAAGAAAGGAAGTTGGAGGTCAAGACCATCTTCCCCTGAGCAAAGAGAATCAGAAAGACAGTCTGAGCCGATACTAATTAGGGGCCCACCCCTCTTGGCCCAAAACAGGGGTTAAGTTCAGGTACAGTTTCTCAACCAACTTGTCATCATGTAGACTTTATATAGACTTTGTCTTAGTGTATAGATAGTAGTTTAAATTCAGTCAATGTATATATGTGTGATAACTTAACCATGCATGTGGAATAATAATAATTATGGAAAATGTTCATTCTTAAACATCTAGTTGGAAGACCGATCGAGTCGGGTAGATTGGGTGCCTGACACCTTCCCAATTCTAAAACCTGACATTTGCCCTTAATCTCTAGACTATACCAAATTTTGAGCCCTTTTCTTAAGAATTGGGCTCACCCCAGGGTCCTAGGCCCATAACCCTAGGTGGTGACTCCAAACCCCCATTTGTATGATCCTGATCCCCGTATTGGACCATCATCAAACCCCCGTCTCGAATGATAAATTTTAAACTCTTACGAAATAGGCCCCATGTATCTTTGAGCAGCGATACATAGGTATTGGGCCCGTAAGGTAAGCACACACGACACACACCCCCTCCCTCACATGAAAGAGATGAAAGAGAGAGGAGAGAGGATGGAATCGATGATGATGAGTCCATTTTTGGCCACTACCCTCACAGTGGCGACTCCACTGGGGATAAATGTCAAGCTTTTGATACTAGATGCTACCTTTAAATGCAAGAACATTTTTCACCACACTTGTTTGAAAACATGTTTGGCTAACCCCATTTTTGTAATTATATTCGCTAATCGCATCATGTATCGTGCTCGAAGTGAAATCATTTGGTGAGGGACTCCCTATCATGCCCGCACCCTTAGGGAGGTCAGTGCATGTCATGGAGAGTACTCTAAGAGCAAATGATACCCGCTTCCTGTACAAGAGTGGAAGGTATCGTGAAACGGCGAGGATGTTGTAATTGTGCTAGCAACCTCGGGGAGGTCCGCGCACTTTATGACATTCTGAGATCGAATGCATCATCAAACGACGAGGATGTTCGTAATTGTGCCAACACCCTCGGGGAGGTTTGTACACTTTATGGCATTCTGAGATCAAATGGTGGTTACCCTACATTACACTTTTGCACATAATCACTCACGGTTCCACCACCCCGTGGCCAATTTCTTAACCTCGTGTGTAGTCACGAGTAATGGGCAAGGAAGTCACCCCCTTGATCTCATACCTACTGGTATATCAAAAGGATCACGTACTTTGCATATATAGATCCTGTCAAGGAAACCTTGTTAGTCCTATTGCATCCACCGCATGCTCGCATCATGTAGAAAATAGATAGAGAAGCTAAGAGCGCCACAAGATAACTGTAGAACTTGTTTGCGATCTTGAAAAGGAATGTTCCTAGATTATATGCCCATTGTAAAGAATTGCTTTCCTAAGTGGGTTTCAGATAAAAGATGTCCCTCCTCCTTAAGAAAAAAGTCCAGATACATGACTCTGGGGCAATCCCGTCAGAGTCACATCAAGTCCCAAGAAGTCCCAAGAAAATCAAGAAAAAGGAAACTTAGTGGGAAAAAGAGTAAGGAAAGCATGACTTTATGGAATGTCTCATGGGAATATTCTCGATAAGCCATTTGTATGAATCTCCCGCTTATGACATTGAGTGGACTAGGGCCATCAAACCCTATCCACCTCTTATCATTAAGTGGACTAACTTTGGATGAATCATTGGTTGTTAATTTAGTGAATGTGTGAACAAAGGATTGGGAATTCAAGAATCCTAAAAAAAGCCACTTTTGGTTCAGGCACAATTCTACACCTTAAGTATTCTCTGCGGTCCCTTTGGACACATCAGGGTAATCAATTGACTCACCTAAGTTTAGTGTCACCTCCATCATCTCTCGGAGATTGTCTACTACTAAGTGATTACAACTCAGTTAGTATGGATCCACACGACTCTAAATCACCCGAACAAGCCTGGGTTCATCCTGTGGAGACCTTGCAGATAGAAATGGCTGAAGTCAAGAGAGGGATAGCTTAGATATTACATGAACTTCAGAACCCTCCCAGAATTGATCCTAGGAATGAGCCGAAACCGGCTACGGGAGATGTGGATCAGAATGGAGCTATAGGTTATCGTGAGAACTCTTCTCTAGTTGACTTAGGAGAACCAAAGCAATTCAGGCCAACCGGTCAAAGAGAATCTTCACCCACCAGTCCAAATGTTCAACCAGGGGTCTATTCCAGGGTCCCTCCTCCTAGGAGAGTGATTGAAGATGAGGAAGAGGAATTTGCAGCACACATCTGAATGGAACCTCCAAAAATGGACAGAGAAAGGAAAGTCAGGGAGCAATTGGAAAAGTTGGAAAATATGTTTCGAGCAGGGAAGAGTTCAAAAAGCTAAACAGTAGTGTTAGATGAAATGAGTTTCTTTTCTGGGGCAAGGAGTCCTGAGATTTTCAAGTGGCAGACTGACAATTTTGATGGGTTAGGAGACCCCAAAGCTCATCTCAAAGTCTTCCTCAGTATTTCTAAGTCATGGTAACTTATAGATAACTAGATGGGGCAAGCCTTCATGCTAAACCTATCAGGACCAGCACTAAGGTGGCTCACATAGTTGGAGTCATCCCAAACTCAGAATTGGGTAATAGTGGTGAAAGCTTTCACCAATCAGTACTCATACAACATTGAAGTGGATGTGAAACGTCGGGAGCTTGAGACATTGAGACAACAACCTAGAGAAGGATTCACCACCTTCTTAATGAGGTTTAGAGATAAGGCCGCTAAGATGGCAGATCGGCCTTCAGAAGCAGAGCAAGTGGAGATGCTGATAGAGAACTTATCAAAGCCCTATTATGATGTTCTTTACTATCAACATCTATAAACTTTTGATGCCTTAATAACCACCGGCACACTGGTGGAGAACAGAATTCTGAGAGAGGCCTAGTATCAAGGATCCTCCCAAGATGCAAACAAAAACACTTGAGTCAGACGTCGAAAGAGTTCAAAAACTAATATAGTGAGTGCAGTTCAGTAGTCAGGCTCATTGGCCACCTCTTCACAGCCATTCATAATAAGGTCAGATGCACCCTCCCAAAAGGCTCCTCGTCCAAGAAGGCAGTTTTCTGATTTAGGAATGCCCGTGATGGTAGCATATGAGAAGTTAAAGAAACAAGGATTGCTAGGGACAATGGCCCCAAGAGTGATCAGCAACCCTCCTCTAGCTTGGTATAAGGATCTTGAATATTGTGCTTACCACACTCAAAAGGGGCACAACACTGAAAGATGTTTGGGTTTACAACATGCAATTCAGGACTTGGTAGATAACGGGACCATTGAAGTCAAGGTCAAACAATCTCCTAATGTCAACACTAATCCACTCCCTGATCATGTGAACAATCGAGAGGAAGAAGCCACAGAGAGTGACCCCACTCAACTCATTATATCTAGAGCTCGGAATAATCATATGAATGCTTGCGCTTATAGAAAACTCATGAGTCAAAGGACTAGAGTCATAAGGACTTCCAGAAGAAGAGAATTATCAGAAGAAGAATCATAAGATCGGACGCCCATCGTTCATCCTTCCTCATCAACAGAAGAATCCACCGCACCAGATTACCAACCCCCACCATACCTTCCACCTTCACCATATTATCAGCCTCCGCCATATCATCAACCTTCCCCCTACCATCAAAGTGAATAAACCTCCTCATCCTATCACCCCCAATCTTCATATCCTACCTCTCACATCACATCATCTTCATATCATCCCACTTCTTATCCCTCATCACCCTCATACCAATCCCATTCTCAGGGTTCGGTATATAACCCAAAAGAAGGATGGATGGATGGCTACAATTGGAAAGATATACTTGCACTACCAAATTGCCCAAAGATGACCTCGTCAACAGGATCAATGAATGCTTTTGGAAAAGACCAAGAGAGTGATCCCACTTCTCTAATTCAGCCCGTTGTATCTTCAGATGACAATCTAGAAGTAATTGGAGAGGTTACAGTTGATCTTCTTAGAGTAGTAACCACATTGGCCATAGGGTAGCAGATCAAAGAGTAAACCTCCCTAATCCACATAGGGAGTGACACAAAGGATAATGAGTCAAGACTGGTCCAACTTTGAGCCATTGATGTCAAGACCAACCCTATGGAAATCTTTCAGTCCATAAATTCTGAATACTATGAGCACTTGGATGCCAGAGAATTTCATGGCCCAGAAGAATCTGATGAAGAACCAAGTGAGGGGGAAATCAGTGAAAAAGAGGATGATGACGATGACGGTGAGGACCAGAATGAAGATGAGAAGGATGGAGATGACTCTGATTCTTAAGAGGATGATGGGTATGCAGACTGGGATGACTACCAAGGGCCTTGGTACAATGACTGATGATGAGTTAGAATAATACTCACCAGAACATCTGACATGTTTCTCAGTCTATGTAATTGGTGGTGATGATTTGATAGTTGATCTAACAGGTGGCATTTACCCTCCCTCTATATGGGAGGAGATGATTTTATGTCAGATTCAGAAAGTGATGAAGGATCTGGAGAGCCGATGCAAGTTTATTTGGATGAGCTGGAATCTGTATTAGAAATAGAAGAAAATTTGTGTGAAGTGTACTCCACTATATTAAAGATGCAGGAAAGAGTGGAGGAAATTGACAACATGCTGGGTGAAGTAACTATCGGTGACCATTATTACTATGAGCAGTTGGATGACCTGGAGGAAATAGGGCCAGATGACACATTCTCAAAGGCAGTAGATGCTGCATTCCAACAGCTTTCTAATGCAGTCAAAAAGCTACGAGCCAGGGCTGTGGATATTTATTGAGGACCTCGACTTCCCAACCTATGTAGGGAGGGAGAATCAGAAGAAGAGGATGACACCATGGTAGGGATAATCACCAAAACCAATAGTGATGATGAAGATTGTTATCCCATAGAGATTATTGTGAAGAAACCTATCAACGTGATGGAAACTAAAAGTGGGAAAGACTACAAGGGCAAGGCTCTAGCAGTAGAACAACAAAGGGCTAATGAGGCTGGAACTAGCAGCTTGAAGAAAGAGCTAGAGAACCCAGTCTTGGCTTAACTCAAGAAGTCCCAAGCAAACATCTCAATCTGGGGATTGTTGATGGCATCCCCCACACATCGTGAAGCAATTTTGAAGTCCCTCACTAATGTACAGGTGTCGATCGAGATAAATTTGGCACATCTTGCACATATAGTACAGGCAACATATGCAGTACAATCTTTGATGTTCTTGGATTTAGAGCTTCCCAAAGGACCCGTGCACAATTGAGCTCTCCACATCACAGTAGAATGCCTTGACAAAGTGGTTCCCCAGGTTCTTGATGACAATGGGTCCACTTTGAATGTGCTACCATTGAGATTGGTAAAGAGTATTGGCATCAACATGGAAGAAATGAGGCCAACCACCCAAACCATACGAGCATATGACAATACCAAAAGGAAGAACCTTGGCATCACTACCCTTACTATAAAAATAATCCCAGTAAAGTTTGATATTGATTTCCAAGTCATTGATATACCAGCAGCTTTTAACATGCTCTTGGGAAAGCCTTACTTGCATCTTGTGAAGGCAGTGTCCTCTAGTCTCCATAAAAAAATGAAGTTCATTCATGAGGGAAAGGTGGTCACAGTGGCTGGAGATCCCGAAGTGGTTAACACTTTGGCCAATATTGAAAATGGGGAAGAACAAGACTCGGAAGTCCAACTTAGTGGTTTTGAATTAGACACAACTTGGGCAGCCATTGCCAAAGAAGGGCCAAAGGAGAAAGTCGCAGCTAACTATGAATCCATCTGGAGTCTGCTAGTGAATCAGATGATGAAGAACATATAATATTTTCTTAGCATAGGACTAGGGAAATATCATCAAGGAGTTCCAAAGTAGCCTAGTTTGGCGGTGAAACAAAGGAAAGAATGGTCTTGGGTACACTCCTCTAACCATCAAGGGGCAGAAAGTGCTGAGGATGACTAGGAAGATCTCCATCTCTTACCACCCTACTTTCAATGGGTATTTTGTAAAAGAAGAAGAGGATTTCCCCTTTTGTGAAAATGTAGAGCCATGAAACCACCGCAAAGATGCAACCAGGATTTGAAGTATTTTTCCAAGACGAGTTAGACTGGGTGACTCATAAAGTGGAACAACAGAAAATGCTGGTCAATGAAAGTGATCAAGACAGTTACATCACTGGGATAGTGGAAACTGCACTGATTGAGACTGGGTCTTCCTCTGGTGACTCTAGAACGTTGATCCAATCAAAGGAGGCACCAAGTCCTCGAGTCCTCTTGAAAAGAGAATAAGAAAAGAAGATAAGGCTCACCTGGAGTCTGTCGCTTCCCATTGATTTGAAAGGCTACATTTGCTACCTCCTATAAGAGCTAAGAGCCCGAGAGCTGCATGAGCTCAAGCCTTGTCCTTTCAGAGGAAGTACATAAGCAAAGTAAAGAAGAGCACAGAGAATGATGATCTCTATGTATTGTGCCCGAACCAACTGCAACAGGCAGGCTTGTGAAGGTGGTCAAAGATGTGACTGAGGCACTGGAATGGCATCCCTCCATAGGCTCGAAAAGATACACTTCATAGAAAATGGATTGAGCAGTCTCCACCAATCTTCACCCCTTAGAAAGTTTGGCATCCAAGAGCACGAGATTGACTAGCTAGTATTTGTGAAGAAGTGGGCACCTATCCAGAAGAACCGTTACGCCATTGAAAAAGTAGTAGCAACTTTCTCAGAAGGAGAAGAAGGCCCTTTGCCACACCTCCTCATCCATCAAGCCACTGAACCACTCCTGAATTGGACAAGCATTGGAGAAAACTTCAAGTTTTCTCATGCTATTGAGTCAACCAGCCTAAATACCCCTGGCAAAAGCATCAAGCCAATTATCAAGTCTGTAGTTGAGTCTATTGTTTATGATTTTGTGTCGGCCTCCCCTTTTGAGGAGAGTCCAGAGTCCTTGTATGTCGAGTCTGTTACTCCTTTTATAAATCAAATTTTTGATTCCGAGTATGACTTGCCTCTTTTTCTAATGATGATCTTAATAAATATCAAGAATCAATAAAACAATGCAAACCAAAGAAATCCCAACCCATCCATGAGGATACTCGGGTTATTAATCTAGGAACCAACCAATGCCTTCGAGAGGTAAAAATTTGCACTACCCTTGATGACAAAGAAGCGGAATAGATGATTAGTCTTCTGAAGGAATTTTCTAAGGTCTTTGCTTGGTCTTATGAGGATATGGCTGGTATCGACCCCAACATCGTGCAGCATTGATTACCGACCTACCCTGGGAAAAAATCAGTAAAACAAAAGCTCCGAAGAATGCAACCAAAATGGAGTGAGAAGATCAGAGAAGAAGTTGTGAAGCAATGGAATGCAGGGTTCCTATAAGTGGTGAAGTAACCCCAATGGTTGGCCAACATTGTACTAGTACCAAAGAAAGATGACAAGGTACAAATGTGCGTGGACTTCCAAAATCTTAACAAAGTGAGCCCCAAAGATGACTTCCCATTACCTCACATTGATGTATTTGTGGAAAATACGATAGGGCATGCTTTGTTATCATTTATGGATGGATTCTCGGGATACAAGCAAACAAGCATGCACCCAGAAGATCATGAGAAGACAGTCTTCACCACTCCGTGGGAAAACTATTGTTACAATGTGATGTCTTTTGGATTAAAGAATGCTGGGACAACTTATCAGAGAGCAGCTATGGCCATATTGCATGACATGATGAACAAAGATGTGGAAGTCTATGTTGACGACATGATAGTAAATTCAAAAGATCGACAGGGGTATATTCCCTCGCTAAGGCATTTCTTTGAAAGAATCAAGAAGTATTAGCTGAAGTTGAACCCTCAAAAATGTGTATTTGGGGTAATAGCGGGAAAGTTGCTAGGCTTCTTAGTGAGCGAAAGAGGCATTGTGGTCGACCCTATCAAGATCAAGGCAATTCAAGAAATGCCCACACCTCAGACAGAGAAGCAAATACGAGGATTTCTGGGTCACATCCAGTATATTAGTAGATTCATAGCTCAGTTGACTATAATCTATGAACCAATTTTCAAGCTACTAAAAAAGGATCAACCCATGGAATGGAATGACCAATGCCAATAAGCTTTTGACAAGATCAAGGGATACCTCATGAACCAACCAGTATTGACACCACTGATGGAAGGGGAACCACTTCTGTTTTATCTGTCTGTGGGAGAATATTCCATGGGCTCTTTGCTAGCACAGAAGGAGATAGAAAAGGGTGCAAAGTATGCCATATATTACCTCAGTAAGAAGTTCCTAGAATATGAGACATGGTACACATCTTTGGAAAGAACCTGTGCTGGGTTGGGCAACAGAAAGGTTACGACACTACATGGTTTCCTATCCGGTGCACTTGATCTCAGGGATGGATCCCATCAAATACCTCTTCGAGAAACCAGTATTGATAGGAAGGATGGCCTGTTGGTTGCTTTTACTATCAAAATTTAACATCACCTATGTTACTCAAAAACCTATTAAGGGGCAGGCCATAGCCGATCATTTGGCTGCCCACCCCACAGAAGATGGAAGATCCTTGGATGATGCCTTTCCTAATGAAGGAATTGCAGTGATAGATGAAGAAGATAGTTAATGAATGGTAGTTATTCTTTGATGGAGCAGCCAATTAGAAGCGAAGTGGTACGGGAATATTGCTTGTCACTCCTGACGGTCTTTCTTTTCCTTCATCATTCCGCCTCAATTTTCCCTGTACCAACAACATTGCTGAATATGAAGCTTATGCTTTGGGACTAGAAACGACTCTGACCATTGAGGTTAAAAGGATTAAGGAGTATGGAGATTCATCCATTGTCATTTGTCAAATGCAAGGAAAGTAGAAAACAAGAGATGAAAAGTTGAAGCCATATCAAGAGCATCTGGAAGAAGTGATTGAACATTTTGAGAAGATCTCGTTCAAATACTTCCAGAGAGATAACAACAGGTTTGCTGATGCCCTTGCAACCTTGGCTTTCATGGTAGAATGCAACCCTATGGCAAGGGTCCAACCATTCTTGGTAGAACAAAGAAGCAGACCCATCTATCAGAATTCGATGAATTCTCTCACTATGGATGTCGGTCTTAGTTCACTCACATAGTGGATTTCATCAGGGAAAGGAAATACCCGGTTGAAGCAACTGGCAGTGAAAAGAAGTTTCTGAGAAGATATGCCACCCAGTTTATTCTTCAAGAGGATCTGTTATTCAAGAGATCCTATGATGGAATACAGTTATTGTGTGTGGATGAAGAACAAGTTACAACCATCATGAAGGAAATTCATCAAGGTCTTTTTGGACCCCACATGAATTCCAAGATGTTATCTAAGAAGATCCTTGGGTTAGGATATTACTGGAACACAATGGAAGCAGATTGCGTGGACTTTGTCAAAAAATGCCACAAGTGTCAGATATTTGCTAACATCATACATATCCCGCCAATAGAGCTACATTCGCTCAGTTCACCTTGGCCATTCTCTACTTGGGGCATCGACATCATTGGGAAGATCAACCCAAAAGCATCCAATGGTCACGAGTTCATCTTAGTAGCCATTGATTATTTTACCAAGTGGGTAGAAGCTTAGTCCTATGCGGTCCTCACGTCTACTAAGGTAGCCAAATTCATCCAAGAAAATATCATTTCCTGATATGGAGTACCTTAAGAATTGATATCAGATCAAGGATCTCATTTTTGGGGCAAGATTGATAAAATCTGTACAAAGTTCGGTATCAGAAGACATTGCTCTACCACTTACAGGCCTTAGACCAATGGGGCAGTGGAAGGAGCAAACAAGAACATCAAACATCAAGGCCATCCTACAAAAAATTGCAGAAACACAAGGATTGGGATGATAAGTTACCCCTTGCCTTATGGGCATATTGGACTTCTGTACGATCCTCAACAGGGGCAACACATTTCTCTTTGATATATGGGGTTGAGGCGATTTTACCCATAGAAATTCTGGAACCATCCCTAAGGGTACTTCTTAATAGTCAGCTACCTGAAGGACAGTGGATGAAGGCCAGACATAATGAGCTCAATTTTCTTGATGAAAGGCACATAAAAGCCATGGATAATCTAAAAAGGTATCAACTAAGAATGGCCAGGGCCTTTAACAAAAATGTGAAGCCCCGCCACATAGAGGAAGGTGAACTTGTTCTTCGAGAACAAAGAGCCCCAATTTATGACCCAAGAGGAAAATTCAAGCCCAACTGGAGTGGCCTATTCACTGTCAAAGAAATTCTACTAGGCAAAGCCGTGAAACTCGTAGACCACAATGGCGAAGAAATACCCGGACTAGTCAACATAGATCAACTCAAGAAATATTATGTCTAAAAGGGTGAAGAGCATGAACTACATCAGACCTGATTCATTTCGAGGGATACGTAAGCAACATGACATGTGCAAGTGTGGTCTCAACCATCTAAAGGCAATAAATTAGTTCCTCAATTAATAACAAAGTATCTTAAAAGATCATCATAGTTTGTGTCCCCCAAGAATCACCATTTGGCATGAAAGGCCATTGGGTATTTTTCATCCACCCATTGGTCCATCACTTCTTATCCAAGATTCTATCCCCAAGAATCGTCATTTAGCATGAAAGGCCATTAGGTATCTATCATCCACCCATTGGTCCGTCAACTCTTATCCTGGATTCCACCCCCTAAAAGAATATCGACACCTGGCATCAGTTTATCAAGGTAGTTTATTCTCCACCCTTGATCAGTCAAAGTAAAAAAAAAAAAAGAGTTTGATGCAGTGGTAAAGGCTTGTTTGAGTCATTAGCTAATGAGTAATGCTTTGATGAATCATCATATCTCTTTGTTTGTGATGGTTTCAGGAAAATTCATGGGCTTGTTGGATGAGACGTTGAGGAAATGGACCTTAGACATGAGCATGAAGGCGCCAGGGTTGTTGGAATCTATGAATATGTCATTTTTTTGCCAGATTGGATGTGTGAAGCTACATCACCAATTACTCCGACAGGTGCCTCAACACTGGGATGCCAAGCTGCATGTATTTCAGTTTGGATTAGTAGAGATCTACCTAAATCTCAAAGAATTTTGGGTCTGTATGTTATCTCCACCCAAAGGAAGTTTGTTCCAACCATATTTGAAGAAAGATTACTCGGAGGAAATTCAAGACTTCTTTGGATGGAAAGAAGAGGAAGCGAAGCAATTTTTCAGGTATGGGAAGATCAACATTCTGAAGGTGGCCTAGATCTTCATCCAATATCTACCAATGGGAGGAATCTATCAATAGAGATCACAGGATGCTTATTTACTTTGCATGATAGCTTGTTATGTTCTCCACACTCCCAGATGTGGTGCACCATCCGTTCTGACTGAGGTAGTAAAACAGTTGAAGAAGGGAGGTGACATCATCCCTATGGTGCTTGCAGAAACACTCAAGGGATTCGATGATATGAGCTATGGCACAAATTTGGACTAGATCATTATCAAGGGAGTCCTATTATTTTTTAGATTTGGCTCCTCAAGAAACTAAAGTTAACAAAGCCATTAAAAGGAGCCCATTTGGTGCTCTTTGCTACCAAGATAAGAGGGAAGTTCCAGAATTCGACCTTATCACTAATTGGGAAAAGTACCTGTAGGAAAGGACTGTGCAAGATATTGCATGGAGGTGCCCAGGGAGGCCACAAGAAGATTTTTTAACGAAGAACCTTGGCTACAATTATGTTAGGTTGATGGGATTGACTCACACATCCTTTTATTTGCCTACGTACATTGACCGACAATATGGGCTCAAGGTGACGGACCCAGAGGATTTAGTGAACTTTCACCCACCTCAAGAATTGTCTTCGCACCTTGTTACTCACCTATCCTGTCTATGGTAGGAAAATTGTTCCCCTTTTTATATAATTCACTTGGTAATAGAATGAGGAAGTATTTGGATTCTCATGTTATCCCAATTATTCTAATTATGACTTGAGTTATGGAATTGATTATGCCTAAACATTGCAAACAAACAAAAACAAAAGAAAGATTTTCCTTGTGTCGAAGATAGGTTTTCATTCATAAGATACTAAAATAAACAAACAAGGGGAGGGAACAAGAAAAAGGAAAATATACATGTGTTTGTATTTACAGGAAATACATGAACAAATCCCTATGGGTCAAAAGTCATCATCTAAACCGTACTCTGAATCATCCCCAGGGTGTACCGGGGAACCCACAGATGCTAGTCCAGCCTGCTTTAGCCACTAGGTCATGTCTTGAATCAGTGTGTCCTGCCGTGCGATTTCCCACTCATTGGAACTAACTTGGCTCTCCAAGGTGGCAATCCTCCCATTCTAAAGAATCGGAAAGGATCAAGAAGAAGAATAATAAAAGAAGAAGGGCAAAAATAAAAAGGGGAAAGTATGAAATACCTTGGCAACTATCACCTCGCATATGCCATAATGCTTCTTCCTAATCTCAGAATAGACCTCCAGGAACACCTGAGAAAGAGCATATTTTCCAGGGGAAGTCAAGAGTTAATTGAAGGATGATCAGATACTCATATAATCATAAGGAATGGGCAGCTCAAGGGAAGCATCTACATCTATTGTCCGCTCTAGAAGATGAGGGAGACTAGGGTTGGCCACGTTGAGGTAGTTCCAAGCTGGGAAGCCACGGAAGGGGATGCTAGCAACTCTGAGAGATCCACCTGCACTGGTAGAGGGTCCTACTTGTGAAGGATCAGTAGTACTAGCATGTGACCAAATAGTAGAAGGATCTACACGTCGCACTCACCCCTAAAAGAACATCAGTCAAGACCAAAACAAGAAAGAACTTGAACGAAATACTTAAGAAAGGGCAACATACCACTGAACCATCAGAACCAAGAGTGGTGCATACTGTCTCTTCCTCCAGGAAGGCTCTGTAGTCTCTATCCTAGTTAAGAATAAGTCATCCCATACTCCACCAGCCAAACGCTCAATCTTGTTTGCTAGGATGATCTCTGGGCAATGCATAGTGGGTGGAGGAAGACTGGGAGAGGGGCGTGGCTCGATATCTGACCACTGGGATACTACTCTCTCTTCCAAATACCAGACGTGGCCCCAAATACCCTAAAGAAGGACTCGGTTCACAGATAAATGCCTAGCCAATATGACTCCTTTAGAATCGGGAAATACAAGGCAATGGAATGGTCTCCAAGTAATCTGCAAATCTAAAGAAAAGTAAGTACAACATAATATAAAAGGAATTTCAGTGTCAAACATGGTATACCTTAATGAGATCGTTCAAAAGAGAATGAGCGGTGGTCCCCGAAGGATGGCGTCAAGCCCTGATCACATGATTATCTCCCAACCTTATGGCTATAGGGAAAAAGAATGCCTGAGGGTCCCTCAATCTGGGAGCTATGTTCCTCAAGTGCTCGAAGCAATAAGGCTGTTTCAAGAGATTAAAGTAAGAAAGTGCAATCCAAATGAATGAAAGGAAATGGGTACCAGAAGAAAAATTACCTGGAGTATGAAGCCCGTTCCCTTGAGACCTCAGTCTCCATATGACAGCAAGTCTATGGTTCACAGGAGATATACGTAGGTGGCCCCCCTAGTCCCAAGAATCTACCGCATGAAGATCTCAGAGGAAGAACACCAAGCGGATGTCTACTCTCCCTTGGAGGTCACTGAAAAGGCATTGACCCACAACAAAGAGTAAGAAAGAATGGGAAACCTGTGACATGTTGCCTAGGTTCTCCCCCAGGCTGACTTTCCACCATCGGGCACTAATCTCCCTTAGACGGATGTGTGTCTGGCCAGCCGCAATGGTAATGCCTGTCAAGTTTATAAACTCCCTAACCGTTGGAATCCCGGGTAGGGTCATGGGTCTACCCTCAAATGGAGTACCTGTCAAGGCATAGAAGCACAGGGGCGTGATAGTGATCTCGCCAACAGGGAGATGAAAAGAACAAGTTCTTGGCCACCACCAGTCTATTTGGGTCCCCACCAGTGCCGGATTGAACTTTCGGGTCTCTACAAGGGCTAGCCGACACAGGGATGATGCATTAACCATCTCCTTCACTCTACAAGGAAGCATCCTATGCCATGACTGAACCATGTTCGGATCACCATACAAGGCCAGGAAGGGTGGTTCCCTCCCCTCATGCTAATGGAAATAAAGAATGTATAAAAAGAAAGGACAACAAAAAGCAAAAACAACATAAAAGATAATAAAAAAAAAAAGAGAGAGAAAAACAAAACAAAAATAAAAGATGATCAAAATAATAAAAAGACAGGCCCAAGAAGCCCATACAGAGTTACAGACATGGTTCCGATTATTGTGAAGAGTCTGCCCAGAGTACTAATCGGCCAGGCCCCCATCCCTGTGGGAAGAATTGCTGGAACTCTCTAGCTGGATTTCTCCAAAAGTTGTTCTCTTTCTCCTTTCAGCCATATTTTCAAAAATTACAAGAAGCCCCAAAAAATTTCCCAATTTGCATAAAAACCCATAAGAATACCTAATTCTTCAAATGACTCCTCCCTCAAGAACAAGATGAAGATCTTCAAGAACTTCAAGAACAAGATGAAGATCTTCAAGAGCAAGATGAAGATTTTCAAGAACAAGATGAAAAACTTCAAGAACAAGGAGAACTTCAAGAAAAACCTAAAGGCTCTAGAAACTCAAAACCCACTCACTTCACTCAGAAAAAGAATGAGGAATGGACAAGAAAGGGGGACCATTTTATAGGAAAAAATTCGTTTTCCTAAAAAAAAAAAATTTGAGATTCCAAATCCAAGGTGCAAATCAAAGTTTCTTACTACCAAATACCAAATTCAAAATTATTTTGGTGGTAGTGGCAAATTATGTCACATAGGAAGTAAAAATTCAAAGGAAAGGTAGAAATTCATGTGGTAAGTGGAAATTATATTACATGAAAAAGAGGAAAGTAAAGGTCAAAATTCAAGATTAAAAAGCAAGATTCCAAATCAAAAACAAAGAGCAAGATTCCAAATCAAAGAACCAAAAATCAAGAATCAAAGGAAAATCAAGAAGAGAAACAATTTCATTGACCCGGCCCAGGTGGCCCAATTGCATTTATTCAGCCCCAGGTAGCCTAATCACTTTTATCAAGCCCCAAGTGGCCCAATTTCTTTGTATCAGCTCCAAGTGACCGATCTCTTAGACCAAATCCCTGAACTGGCGCACGTGAAGCGTAGCTAAGGAAAATCTAAGAATAAAATGTTTTTATTGCATGATTGGAAGAGCAACAAATTTCTCTCTTGTAACCATCAGTCCCAGATAGTCCAGATTGGTTCAAAAGACCTAGCATGGAGACTACATTCCCTAAACTGGAACATGTGAAGTCCATGTAAGGAAAAGTCAAAGATCAAAGTACTAACATTTTTTACAGGATTGGAAGAGCAGCAAATTCCTTTCCCATAATTGGCAGCTCAGGTAAGTCCTAAAACTCTAAAAATGTTGAGAGATATTATCTGTTGTATTTTTTTAATTCCATCATAAATGAGCAAGATGACGGCAGTACATGCTCTGGGTGACAAAATGTGGTCATTCTTTTTTTTGCCCCTTGGCCGTTGGCACAGGCCTCAGCCAAAGTGGGGCATTCTGTAGACACCCAATTTTGTCACCCTTCTCCAGCTATGATGAAATGTGGATCTTGGATGTGACTTTTGGCTTACAATCAATAGAGATGATGATGGAAACATTCCCTTACTTGAAACTCTAGAAACCCCCCATGCGAGAGAGAAGAGGGTCTAATTTTAACTTTTATATATGAAGGAATCTGGTGAAGATTACCATACAGATGGATAGTGCTCGAAAATATGATTTCGATGATATATGGCACGTCAAAATTAGACAGTCAGATCACCCGTGATCATCCCCGAAAAATTACAATTTTTCGTACGTATACCGCGCACCCTGGCAAGCCTGCTGGAAACCCGAAAAAATCCCCTACTTACCCCAAACACCTTAAAATTCATCCCCTACCTACCCAAAACACCCCAAAATTCATTCCCTATCTACACCAAACAACCCCACCTCACTCCATAGTAGTGAAGCTCTGTCATCTCTCCTGCCCCCACCCCTTTTGATTTTCTTTGGGCCTTCGGAGCGATCTTCGTCAAGATCCGAAATCTTGTTTGGATCTTCAAAGTGCTCTTCGGGAATTTGAAGATCTTCAATCCAAGTCTCATTCCAATCCACTTTTTACCAAAAATAGTGTGTTCTTCAACTCCCTCCTTTGAGTGTTCTTAGTTTTTACTAGAAATAGAAACCCCCCTTGAGGTACTTCGGGTCTATGAAGAGATCTTTGTCAAAATCCGAAACTCTATTTGGATCTTCGAGGCAATTGGGGATCTTCAATCCATTTTTAGGTCAATCCATTTCTTTCCAAAAATAGCAGTTCCTAGCGGAAGCCCTTTCTGAGTGCCCTTGGAATCTTTCCAGAAATAGATATTCCCAACCGAAGCTCTGTTGAAGTGCCACCTCAGCCTAGACTTCCTCTAGCCTATCCCCAGTGAAAGCTCTACTGGAGTGCCACCTCATCCTAAGCCCAGAAATAGCCTTCCCTAGCCAAAGCTCTGTTCGAATCCAAACCGAAAGTAACCATTCCTAGCCGAAACTTTGTCTGCATACCATTATAGTCAACATCTCTTAAGAAATGAAGTTGGAGGTCAAGACCATCTTCATCTGAGCCAGGAGAATCAAAAAGATAGTTTGAGCCGGTACTAATCAGGGGCCCACCCCTTTTGACTCGAAACAGGGGTTAAGTTCAGGTACAGTTTCTCAACCAACTTGTCATAATGTAGACTTTATATAGACCTTGTCTTAGTGTATATAGTAGTTTAAATTCAGTCAATGTATATATGTGTGATAACTTATCCATGAATGTAGAATAGTAATAATTATGGAAAATGTTCGTTCTTAAGCATCTAGTAGGAAGACTGATCGAACCGGGTAGATTGGGTGCCTAACACCTTCCCAATTCTATAACTTGACACTCACCCTAAATGTCTGGACCGGACCAAATTTTGGGCCCTTTCTTAGGAATTGGGCCCACCCCAGGGTCCTAGGCCCATAACTCTAACTGGCGACTCCAAACCCCCATTTGTCTGATCCCCATCCCCATACTAGACCATCATCAAACCCTGTCTCGAATGATAAATTGTACATTCTTGTGAATTTGGCCTATACGTATCTTCGAGCAGCGATATGATGGTGTGGGGCATGCAAGGTAAGCACACATGACACACACCCCCTCCCTCACATGAAAGAGATGAAAGAGAGAGGAGAGAGGATGGAATTGACGATGCATAAGTCCACTTTTGGCCTCTACCCTCACAAGTCACAAGTTCATCTTAGTAGCCATTGATTATTTCACCAAGTGGGTAGAAGCTCAGTCATATGCGGTCCTCAGACTGGCTAAGGTAGAAAAATTTATCCAAGAAAATATCATTTCCCGATATGGTGTATCTCAAGAGTTGATATTAGATCAAGGATCTCATTTCTAGGGAAAAACCGATAAAATCTGCATGAATTTCTGTATCAAAAGACATTATTCTAACACTTATAGGCCACAAACCAATGGGGCAGTAGAAACTGCTAACAAGAACATCAAGGTGATCTCACAGAAAATGGCTAAAACACATAAGGATTGGTCGGATAAGTTACTACTTGCTTTATGGGCATATCGGACTTCTGTACGATCCTCGACAAGACTGCCCCTTTTTCTTTAATATATGGGGTTGAGGCAGTTCTACCTATGAAAATCCTAGTACCATCTCTAAGGGTGCTTCTTGAAAGTAAGTTACCTAAAGGAGAATGGGTGAAGGCCAGACAAGACGAGCTCAACTTTTTTGACGAAAGGCTTATGAAGGCCATGGATAACCCAAAGAAGGTGAAGCCCCGTCACATAGAAGAGGGTGAACTTATTATTCGAGAACAAAAAGCCCCAATTCATGATCAAAATTGGAAATTTAAGCCCAACTAGAGTGGCCCATTCACTATCAAAGAGATTCTATCAGGCAAGGCTATAAAACTCATAGACCACAATGGTGAAGAAATATCTGAATTGGTCAACATGGATCAACTCAAAAAATATTATGTCTTATAGGGTGAATAGCCCAAACAATGCTAGACCTGATTCCTCTTAAGGGATACGTTGGAAACTAGACATGTACAAGTGCGGTCTCAACAATCTCAAAGCAATAAATTAGTTCCTAGATTAATAATCAAGGTATCTAAAAGATCATCATATCTTGTGTCCCCCAAAAATCACCATTTGGCATGCAAGACTATTAGTTGTCTGTCATTCACCTATGGTCCTCCAAATTCTCATCTAGAATTCCATCCTCCAAAAGTCACCATCCGACACTAGTATATCAAGGCTAATTCATTTCCCACCCTTGATTAGTCCAAAAAAAAAAGAGTTTGATACTTTGATAAATCATCACATCTCTTCTTTGCTTATGATGGTTTCAGGAAAAGTCATAGACTCTTTAGATGAGACGTTAAGGAAATGGACCTTGGACATAAACATGATGGCACCAAGACTACTAGAATCTATGAGTAAGTCAATGCTCAGCCGGTTTGGGTGCATAGAGTTACATCACAATTTACTTCGATGGGTGCCTCAGATTAGGAGGTTGATCTTCATGTATTTCGGTTTGGGTTGGTTGAGGCCTATCCAACTCTTGAAGATTTTTGAGTTTATATGGTATCTCCACCTAAGGGTAAGTTGATTCAACCATCTTTGAAGAAAGACCACTCAGAGGAGATTCAAGATTTTTTCAGATGGGAAAAGGAGGAAATGAAGATGTTTATTAGAAATGGGAAGATTGATATTTTGAAGGTGGCTAGGATCTTCATTTGGTACCTACCACTGGGGAGAATCCATCAGCAAAGATTGCAGGATGCTTATCTACTATGCATGATAGCTCTCTATGTTCTCCAAACTCCTGGACGTGGTGCACCACTTGTTTTAATAGAGGTGGTAAGGCAATTGAAGAAAAGAAGAGATATCATTCCTACAGTCCTTGCAGAGACATTCAAGGGACTTGATGACATGACCCATAGCTGTAGATTTGGACTTGATCATTATCATGGAAGTCCCACTATTTTCCAACTTTGGCTACTTGAGAAACTAAAGTTGATCAGGCAGTTAAATGGAGGTCAACTCGGAGCTCTTTGTTACCGAGAAAGGAGGGAAGCCCTAGAATTCAAGCTCATTGTTGATTGGAAAGAATACCTACAAGGAATAACTACAAAGGATATTATATGGAGATCCCCAGGGAAGCTACAAGAAAACCTTCTGATGAAGACCCCTGGATGCAACTACGTCAGGTTGATGGGATTGGTTCACACGTCCTTTTACTTGCCTAAATATATCAGCCAACAATATGGACTGAAAGCAGAAGACCCGGAGGAATTGGTAAACTTTTACCCACCCAAAGAACTACCTCCCTATATTTTTACTTACCTATCTTGTTTATGGTAGGAGAGTTATTTTCATGTAATTCATTTGGTAGTAAAAGGAGGTGATATTTGGATTTTTGTGTTATTCTGATTATTCTAATAAAGACTTGAGTCGTGGAATTAGTTGTGCCTAAAAAAAAAATTTCAAAGTTCATAAATAAAGGGGAGATTTTCTTTGTGCCAAAGATAGGTTTCCATTAATAAAATGCCAAAATAAAAAAATGATGAACAAACATGGGGAGGGAAAAAGAAAAAAATAGAAAGATATACATATATTTGTGTTCTCTGGAACTACAGGAACAAATGTCTAGGAGTCAAAATCCTCGTCTGAACCATACTCGGCATCATCCTCGTGGAAGGTTGAAGAACTGGAAGGTGCTAAACCTAAACTCACCAATCTCCATGTGAGGTCCTCAATCTCCCACCACTGCCGGGTAGTCTCTTATCGATAAGAGCTGACTTGCCTTCTTAAGGCATTGTTCTCCCTTTCCTAGGAAACATAGAGAATGATTAAGAAAAGAAGTGACAAAGAAGAAGGACAAGGCTAAAAGTAGAAGGATACCTTGTCAACCACCACCTCATATAGACCCTGGTGCATTCTCCTGACCTCATTCTAAACCTCCGGAGACTGAGGAAGAGCATAGCAATCAAAAAAGAAAAAAAGTCAAGAACCAATCAAATGAGAGGTTTGGATACTTACACTATCACACAGAATGGGTACTCCAATAGAAGCATCTCTATCCGATTTATGCTCCAGGAGCTGAGGGATGCTAGGATGGGTTGCGTTGGGATAGGACCAACCCGGGAAACCATGGAAAGGAATGGTGGCCATCTGGAGGGGTCTATGCACAATAGTAGAAGACCCAGCTTGGGAGGAGGCCGCAGCACCTGCTTGTGACTGAGTGGGAGGGGGATCCACATGTCGTGTCCTCCACTGAAAGAACATCAATCAAGGAAAAAGAGAGGGATTTGAAATATGTAAAGGATGCTCAAGAGGGGAAACATACCAGTGGCCCTCTAGGACCGAAAGGAGCACAAACCGTTTCCTCCTCAAGGAAGGCCCCATAATCCCTATCCTAATCTAAGAAGGAGTCATCCCATACTCCTTCAGCCAATCTCTCAACTTGACCCATAGGGATATGTTCCAGATGATGAATAGTATATGGAGGAAGACAAGGAGGGGAGCGCACAGCAGGATCAAAACACTGGGGTGTGACACGCTCTCCTAAATACCAAGCATGGCCCCAGATACCCCTAAACAACACCCAGTTTTCTATTAGGTGCTTGGCCCGAGCAACTTCATCAGGGTCAGGAAATCTAAGATACTGAAATGGTCTCCAATTAATATGCAAAGTCAAGAAGAGGTAAGTACAGCACAATGTAAAAGGAAATTTGATACCAAACATGACTTACCTCGGTGAGTCCACTTAGGAGAAAGTGGGCAGTGGTCCTGGGAGGATGGCGCCTACTCCTCAATACTCGGCTATCTCCCCACCTTGTAGCTATTGGGAAGGGTGAGCTTTGAGGATCCTTCAACAAGGGGGCCAGAATCTTTAGGTGTTCATAACACAAAGACTGAATTTAAAGATCAAAATAAGGAGGTGCAATCAATAAAAGAAAAGAGAGAAGAATAGAAGAAAAATGTGAAGTCATTTGGAGAATATAGCCTGCTCCCTTGAGGCCCCGATCTCTATATGATAGTAGGTCCAAGGTCTGTAGAAGGTATGCATAGGTGGCCCCACCCCTATCCCAAGAGTCCACCTCCCTCAGGTCGCAGAAGAGGGCAGCCATGCGAATGTCCACCCCACCTCAGAGATCATTAAAGAGACACTGTGCCACAGTAAATAGGAGGAAAGAATGGGTTATCTGTACAAAATTACCTAGGTCACCCTCAAGTCCATTCTCATCCAATGGGCACTAATCACACCTAAATGGACATGTGTTTGATCCTCCTAGATATCAATACCCGTCAAGTCTATAAATTCCTGTGTTGTCAAAATCTCGGGAATGGATAGGGGCCTCCCCCCAAATGGTATGCTCGTCAAAGCATAGAAGCATAGGGGTGTGATAGTAATCTCACCGGTGGGGAGATGAAAGGAATGAGTACTTGGCCACCACCGCTCAATCAGGCTCCTGCCAATGTTGAGCTAAACATCTTGGTTTCCAATGAGGCCAATCGGCTCAGGTAAGATGAATCCACTAGTCTCTTAACCCTATGAGGGAGCACCTGGTACCAGTCCCTGACCACATTTGGATGACCATACCTAGCCAATGTAGGTGGTACTCCCTCATTGTGCCGCTAAAATAAAAAATAATAATAAATAAAAAAATAATAAATGCACAAAAATAATGAATAAATAAGGAAAAATACAAGGACTTACCCATATGCCCCACAATGAGTTGCATATGTGGTCTCAGGTCCTATGGAGCGTTCGCTCAATATACCAGTCCGCGGGACTATCGTCCCCCTGGGAAGATGCATCACTACTCTCTGCGCCATCTAGTCGGATTTCTCCCTGGGTCCTTCTCTTTCTTCTCTAGACCACATTTCCCAAAAATTACAAGGAACCCCAAGAAGTATCACAATTTGCAAAAAGGGCTAGGTAGACTTCAAATTCTCCAAATGGCCCTCTCCTCAAGAATTATGAAGATCTGCAAGGGAAAGATTAAGAACTTCAAGGAAAAACTTGAAGATCTTCGAAAAAATTTGAAGAAACCCGAAGAAATGCAAAAATGCACAGAAATGATGAATAAATAAGGAAAAATGCAAGGACTTACCCATGTGCCCCACACTGAGTTGCATATGTGGTTTCGGGTCCTATGGAGCGTTCGGTTGATATACCAGTCTATGGGACTATTGACCCCCTGAGAAGATGCACCACTGCTCTCTGCGCCATCTAGTTGGATTTCTCCCTAGGTCCTTATCTTTCTTCTCTCGGCCATAGTTACCAAAAATTACAAAGAACCCCGAGAAGGTTCATAATTTCCAAAAAGGGCTGGGGAGACTTCAAATTCTCCAAATGGCCCCCTCCTCAAGAATTATAAAGATCTTCAAGGGAAAGATGAAGAAATTCAAGGAAAAACTTGAAGATCTTCGGAAAAATTTGAAGAAACCCGAAGATATGCAAAAAACTTCGAATCTTCGAAAAGATTCAAAAACCCGAGCTCATTCGCTCAAGGATCATTCCCAACTCAGAAAAATCAGAATAGGGAATGAACAGGAGGGGGGACCATTTTATAATTAAAAAATTCATTTTTCCAAAAAAAAAAAATTAGATTCTAATTCTAAGGTGCAACTCAAAGATTCTTACCACAAAATACAAAATTCAAAGAAATTTCTTGTGGTACGTAAAAATTATATCACATGAAATTGGAAGGTGAAAAAATTCAAGTGGAAGGTGAAATTTAGTTGGTAGATGAATTTACATCACCTAAAATTGAAAGGTAAAAATCAAATTCAAGGGGAGGGTGAAATGCAAAGCAAATTTAATTGGTAGATAAAAGTGGAAGGTGAAATTCAAGTCAAAATTTGTGTGGTAGATGAAAATTATATCACATGAAAAGGGAAAGTGAAAATCAAATTCAAGAGGTAGATAAAATTGCATCACATAAAAGTAAAATTCAAGATTCCAAATCAAAAGTGAAATTCAAGATTTCAAATCAAAAGTCAAAGAGCAAGATTCAAAATCAAAAGCCAAAATTCAAGATTCCAAATCAAGAGCCAAATTTCAAAATTTAAAGGGCCTAAATCCAAGGTTCCAATCACATGACTCAAATTCAAGAATCCCAATCAACAGAAAAAATCAAGGAAAGAAAGAACCTCATTGACCCGGCCCCAGTTGGCCCAATCTCATTGAACCGCCCTAGGTGGCCCAATCTCTTTAAATCGGCTCCGAGTGACCCAATCTCATTGACCAAATTCCCTAAACTGGCACATGGAAGCCTATCTAAGGAAAATCCAAGAATAAAATATTTTTGCCTTTTGCAAGATTGAAAGAGTAGCGAATTTATTTCTTGTAATCGATGGTCCCAGATAGCCCAGATTGGTTCGAAAGACCCAGCCTGGAGACCAAATTCCTTAGACTGACACATGGAAGCCCAGCATAGGAAAAGTCAAAGATCAAGTACTAACGTCTTTTGCAGGATTAGAAGAGAAAAAAATTTCTTTCCTACAATCGGCAGCCCAGGTTAGTCCTAAACTTTAAAGTAGTTAAGAGATATTAGCTGTTGCATTTTTCAACTCCATCATTTGTGAGTAGGATGATGGCAGTACATGCTCTGGGTGACAAAATGTGGTCTTTCTTTTCTTTTCAATTCAGTTTTTGGCACAGGCCTTAGCCAAAGAGGGGCATTCTGTAGACACCCAATTTTATCACCCTCCTCCAACTATAATGAGCTACGAATCATGGATGCAACTTCTTACTCCTGATCGACAGAGATGATAATTGATTGAGGTAATCCAACTCGAAAACATTCCATACCTACACAAAATCCCAAAAATCCTATGCGAGAGAAAAGAAGGATCCAATTATGATGTTTCATATATGAAGGAATTCAGTCTTACATGATCATACGGATGCATAGTACTCAGAATTATGATTCCAACAATATATGGTATATCAAAATCAAACCGTCAGATCTCCTGCAATTGCTCCTGAAAAATTACATCCTAGTCGTGCACACCCCACCTACCTCGAGCACCCATGGCTTGCCTTGTATGCACCCCATCTACCTCACGAGCCCATGGCTTGCATCGCGTGCAACCCGCCTACGCCGTGCACCCATGGCCTACCTCGCACGCGCCCCGCCTGCCCCACGAGCCCTTGGCTGCCTTGCACGCACCCCGCTTGCCCCACTCACCCATGGTCTACCTTGCCTGCACCCCTGCCAGCCTCCAGTGCCCATGCCAACCTCCAGCACCCATGTTAGCCTCTAGCGTCCATGCCAACCTCTAGTGCCTGTGCCAACCTCCAGTGCCCATGCCAACCTCCAACACCTATGCCAACCTCCAGTGCCCATGCCAGCATCTAGTGCCCCTGTCAGCATCCAGCGCCCATGCCAGCCTCCCGTGCACCCCTGCCAGACCTCGTGCACCACCATCAATGGCCAAAATTTGCGTTCTCATGACTAGATTTGTGAAGAGATTTTCTCTTAACCCACTTGTGCACTCTACACTATCCCACTAGCATACCCTACACCACGAGCTCCTATTGGCCCGAAAAGGCATCTTTTTACCTCATTGCCCCCAAAAAAATTACTTTTCACCCATCCAAAGAAATTTACCCTCATCCCCATTGGTCAAAAATTTTATATTTTCACCCTATTGGTTTAGAAAATTCACGTTTTAACCCCATTGGCTAGGAAAATTCCTCTTTCCTCCCCATTGGTTCAAAAATTCTATAAATACCCCCCTCCCTTTGGTTTTTCACACCAAAAACCCCTAAGCCTCCTAGGAGCATCCATAGTAGAGAAGCTTTGCCCTCTCTCCTCCCCTTCCCCCTTAAGGTTTTTCAAGTCTTCGGAGAGATCTTCATAAGATCTGAAGTGTTCTTCGGGCCTTCAAAATTCTTCAATTCTTTGCCTTCTTTGAGTGAGATTTAGTGTAGAAAAATTTTTCCCTTAGTCTCCCACACCCTCTTGAATTTCTTCAAGTCTTCAGAGAGATCTTCATAAGATTCGAAGCATTCTCTTCAAAGTATTCTTCAGGCCTTCGAAGTCCTTAAACAATGTAGGTCTTAGTCCATTCCCAGTGGAAGCTCTGTCTGAGTGCCACCTTAGCCTAGCCCTCCTATAGCCTATTCCCAATGGAAACTCTATCTGAATGCTACCTCAGCCTAGCCCTCCCATAGACTATCCCTAGCGGAAGCTCTGCTAGAGTGCCACCTCAGCTTAGCCCTCCCATAGCCTATCCCAATGGAATCTCTGTTGGAGTGCCACCTCAGCCTAGCCCTCCCATAACCTATCCCCACCAGAATCCCTATCGGAGTGCCATCTCAGCCAAAATCTAGAAGTAGCCCATCCCTAGCGGAAGCTCTACCGAATCGATACCACAGTCAAAATCCAAAAGTAACCATTCCTAGTCAAAACTCTGTCTAAACATTACCGCAATCAACATCTCTTGAGAAATGAAGTTGGAGTTCAAGACCATCTTCCCTTGAGCCAGGAGAATCCAAAAGACAGTTCGTGTTGGCACTAATCGAGGTCCCACCTCTCTTGACCTGAAACAGGGGTCAAGCTCAGGTATAATTTCTCACCCAAATTAGCATAATGTAGACTTTATATTGACCTTACTGACCTTACTGTAATGTATATAATCATTTAAATTCAATTAATGTACATATGTGTGATAACTTAGCCATGCCTGTGGAATAGGAATAATAGTGAAAAATGTTCGTTCTTAAGCATCTAGTAGGAAGATTGGTTGAACCGGGTAGATTAGGTGCCTAATTCCATCCCAATTCTATAACTTGACACGTACCCTAAATCTCTAGACCAGACCAACTTTCGGGCCCTTTTTATAGGAATCGACCCTCCCCCGGGTCTTAGGCCCATAATCCTAGGTGGCGACTCCAAACCCTTTTACATTATCCCAATCCCCCATATTAGAACATCATCAAACCCTTGTCTAAATGCCGACCTTTACACTCTTACAAAATAGGCCTCCATGTATCTCCATGCGGTGGTACAACGGTGCAGGGCCCACAGGCAGTGAGGGTAGCAACCGGAGAAGAATGGGCTATGCATCCCTGTCCTCTCCCCTCTCTCTCTCTCTTGAAGAATGGGCTATGCACCCATCCTCTCCCCTCTCTCTCTCTCTTCACCTTCATGTGAGGGGTGAGTTGTGTGTGCTTCGCTTATGGGCCCCGCACCGTCGTATCACCACATGGAGATACGTGGAGGCCTATTTTATAAGAGTGTAAAATTCATCATTTAAGATAGGGTTTTTAAAGACAGTCCAATTCGGGGATCAGGATCATACAAATGGGGTTTGAAGTCACCACCTAGGGTTATGGGCCTAGGACCTAGGGGTGGGCTCGAATCCTGAGAAAAGGGCCCAAAATTTGGTCTGATTCAGAGATTTGGGGTAAGTGTCAGGTTACAAAACTGGGAACGTGTTAAGCACCCAATCTACTCAGTTCAACCGGTCTTGTTACTAGATGCTTGAGAATGAACATTTTCCATAATTATTACTATTTCACATGTATGGCTAAGTTATCACACATATATAGATTAATTGAATTCAAACTATTATATACACTAAAATAAGGCTTATTAGATATCTATATTATACTTAAATGAGGAGAGAGATATACCTGAATTTGACCCCCGTTGTTGGTCAAGAGGGGTGGGCCCCTGATTGGTACGGGCTCGTACTGTCTTTCATGTTCTCCCAGCTCAAGAGAAGATGGTCTTGACCACCAACTTCCTTTCTTGAGAGATGATAATTGTGATGGTATTCAGACAGAGTTCTGGCTAGGAACGATTGCTTTTGGATTGGTATTCAGACAGAGCTTCGGCTAGGGAAGGCTATTTTTGGCTTTGGATTCGGACAGAGCTTCAGCTAGGGAAGGCTATTGTTGGGCTTGTGATGAGGTGGCACTCTGGCAGAGCTTCCGCTGGGGATAGGCTAAGGGAGGGATAGGCTGAGGTGGCACTTCGAGAGAGCTTCTGCTAGGAATGGCTATTTATGGATTTAGGATGAGGTGGCACTCCGGTAGAGCTTCCGCTAGGGATAGGCTAAGGGAGGGCTAGGCTGAGGTCGCACTTCGATAGAGCTTCCATTTGGAAAGGCTATTTTTGGAAAGATTCCAGGGACACTCAAACAGAGGTTCAGCTAGGAAAGGCTATTTCTGAAAAGAAATGGGATAACCTAAAAATGGATTAAAGAACTCCAAAGTCCCAAAGAAGACTTTGAAGATCCGAACAGAGTTTTAGATCTTAACAAAGATCTCTTCGTACCCCTGAAGAACCTCAAAAAAGGTGGGGTTTCTATCTCAAGAACGCTCAAGAATGCTCAAGAACACTCATAAACATACTATTTTTGGCTAAAAACTAGATCTAACTAAGAATTTGGATTGAATATCTTTGAGATCTCGAAGAAAACTTCAAAGATCCGGATGAATTTTCAGATCTTAACGAAGATCGCTCCGAAGATCAGAAGAAAATCAAGAGAGGGTGGAGGAAATTTTCACTTTGAAAGAGGAGGGGGATTCTAGTGTGTTGGTGTGTTTTTTTTTTCTAAGTGAGGGGGGGTATTTATAGTTTTTTCTGGCCAAATAGGAGAGGGGGAATCCCTTTATCTAGTGGACGAAAGGGGGGGCTTTTACCTAAAGTGAAGAGATAGGATATTTTTCCAATGGGTAAAAGGGGATTTTAAAGGCAAAATGGGTGGGGAGGGTTTTTATCCAGTGGGTAAAAAGGGATTTTCATAAAAAATGGGAGGAGAGAGAAGGTTTAGCCAAAAAAGGCAATTTTTGAAAAAGTAAGAGAAGAGAGAAGGTTTAGCCGAAAAGGCAGTTTTCAAAAAAGTAAGAGGAGAGAGAAGGTTTAGCTGAAAAAGATAGTTTTCAAAAAACCAGGAGGAGAGAAAGTTTAGCCAAAAAAGGAAATTTTTAGAAAAGCGGGAGGAGAGAGAAAGTTTAGCCAACAAAGGAAATTTTGGAAAAAGCGAGAGGAGAGAGAACGTTTAGCCATAAAAGGTAGTTTTTAGAAAAGTGGGAGGAGAGAAAGTTTAGGCAGGTAGTGTGGGTAATGTCATGGGTGCGTGAATGCATGGATGTGTAGGCAATGTGCATAGCGGGTGCGTGCACGTGTAGGTGTGCAGGCCACCTACGCATGGTGCAGGCACAGTGTGCATGGCCATGCAGTAGGGGCATGCACAGCGTGTGGTGGGGGCGCACACTATGCGGGCAATATGTATGGTGTGTGGGCCACCTGCGCAAGGTGTAGGCACAGTGAGCACGGCCACGAAGGCAAGGTGTGCATGGCATGTAGCAAGGGCACGCATGCGTGCGGTGGGGGTGTGCATGAGTGCGGTGGGGGGCTCATGCGTGTGGCGGGGGGCATGCACACTATGTGGCGGGGGCACGCATGCTGTGCGGTGGGGGCATGCAGCATGCGGCAGGGGTGTGCAAGGGTGTACATAGCTGTGTGCATGGCATAGATGCATGCACGTGCTGCAGCCCAAGGGCAATGAGCACGTGCGTGGGCTGGCCTGTTAGCCAAAGCGTGTTGTGTGCATGCAAATATGGGTTTTCCAATGATGATTACGAGAGATTCGTCGATCTAATTTTGGCGTATCATATATCGTCAGAATCCTATTTTTAAGCACTATTCATCTATACGGTCATCTTGACCGGATTCCTTTGTATACAAAAAGTCAAAGTGGACCCCTTCCCTCCCGCGTGGAGATTTCTAGGGTTTCAAACCCAGGAGTGTTTCAGGGTTATCTGGGTAGGTAGGAGATGAATTTTAGGGTGTTTCAGGGTATACAGGAAGGCGTGATTTTTCAGGGATGATTGTCAGAGATTCGTTAACCCAATTTTGACATATCATATATCTTCAGAATCATGTTTCTGAGCACTATTTTTCTGCATGGTTATCTTGACCAGATTCCTTCATATATGAAAAGTCAAAATTAAGCCTACCTCTCTCCCGCGCGGGGACTTTAGGGTTTCGGATAGGGATGTTTTCATCAGCATCTCTATTGGTCAGAAGTCGAAAGTCGTTCCCAAGATCCATATTTCATCATAGCCCAAGGAGGGTGACAAAATTGGGTGTCTATAGAATGCCCCTCTTTAGCCGAGGCCTTTGCCAACGGCCAAAGGGCAAAGAAAAGAACGACCACATTTTGTCACTCGGAGCATATACTGTCGACCTCTTGCTCAATTATGACGGAGTTAAAAAATGCAACAGATAATATCTCTAAAGTTTTAGGACTTACATGGGCTTCCAACTGTGGAAAAGGAATTCACTGCTCTTCCAATCCTACAGAAAAAAAGTTAGTACTTTGATCCTGATTCTTCCTTAGCTGGGCCTTGCATGTGCTAGTTCAGGGAACATGGTCTCCAGGATGGGTTTGGACTATCTAGGACAGATGGTTACAAGAGAAGAATTCGCTGCTCTTCCAATCTTGCAACAAGTAAAAAATGTTTGATGCTTGGATTTTCCTTAGCTGGGCTTCACATGTGTCAATTCAGGGATTTGGTCTATGAGATCGGGCCACTCGAATCTGACTCAAAGAAAAAGGGCCTCCTAGGGCCGGGTTAACAACATTGGGCCCCTGAGGCCGGATAAATGTGATTGGGCCTGGGGGCCTGGTCAATGAGATTAGGCTGCCTGGGGCCGAGTAAATGAGATTGGGCCGCTTGGGGCCAAGTAAATTATTTCGCCTTTTGATTTTTTTCTTGATTCTTGATTCTTAGTTTAGAATTTGATTTTGATGTTGATTTGGAATTTGATTCTTGATGCTTGATTTGGAATCTTAAATTTTTTTTTTTTTTGAAATTTTTTTATATAAAATGGGTCCCCTCCCCTATTCATTCTTTATTCTAACTTTTCTGAGTGAAGTGAGTTCCTGGAACCCTTTGGTTTTTCTTGAAGTTTGTTCTAGTGTTCTTAAGTTTGTTCTAGGTGTTCTTCATTTTGCTCTCAGAGTTCTTGAAGATATTCATCTTATTCTTAAGGGAGGAGCTATTTGGAGAATTTTACATTCTTATAGGCTTTTATGTAAATTGGGAAACTTTCTGGGGCTTCTTACAATTTTGGAAAGTTTTTGGGGCCTTTTATAATTTAGAAAAGTTTCTGGGGTTTTTTGTAATTTTTTAAAATATGGCCAAAAGGAGAAAGAGGAAGACTCTGGGAGAGGTCCAGCTCAAGAGGTGCAGCAATCCTTCCCATAGGGATGAGGGCCTAGCTGACTGGTATTCTGGGCAAACCCTTCACAGCAGCCGGAATCACATCTGCAACTCCATATGGGTTCCTGGGTTTACATCTCATTCATTATTTTGATCATCTTTTATTCCTGTTTTGTTCTTCCTTTCTCCTTTTTTTTTTATTTATCGTATTGTTCTTACTTTTTGCTGCTTGCTTTTTTTATTTATTATTATATTTTTTTTTATTTCCATTAGCATAAGGGAAGGAACCACCTACCTTGGCCTCCTATGGCCACCCAAACATGGTTCAGTCCTGGCATAGAATGCTCCCTCGTAGGGTGAAGGAGATGGTTGATGATACCTATCTATGTCGGCTGGCCCTTGTAGAGACCCAGAAGTTTAATCCGGCATTAATGGGGGCCCTGATGGAGCAATGGTGGCCGAGTACTCACACTTTTCACCTTCTTGTTGGCGAGATCACCATTATGCCTATGTGCTTCTATACCTTGACGGGCATTCCATTTGGAGGTAGAACCATGACCCTACCTGTAGAATTCTTGACTACCAGGGAGTTCGCAGATCTGACTGTTATCACCATTAAAGCCGGCCAAACGTACATCCACCTAGGGGAGATTAGTGCCCAATGGTGGAAAGTTGGCCTGTGGGAGAATCCAGGAAACATGTCTCAGATAATAGGTTCCTTCCTACTATTCACCGTGGGCCAGTGCCTCTTCAGTGACCTCTAAGGGGGAGTAGATTTCCGCCTGGTGTTCTTCCTCAAAGATCTTCACACAGTAAATACCTGGGACTGGGGCGGGGCCGCCTATGCATATCTTCTGTGTTCCCTGGACCTACTGTCCTATGGGGATAGGGGCCTCAAGGGGGCAGGCTACATCATCCAGGTAACTTTCCTTCTCATATCTATTTTCTTTTAGTCATTTGGTCTGCACTTTCTTACTTCGATTTCTTGAAACAACCCTAGTGTTTTGAGCATCTGGGAACCATAGCCCCTAAACTGAGGGATCTTGAGACATTCTTCTTCCCCCTAGCCACAAAATGGGGAGATAACCAGGTGGTCCGGGCCCGACGCCATCCTCCGAGGACCACCGCTCGTTCTCTTTTGAACGATCTCACTAAGGTATGCCATGTTTAATATTGAAATTTTATTCACCTGATGCTGTACTTACCCTTCCCTGGTTTTGTAGGCTACTTGAAGACCATTCCATGACCTTATGTTTCCAGATTCTGAGAGAGTCAATTGGGTTCATCAACTATTTGGGAATCGAGTCCTTTTCCAGGGCCTGTGGGGCCATGCTTGGTACTTAGGAGAGAGAGTAGTACCCCAGTGGTTAGACATCAATCCACATCCTTCTCCTGGTCTTCCTCCACCCATTATGCATTGTCCAGAGAATGTCCCTACAGACGAGATGAAGTACTTGGCTAGCAAAGTATGGGAGGACTCCTTTCTTGATCCAGGTAGGGACTACGGAGCCTTCCTGGAGGAGACAATGTGCACCCCTCTTGGTCCCAATGGTCTAGTGGTATGTTGCCCTTTCTTAATTATTTCCTCCAAATTCTTTCTTGATTTGGTCTTGACTAATTTTCTTTCAGGGGAGAGTGAGACGTGTAGATCCTTCTGTTGTTCAGTTGCATGCCAGTGCTACTGATCCTTCACAAACAAGGCCCTCTACTAGTGCAGGCGGGTCTCTTAGAGTTACAAACATCTCCTTTCGTGGCTTCCCTGTCGGGACCTATCCCAACGCGGCCAACCCCAGTCTCCCTCATCTTTTAGAGCCAAACACAGATGTAGATGCTTCCCTTGGGCTGCCTATTCCTTATGATTATGTGAGTATCTGATTATTTTCCAATCAACTCTTGACTTCCTTTGGCTGATATGCTCTTTCTCAGGTGTCCCCGGAGGTCTATGCTGAGATTAAGAGGATGCACTATGGCCTGTGTGAGGTGATAGTTACCAAGGATCAAGAGATTGCCCAGTAGGGTGCACTGATTGAGGACCTGACCTAGAGGCCGGAGCAGGTTGGAGTAGCATCTGTGGACTCCCGGTTGCTTCATATGGATGGTTCAGAGTACGGTTCAGATGATGGCTTTTGACCCATAGGGATTTGTTCCTGCATTTCCTACAAACACAAACACATGGATATTTTCTTTCCTTTTTCTTTTTCCCTCCCCTTGTTTGTTCATTATTTTATTTCAGCATCTCTATAAAACTTACTTTTGGCACAAAGAAAATCTTTCTTCTTTTTTTTTTTTTTTTTTTGTTTGCTTGCAATGCTTAGGCACAATCAATTCCATAACTCAAGACATAATTAAAATAATCAGGATAACACGAAAATCAAAATACCTCCTCATTCCATTACCAAATGATACATGAAAAGGGGGACCACTTTCCTACCATAGATGGGATAGGTGAATAACAAGGTGGGGAGACAATTCTTGAGGTGGGTGAAAGTTCACTAACTCTTCTGGGTCTGTCTCCATGAGCCCGTATTGTCGGTTGATGTACATAGGCAAATAAAAGGATGTGTGAGTTAATCCCATCAATTTGACATAGTTATGGCCTGGGGTCTTCATCAAAAAATCTTCTTGTAGCTTCCCTGGGCACCTCCATGTGATATCCTACACAGTCCTTTCCTAGAGGAACTTTTCCCAATCGGTGATAAGGTTGAATGCCATAACTTCTCTCTTATCCCGGTAACAAAAAACTCCGAGTGGGCTTCCCCTTAATGGTGTGGTGAGCTTCAGCTTCAGCTTCTTGAGTAGCCAAATCTAAAAAATAGCAGGACTTCCCTGATAATGATCTAGTCCAAATTTATGGCCATAGCTCATGTCATCAAATCCCTTGAACATTTCTACAAGAACCATAGGGACGATGTCACCTCCCTTCTTCAATTGTTTTAGTACCTCAATCAGAACAGATGGTGCACCATGCCTAGGAGTGCAAAGAATATAATAAGCTATTATGCAAAGTAAATAAGCATCCAGAGATCGCTGCTGATGGATTCCTCCCATTGGTAGATATTGGATGAAGATCTAAGCCATCTTCAGAATGTCAATCTTCCCATATCTGACAAACTGCTTTACTTCTTTTCCATTCGAAGAAATCCTGAATTTTCTCTAAGCAATCTTTCTTCAAAGATGGTTGGAACAAACTGCCTTTGGGTGGAGATAGCATACAAACCCAAAGCTCTTCAAGAGTTGGGAAAATCTCCACTAATCCAAATCAAAATATATGTAGTCGGCATCCCAGAGTTGAGGGACCTGTCGGAGCAATTTGTGATGTAGCTTCAGACATCCAATCCAACCCAGAAATGACACATTCATGGATTTCAGCAATCCTGGTGCCCACAAATTTATGTCTAAGGTCCATTTCTCAACGTCTCATCCAATGAGCCCATGAATTTTCCTGAAACCAATACAAACAATGAGATATGATGATTTATCAAAGCATTACTCATTGGCTAATGATTCAAATAGGACTTTACCATTGTTGCATCAAGCTCTTCTTTTTTTCTTTACTTTGACTGATTAAGAGTGGAGAATAAACTGGCCTTGATAAACTAGTGCCAGGTGGCATTTTTTTTAGCAGATAGAATCCTAGATAAGAATGGACAGACCAAAAGTGAATGACATAAACCTAATGGCATTGCATGCCAAATGGCGATTCTTGAGGGATAGAATCCTTGGTAAAAAGTGACGGACCAATAGGTGGACGACAGATACCTAATGGCCTTTCATGCCAAATGGTGATTCTTGGGGGACACAAACTATGATGATCTTTTAAGGCACTTTGATTATTAATCAAGGAACCAATTTATTGCCTTTAGATGGTTGAGACTGCACTTGCACATGTCAAGTTGCCTATGTTTCCCTTGAAAGGAATCAGGTCTGACGTAGTTTAGGCAATTCACCCTTTCATAAATATTATTTCTTGAGTTGATCCATGTTAACCAGTCTGGGTATTTCTTCGCCGATGTGGTTACGAGTTTCATAGCTTTGCCTGATGGAATTTCTTTGATAGTGAATGGGCTGCTCCAGTTGAGCCTGGATTTTTCTCTTGGATCATGAATTGGGACTCTTTGTTCTCAAAGAACAAGTTTGCCTTCCTCTATGTGACGCGGCTTCACATCCCTGTTAAAGGCCCTGGCCATTCTCATGTGATATTTTTTTAGATTATCCCTAGCTTTCATGCACCTTTCATTGAGAAAATTGAGCTCATCATGTTCGGACGTCACCCACTCTCCTTTAGGTAGCTGACTATCAAGGAGTACCCTTAGGGATGGTACCCGGATTTCCACGAGTAGAACCGTCTCAACCCCATACACCAAAGAGAAAGGAGTTGCCCCTGTTGAAGATCATACAGAAGTCTGGTATGCCCATAAGGCAAGGGGTAACTTATCAGCCCAATCCTTGTGTTTTTTCACCATTTTCTATAGAATGACTTTGATATTCTTATTAGCTACTTCTATTGGTCCATTGGTCTATGGCCTGTAAGAGGTAGAGCGATGCCTTCTGATACCGAATTTTATGCAGATTTTGTCTGTCTTGCCCCAGAAGTGGGATCCTTGATCTCATATCAATTCTTGAGGTACTCCATATCGGGAAATGATATTTTCCTAGATGAACTTGGCCACCTTAGCAGATGTGAGGACTGCATAGGACTAAGCTTCTACCCACTTGGTGAAATAATCAATAGCTACCAGGATGAACTCGTGGCCATTGAATGCTTTAGGGTTAACTTTTTCAATGATATCGATGCCCCAAGTGGAGAATGGCCAAGGTGAATTGAGCGAATGCAGCTCGGTTGGTGGGATATGTATGATGTTAGCAAATATCTAACACTTGTGGCATTTTCTGATAGAGTCCACACAATCTACTTCTATTGTGTTCCAGTAATATCCCATCTTGAAGATCTTCTTAGATAACATCTTGGCATTCATAGAAGCCAAGGTTACAAGGGCATCAACAAACCTGTTATTATCCCTCTGGAAGTATTAGAACGAAATCTTCTCAAAGTGTTCAATCACCTCTTCTAGATGCTCTTGGTATGCCTTCAGCTTCTCATCTCTAGTTTTTCACTTTCCCTGTGTCTGACAGATGAAAATGGATGAATCACCATGAACCTTGATCCTTTTCACCCCAATGGTTAAAGCAGTTTCGAGCTCCAAAGCACAAGCTTCATACTGAGCAATGTTGTTGGTACAGGGGAAGTCGACGCAGAATAATGAAGGTAAATAAAGACTATCAGGAGTGACAAGCAATATTCCCTCACCACATCCCTTCTGATTGGCTGGTCCATCAAAGAATAACTGCCATTCATTAACTGTATCTTCTTCCTCTACCGCTGCGATTCCTTCATCGGGAAAGGCATCATCCAAGGACCTTCCATCTTCTGTGGGGTGAATAGCCAAATGATCAGCTAATGACCTGGCCCTTGATAGATTTTTGAGTAACATAGGTGATGTCAAACTCTGATAGCAAAAGTAACCAACAGGCCATCCTTCCTGTTAAGGCCGGTTTCTCGAAGAGATATTTGATGGGATCCATCTTTGAGATCAAATGCACTGGATAGGAAACCATGTAGTGTCATTACCTTTTCGTTGCCTAAATCAACATAACATAAGTTTCTTTCCAAAGATGTGTACCAGGTCTCATATTCCAGAAACTTCTTGCTGAGGTAATATATGGCATGCTCTGCCTCCTTTTCCGTTTCCTTCTATGCTAGCAAAGAGCCCATGGAATATTCTCCCACGGATAGATACAACAGAATTGGTTCTCCTTCCACCAGTGGTGTCAATACTGGTGGGTTCATAAGGTACTCCTTGATCTTGTCAAAGGCTTGTTGTCATTGATCATTCCATTCCATGGGTTGATCCTTATTTAGCAGCTTGAAAATTGGTTCACAGATTGTAGTTAACTGAGCTATGAATCTGCTAATATATTGGATGTGCCCCATAAATCCTTATATTTGCTTCTCAGTCTGAGTTGAGCCAAGGCTGGGAAGTCAAGGATCTTCCTCTTGGTATTATCGTATACCCTTATGGTTTGGGTGGTTAGCCTCATTTCTTCCAAGTTGACACCGATACTCTTTGCTAATCTCAATGGCTGCACATTCAAAGAGGACCCATTGTCAACAAGAACCTAAGGAACTACTTTATCAAGGCATTCAACTGTAATGTGGAGATCCCGATTGTGTTGGATTGCCCTAGAAAGCTTGGAATATGAGAATATCAAGGACTGCACTGCATATGTTTCTCCTACTATATGTGTGAGGTGTGTAGGATTTATCTCGATTGGCACTTGCACATTAGCGAGAGACCTCAAGACTGCTTCACGGTGTGAAGGGGATGCCATCAACAACCCCCAAATGGAGATATTTGTCTGAGATTTCTTGAGTTGAGCCAAGACTGGGTTCTCTGGCTCTTTCTTATGCTGCTAGTTCTGGCTTCATTAGCCCTTGGATGGTCTACTACTAGAGCCTTGCCCTTATAGTCTTTCCCACTTCCAGTTTCTATCACGTTAATTGATTTTTTATAATAATCTCGGTGGGATAACTATCTTCATCATCACTGTTGGTTAGGGTGATTATCCCCACCATAGAATCATCTTCTTCGGATTCTCCTTCCCTGCTTAGGGTGGGAAGTTGAGGACTTCCATAAATATCCAACACCCTGGCTTGTAGCTTCTTGACTGCATTAGAAAGCTGCTGGAATGCAGCATCTACCACCTCTGTGATTGTGTCATCTGGTCCTATTTCCTCCAGATCATCCAATTGCTCCCGGTAGTAAAGATCATTGATGGTTACTTCCCCTAACATTTTGTCAATTTCTTCTACCCTTTCTTGCATTCTCAATGTGTTGAAATACACTTCACACAGATTTTCTTCCAACTCAAATGTGGAGTACTATTCATCTATATAAACTTGCGTCAGCTCTCCAGATCCCCCCTCATTCTCTGAATCTGATGTAAAATCATCTCCCTCCATGCATAGGGAAGGGTAAATGCTTGTTGGATTGGCCATTAGGTGATTATTGCCAATGGCATAGACTGAGAAACATGTCAGATGTTCTGGTGAGTAATATTCTGACTCTCGAGAATCAGAGTCATCTCTATCCTTGTCATCTTTATTTTCATCATCATCGTCATCGCCATCATCCTCTTCTTTGCTGATTTCACTCCCACTTGATTCTTCATCAGATTCCTCAAGACCATCAAATTCTCTGACATCCAAACGCTTATAGTATTCAAAGTGTACAGACCGAAAGATCTCTATAGGGTTGGTCCTACACTGCTGGCTTGAAGTTGGACTAGTCCTGACTCATCATCCTCTATGTCACTCCTTATATGGATTAAGGAAGTGTATTCTTTGATCTGCTCCCCTATGGCCAATGTGATTACTGCTTTGAGAAGATCAGATATAATCTCTTCAATTACCTCTGGATTGTCTTTTGAAGTTACAATAAGCTGAATTAGAGAAGTGGGATCACTCTCCTGGTCTTCCCCTAATGCACTTACTGACCCTGTTGATGTAGTCATCTTTGGGGAATCTGGGAGTGCAAGCATATCCTTCAAATCGTACCCATCCGTCCATCCTTCTTTTGGATTATACACCGAACCTTGAGAATGGGATTGGTATGAGGATGATGAAGTCCTCTTTGGGGAATCTGGGAGTGTAAGCATATCCTTCCAATCGTACCCATCCGTCCATCCTTCTTTTGGATTATACACCGAACCTTAAGAATGGGATTCGTATGAGGGTGATGAGGGATATGAAGTGGGATGGTATGAAGATGAAGTAATGTGAGAGGTAGGATATAAAGATTGGGGGTGATAGGATGAAAAGGTTCCTCCACTTTGATGGTGGGGGAAAGGTTGATGATATGGCGGAGGCTGGTAATGTGGTGCAGTGGATTCTTCTGATGAGGAAGGATGGATGGGAGGAACTCAATTTTCTGACTCTTCCTCTAATGATTCTCTTCTTCTGGGGGATCTTATGATTCCAACCCCTTGACTCATGACTCTTCTGTAAGCACAGGCATTCATATGATTCTTCAGAGCTCTAGGTACAATGAGTTGAGTGGGGTCACTCTTCGTTGTTTCTTCATCTAGATTGTTCACATGATTAGGGAGTGGGTTGGTATTAACATTGGGAGGGTACTTGATCTTGACCTCAATGGTTCCATTGTCTACCAAGTCCTGAATTACATGCTATAAACCTAAACATCTTTTAGTATTGTGCCCCTTTTTAGTGTGGTAGGCACAATACTCATGATCCCTATACCAAGCTGGAAAAGGGTTGTTGATCACCCTTAGAGCCATTGTCACTAGCAATCCTTGGTTCTTTAACTTTTCATATGCGGTTGTTACAGGCATTCCCAAATCAGAAAATTACCTTATTGGGCGAGGAGTCTTTTGGGCGAGCACATCTGCTTGTATTATAAAGGGTAGTGAAGAGGTGGTTGGTGAGACTGACTACTGAACTGCACTCACCATATTAGTTTTCAGACCCTTCCTCTGTCCAACTCTGGTGTTATTACTTGCATCTTGGGAGGATCCTTGATACTGGGCCTCTCTCAGAATTCTATTCTCCACCCGTGTGCCGATGGCTATCAAGGCATCAAAAGTTTACAAATGCTGATAGTAAAGAACATCATAATAGGGCTTTAACAAGTTCTCTATTAACATCTCTACCTGCTCTACTTCTGAAGGCCTATCTACCATCTTGGCGGCCTTGTCTCTAAATCTCATCAAGAAGGCGGTGAATCCTTCCTTAAGCTACTACCTCAATGTCTCAAGCTCCCAAAGTTTCACATCCACCTAAGTATTGTAGGAGTATTGTTTTGTGAAGGCCTTCACCACCGTCGCCCAATTTTGAGTTTGTTATAACTCCAACTATCTGAACTACCTTAGTGTTGGTCCCGATAGGGTTAACATGAAGGCTTGCCCCATCTAGTTATCTGCAAGTTCCCACGACTTGGTGATGTTGAGGAAAACCTTGAGATGAGCCTTGGGGTTTCCTGACCCATCAAATCTATCAGTCTACCACTTGAATTTTTCTGGAATTCTTGCTCCAGAGAAGAAACTCATTTCCTCATAATCCACTGCTTGGCCTTCTTAGCCTTTTCCTACTCGAATGCTCTCTAACTTCTCTCTGAGCTTCCTTTCTTTCTCCCTCTCTGAAGGCTCAAAGTGGACATGTGTTGTAAATTCCTCTTCTTCATCTTTGATCACTACCCTAGGAGGAGGGACCCTGGAATAGGCCCCTCATTGACCATTGGGATGGGTAGGTGAAGATCCTCTCTAACCAGTGGCCGAACATGCTCTGGTTCCCCTGAATTAGCTCGGGAAGAATTCCCACGATGACATGTAGCTCCATTCTGGTTGACATCTCTTATTGTCGATGCTGGCTCATTTTTGGGAACAGCTCTGGGAGGGTTCTGAAGTATATGCAGTATCCGAGCTATCCCTCTTTTGAATTCATCCATTTCTATCTGCGAGGTCTCCATGAGATGGACCCAAGCCTATTCGGGTGTTTCCATGTTGGGTGGATCCATGCTTCCTGGGTTGTAATCACCTGGTAGTAGATAATCTTGAAGAGATGATGGAGGTGATTATGGATTTAGGCGAGTCAACCGATTACCTTGATATGTCCAAAGGGACCACGGTGAATACTTGAGGTGTGGAATTGTGCCTGAACCAAAAGTGGTTTATTTTAGGATTCTTAAATTCCCAACCCCTTGTTCATACATACACTAAATTAACAAACGTTAATTCATCCAAGATCAGTCTGCTAAATGGTAGGGGTGGATAGGGTTTGATGCCCTTGGTCCACCCAATGCCAAAAGTGAGAAGTTCATACAAATGGCTTGTTGAGAATATTCTCATAAGACATTCCATGTAATAAGACCATGCTTTCCTTGCTCTTTTCCCACTAGGTGTCCTTCCTCCTGATTTTCTCGAGACTTCTCAGGACTTGACGTGACTCTGGTGGGATTGCCCCTGCGTCATGTATCTAGATTTTTTCCTTAAGGAGGATGGACACCTTTTATCCGAAACCCACTTTAGGAAATCAATTCTTTATGATAGGAACATAGTGTAGGAATATTCCTTTTTAAGACCGCAAACAAGTTCTACAATTAGCTTGTGGTGCTCCTAGCTTCTTCATCTATTTTCTACATGATGTGAGCATGCAATAGATGCAATAGGACCAATAAGGCTTCCTTGATATGATCTATATATGCAAGGTACATGATCCTTTTGATATACCCGTAGTTTCAAGATCAAGGGGGTGACTTCCTTGCCCATTACTCGTGACTACACATGAGGTTAAGCAATTAGCCATGGGGTGGTGGAACCGTGAGTGATTGTGTGCAAAAGTGTAATGTAGGGTAACCATCATTCGATCTTAGAATGCCGTAAAGTGCTCGGACCTTCCCGAGGGTGTTGGCACAAATACGGACATCCTTGCCGTTTGAAGATGCATTCAATCTCAGAATGCTATAAAGTGCATAGACGTCCCTGAGGGTGTTGGCACAAATATAACATCCTCGCCATTTAACAATACTTTCCACTCTTGTACAGGAAGCGGGTATCATTTGCTCTCAGAGTACTCTCCATGACATACACTGACCTCCCCAGGGGTGCCAGTATGACAGGGAGTCCCTCACCGAATGATTTCGCTTCAAGCACGATGCATGATGCAGTTAGAAAATACAATTACAAACATGGGGTTAGCCAAACACGTTTTCAAACAAATGTGGCAGAAAATGTTCTTGCATTTAAAGGTAGCATCTAGTATTGAAAGCTTGACATTTATCCCTAGTGGAGTCGCCACTGTGAGGGTAGCGGCCGGAGAAGAATGGACTATGCATCCCCATCCTCTCTCCGCTCTCGCTCTTCACCTTTATATGAGGGGGAGGGGTTCAAGTCGTGTGTGTTTCGCTTGCAGGCCCCACACCGCCATATCGCTACTTGTAAAATCATCATTTAAGATGGGGGTTTTGATGATGGTCCAATTCGGGGATCAAGATCATGTAAATGGGGTTTGGAGTCACCACCTAGGGTTATGGGCCTAGGACCCAGGGGTGGGCCTAATTCCTGAGAAAAGGGCCTGAAATTTGGTCTGGTCCAGAGATTTGGGGTAAGTGTTAGGTTACAGAGTTGGGAAGGTGTTAAGTACCCAATCTACCTGGTTCAACCAGTCTTCTTGCTAGATGCTTGAGAACGAACATTTTCCATAATTATTACTATTCCACACGTATGGCTAAGTTATCACACATATATACATTAATTGAATTCAAACTATTATATACACTAAAACAAGGCTTATTAGATATCTACATTATGCTTAAATGAGGAGAGAGAACTTAACCCCTGTTTCGGGTCAAGAGGGGTGGGCCCCTGATTGGTACCGGCTCAGACTATCTTTCATGTTCTTCCTGCTCAAGGGAAGATGGTCTTGATCTCCAACTTCTTTTCTTGAGAGATGCTGGTTGTGATGGTATTTGGATAAAATTTCGGCTAGGAATGGTCGCTTTCAGATTAGGATTCGGACAGAGCTTCGACTAGGGAAGGCTATTTTTTGGCTTGGGATGAGGTGGCACTCCGGCATAGCATTGGTTAGGGAAGGCTATTTTCAGATTTAAGATGAGGTGGCACTTCGACAGAGCTTCCGCTGGGGATAAGCTATGGGAGGGCTAGGCTGAGGTGGCACTTCGGTAAAGCTTCCACTGGGAATGGCTATTTTTGGATTTAGGATGAGGTGGCACTCTGGCAGAGCTTCCGCTGGGGATAGGCTAAGGGAGGGCTAGGATAAGGTGGCACTTCGGCAAAGCTTCCGCTAGAAATGGCTATTTCTGGAAAGATTCTAGGGGCACTCGGACAGAGGTTCGACTAGAAAAGGCTATTTCTGAAAAGAAATGGACTGACCTAAAAATGGATTGAAGAACTCCAAAGTCCCGAAGAACACTTTGAAGGTTCGAATAGGGTTTTAGATCTTAACAAAGATCTCTTCATAGACCCGAAGAACCTCAAAAAGGGGGGTTTCTATCTCAAGAACGCTCAAGAACACTTAAGAACACTCAAGAACACTCAAAGGAGGTGGCTCAAGAACATACTATTTTTGGTTAAAACTGGATCTAACTAAGAATTTGGATTGAAGATCTTGAAGATCCCGAAGAACACTTTGAAGATCTGAATGAGTTTTCGGATCTTGATGAAGATCGTTCCGAAGATCAGAAGAAAATCAAAAGAGAGGGGAGGAAAATTTCACTCTAAAAGAGGAGGGGGATTTTGGTGTGTTGGTGTGTTTTTTTTTCCCTAAGGGAGGGGGGTATTTATAGTTTTTCCCGGTCAAATAGGAGAGGGGAATCCCTTTATCCAGTGGACGAAAGCGGGGGCTCTTGCCTAAAGTGAGGAGATAGGATTTTTGTCCAAAAGCAGGGGGTTTTAAAGGCAAAATGGGTGGGGAGGGTTTTTGTCCAGTGGGTAAAAGGGGTTTTTAGAAAAAATGGAGGAGAGAGAAATTTTAGCTAGAAAAAGGGGAATTTTGAAAAAACGAGGAGAGAGAAACTTTAGCCAGAAAAAGGTGATTTTCAAAAAAATGGGAGGAGAGAGAAACTTTAGTCAAAAAAAGGTGATTTTCAAAAAAGCGAAAGGAGACAGAAGATTTAGCCAAAAAAGGCAATTTTTGAAAAAGTAGGACGAGAGAGAAGGTTTAGCAGAAAAAGGCAGTTTTCAAAAAAGCAGGAGGAGAGAGAATGTTTAGCCAAAAAAGGAAATTTTCGAAAAAGCCAGAGGAGAGAGAAAGTTTGGTTGAAAAAGGTAATTTTTGAAAAAGTAGGAGGAGAGAGAAAGTTTAGCCGAAAAAGGTGGTTTTTGGAAAAGTGGGAGAAGAGAGAAGGTTCAGTTGGAAAAGGTAATTTTTGAAAAAGCGAGAGGAGAGACAAAGTTTAGGCAGGTAGTGCGGGTGATGTCACGGGTGTGCGAATGCATGGGTGTGCAGGCAATGTGCACAGCGGGTGTGTGCAAGCGCGGGTGTGCGGGCAATGTGCACAGTGTGCAGGCCACCTGCGCATGGTGCAGGCACAATGTGCATGGCCATGCAGGAAAGGTGTGCAAGGCATGCAGTATGGGCATGCACAGCATGCGGCAGGGGTGCACACACTGTGCAGGCAAAGTGCATGGTGTGTGGGCCACCTGCACATGGTGCAGGCACAGTGTGCAAGGCCATGTAGGCAATGTGTGCACGGCATGCAGAAGGGGCATGCACAGTGTGCAACGGGGGTGCGCACACTTGCGGCGAGGCTGCACACATTGTGCAGTGGGGGTGCGCACACTGTGCTATGGGGGCACGCATGCGTACAGCAAGGGCGCACAGCATGCTGCAGGGGTGTGCAGGGGTGTGCATGGTTGTGCATGGCTATGTTCATGGCATGGCTGCTTGCATGTGCCACAGGCCGTGGGTAGCGAGCATGCACACAGGCTGGCCTATGTTAGGGATATGTCCACACTCCTATAGTTGGTTTTGATGATAACAAACATATGAAGGTATGTCACAATTTTCCTTTAAGTATTGTTTTGTAGAGACTTCATATCAAAGATCAAATTTGGTGAATGAAATGAAGAAATGAAGAGTATCAACAAGTTGGCATCAATGCTTGAAGAAGATATCATAAGAATTTAAGCTTCAAGATGTCAAGACATGAAGCTTAAAGACATGGAATTGCAAACAAGAAGAAAAGAAGATAAAGTGCCAAAGAGTGGAAGGTTCAAGTGAAGAAGAAGACTACTAGGATAGATTAGTCACTTTTAATGTAATTTATAATTTTCACATACATATATGCACTCACCTCATGCATGTGCATTGCATCATACTAGAATGACCATAGAGCATACCTTGACCAAGTATGAAAAGTCTCTAAGTGGTGAGGAACATATTAGGAAAAACGTGTTCTAGTGAAATTCTGTGAAAACCACATTAACCTGACTCAAGGGTATTTTAGGTAATCTTAGAGTCAGTATCAGGAGATGAAACCTTCATAGAAGTTGTAGAAAATCGAGTCACGATTGCAACACTACTGATTTTAGGTCATTCTGAGATTGGATCGAAAAGTTATGGTCAAAATACTGATAACTGGTTAGTATGACAGCATTCTGTCAAAACAGTCTGTCATGTTGGCGGTCGACCGGCTAGAAGCCCCGGTCTACCGGAACTGTCCGAGACCATAGGCTGTCGACCGGCTGAAAGTCTCGGTCGATCGGTGAGTGCCTGGAAGTGCCCCAACGGCTATATTTTGCCTCAACGGCTCTTAGCGGTCGACCGGCTACCGATGGCGGTCGACCGGTGGACCCAGAATATGACTGTTTGAGTGAGATTTACTACCTAAAATGCTCTCCTAAGCTCATCTATAAATACCTCTAATACTACTCATTAATTAACAATAAATCCCAACTTTAGATAAGCATTATTTGAGCATTAGAAGTGAGAATTGGTCTACACCATCTCTTGAGTTCAAGTTATTCATTTGACATTCAAGAGGAACTCAAGACCATCTACAAGTCTTCATCTACATCTTGGCATTTACATTACAAGCATAGAAGACTTCAAAAGGTGCATTCATTCTATCATCATTGCCTATTTCATTTGCACCACACCGGAGGTAATTCTCTTTTATTCCACTTCTCCATTTTCTATTTTACATTAAGTCTAGACTGTACTTAGGCTTGTGTAAGGACTCTCTCATCCTTAAAAGATTATAAGGATCCTCTTATCCTTAAAAGAGTATAAGGTGCCTCTCTACCTTAAAGGAGATTGTAAGGTGCATCTCTACCTGCAAAGGAGATTGTAAAGGTGCCTCTCTGCCTGTAAAGGAGATTTGTAAGGATACTCTTATCCGTGAAAAAGATTGTAAAGGTTTTCTTCCCTACCTATCGTACTGAAAGGGAGAACTAGTGGAATACCTTACAGGAGGATTCTTGTAAGGAGTGGACTAGACTCAGATTGAGTCGAACCACTATAAATCTTGTGTTGTGTGATTGTGCCTATTTTATTTATTCTGCATCGTTTTTAACTTGCAATCACACTTGGGACCTATTTATCGAAAAGAGTTAAATTCTACTAGTATAACCTATTCACCCCCCCCTCTAGGTTATTTCAGCCTATTGGCCAGAGCGCGCAGCGCACACAAGAATATAGGTTTTTTCGATGATGATTATGAGAGATCCGTCGGTCCGATTTTGGTGTATCATATATCGTTGGAATCATAATTTTAAGCACTATTTATCTGTACGATCATCTTGACTGGATTCTTTTCTATATAAAAAGCAAAAATTGGACCCCTTCCCTCCTGCATGGGGATTTCTAGGGTTTTAGACTCGGGAGTGTTCCGGGGTTTTCTAGGTAGGTAGGAGATGAATTTTAGGGTGTTTGGGTTAGGTGAGGGATTTTTTCAGGTTTCCAACGGGACTGTCCGTATGCACAGCATATGTGCAGGAAGGCATGATTTTCCAAGGATGATTGCCAGAGATTCGTCGGCCCAATTTTGACATATCATATATCGTCAGAATCGTGTTTCCGAGCACTATTTATCTGCATAGTCATCTTGACCAAATTCCTTCATATATAAAAGGTCAAAATTAGACCTTCCTCTCTCCCATGTAGGGACTCTAGGGTTTCGGATTGGGAATATTTCCATCAGCATCTCTGTCAATCGGAAGCCAAAAGTCGCGCCCAAGATCCATATTTCGTCATAGCCAGAGGAGGGTGAAAAAATTGGGTGTCTACACAGGCAAGCACACACTACACACCCATCCCCAAGAAAGAGAAAGAGAAGAGCGAGGGATGAATGCTAAAGTCTTCCCCCCCCCCCCCCCCCGGAAAAGGGGAAGAAGGTCTTTCTTTGGCTACTACCCTCACACCTGTAGAGCCAAAATTATAGCTTTCACAACCAAGCCGGCCTCTCTACAACTGTTATCATACCTCCAATGATTTCTTTCCATCCATATAGAATATAAAATATACGAAAAATAGGCACACCATATTTGCTTCAACAGAATTCCATTGGATTTCTTCTTCGACCATGAAAACGGTTCCTGAATTGAAGGAAAACCCAGCCAATACACATCAAAAAATTTAAGAAACTCAAACCATACCATCAGCGAGTACCTACATTGCAAAAAAAAATGCTCCATAGATTCAGCCTGGTCATAGCACAAATAGCATCTTGATGCCATTGGGATGGAACATTTTGCCATATTTTCATCGGTTGGCAATCTACTATGCACTACACGCCAATCTAAAGTCAACACCTGAGGAGAGATGCCTTTCATCCATATTAATCTTACCCATGGGACCTTCTAAGCTTTTGAACGAAGCCTTTCCCAAGCTGATAACATAGTGAACTTCCCTGACTGAGTAGGAGTCCACATCCTTCTATCCATCTGATCGCCTAAAGCAAGAGGGAACTGAAGAATCGCAGAACATAAATTCTGTATAGTCATAGAAGTCACAGGAGGAAGACACCACTGACCATCCACTATAAAATCAGCCACCTTCGCTTCCAACCCGGTCTCAGGAACAATGTCCATCTATTCTATAATCAATTTATCTGATAGCCATCAATAATATTGTAAAGAGATCTCCTTCCCATTTCCAACAATCCATTGCTCATTTGACTTCACATAGTCCGACATCTTCTTAATTCCTAGCCAAATCGATGAGCATACATAAGATTTCTTTGGAATTCTTGCAGCAGAGATAAATCACCCTCTAAGGAAAGCAACTGATATTTTAGTTTATGTTTTGATCTGCCAAGACATCTTAGCTAACATCACCACATTGACATCTCTAAGCCTCCGAATTCCAATCCCACCTTCCACCTTAGGATGGCACACCTTACCCCAACTCACAGAGATAGTTTTTGAGGTATCTGCATCACCACTCCATATAAAGTTACGAATCCATCTCTCCATTAAAGCAATCGAACTAGTAGGCTAGAGATAAACTGCAAAGTTATGGATTGGAATACTACTCATTACCATTTTAACCAACTCCACACGGCCAGCCAGGTAAAGCATTCGACTTTTCCACCCTGCTAACTGAGCTTTAAATTTATCCACTAATGGCATGATGAGATTGTTCTTACTCTTATTCTAAGAATCTCCACTCCCAGATACCTAGTAGGGAATTTGCATTTTGGAATATCAATAACCACCTTGATTCGACAGTTCTGCTGAGCTGGAATCTTGCCCAAAAAGAGCTTACTTTTCTCCATACTTATAACTTGGCCCGAAAAGGACTGATATTTATCCAAAAAGTGCTTAAGATGCATCACCCCTCTCAAATCAGCATTAATGAATAAAAAAATGTCATCTACATATAGTAAATGACTTCAAGTAGTCACACCTCTAGGGCCAAGCAGAGGCCGATTCTTCTTTTCCACAGATAAATTATTTAGCCCATGACATAAAACCTCTTCAATCAGAATAAATAGAATAGTAGATAAAGGGTCCCCTTGTCGAAGGCCCTTTTGAACCCTAAAAAAACCTACCGGACCTCCATTAATCAGAATAGAGAGTCTGGTAGACCTTGGGATCTCATGTAATAGGTCAATCAAGCCCTGGGAAAAACCAAACCTCCTCAACACATTAAATAAAAACACCTAATCTAGTGTGTCATATGCTTTTTGGATATCAAGCTTCAGAGTAAGTCCCCCACCAAACATTTTAGATTGCATCACATTTGCCATCTCTTAGGCTAAACAAATATTCGAGGAAATCACTTTCCCACTCTAGAATGCTCCTTGTTCCTCAGAGATTAATTTAGGGAGCAATATATTCATATGCATAACCAGAATCTTCAGAATTATTTTAAACCAGAAATTGCCAAGACAGATGGGGCGAAAATTACTCACCTTCCTGGCACCCGTGAATTTTGGGATTAAAGTTAAAAATTTGGGTTTATCCCATTAGTCACAATACCCTCAGAGAAGAAGTTTCTAATAGCCATACATACCTCATTTTCAATAATATACCAGCAAGCATGGAAGAATGCACCAGGAAATCCATCTGGCCTAGGAGCACTGGTAGGATCTAGATCATATACAGCCGCCTTGACCTCCTCCATAGATGGAACCTCTATTAGCCAGAGATTGTCATCCTCAGATATAATCGAAGGAATACAGCCAAGAATATGAGATGGAGAAACATCCCTACTCTTCTTATGAAAGGTTTCATAGTTAGCTAATACATACCCACCAATAGTCGCAGGATCATTCAACACTTCACCTTCCCCAGTCATAATCTCTTTGATCTGATTTTTGCTTCATCTTAACTTAAAGGACATATGGAAAGACTCCATATTTCTATCTCTGAACCGTAGCCATTTCACCCTTGATTTCTCTGCCCAGACCTTCTCCTGTAGATCCAAAGCAACCTCATATTCCATCTTTGCAGTGATCTCCTCATTAAAAAGCTGATCAGTGATCCCATTCTCTTCTGTACGAGCAATCACCCCATCGAGGTTCGCTTTAGACCGATTCACCTCCACATCAATGTTTGGAAATGCTTCTTTGACCCAGGCTTTCAAATGGCCTTTCACCCTCTGTAACTTGGCCGCCACCACATAGAGAGGGGTTCCATCCATAGATTCTCTCCAAGAGCCCTCCACACATCATAGAAAGTCATCATGTTCTATCCAAAAACGTTGCATATGAAAAGGAACATTTGCAGGTCATGGAATACCCTCACACGAGATCACCAAAGTGTAATGGTCTGAGTATCCATTAGCAACCACATGCTGAGAACATCCTAGAAAAACATTAAACCACTCCTCATTATAGAGAATATGATCCAACACCTCCCTCACATGACCAGCTCTACAAATTCACTAGCAGCGCCAACTCCAAACCTTCCCCGACCCCTCTTTTCATAAGAGAAAAGTGAAGCGTTAAAATCCACTATAACCATCCATAGAAGAGAGGGCCAACTAGAGAATACAAATCACACCAGAGCTCTCTATGCTCCACTTTAAAATTGCTCCCATGAACAACCGATAAAAAGAATTTAAACACATTAACCTCCATCATAAAGATATGTTGATTTGAGGATTTCACTACAGTCGGCCTAGGAGCACCCATCTTCTACAACACCCAAATATTTAGAGCCTTATCCACCTGGGAATTAGAAATAAAATCAGAATTAAAACCCATCGAATTGAAGAATCTTATCAGGCATTTCTCAGGTAACACCTTTGGCTCTGCAAAACACACCACTTCAGCATCATATCTCTTAAGCAGAGTGCGTAAAGAGGCTTTCGCCTTGCTGTTCCGAATGCCTCTAATATTCCAGAACAATACTTTCATATAAAACTAAGAGGAGTGGGTTCCAAGGCAAGAAGAACTCCCACCCTCTAGAACGTTTTGATCTACCAAGGCCATTTCTTGAACACAAGCACTTCTCCGTAACATTGTAATGTTACCCCCAACATGGGGAGGGGAAGGACTATGCCTCCATGCCTAATGCTCAAGATCATAATGCACAACTACCCTTCTCCCATTATCCACGCTTGTAATAATTGGAGTCAAGGGAAGTCACTGTGCAGTTCTTTTTTAACTAGATTTCTCCACAAGCGCCACTTCGATTCTACCACCATTCACAGGGCTGGGAAATCCCTCATGACACAAAAGTTGGCTAGACCCCCCATGAAGCACCATCATCAGACGAAGATCCAAAACATGATGCCAAAGCCCTATCCACTGTATCTACCCTAGCCTCATTGGCATTGGCCGATCCTAGTTGCTCACTGCGAGTAGACTCATTCTTCTCTAGGTTACCCACTAGATTTTCCCCCAGGGCAATATTTGGTTCCACTATGACCTTCGATTGTCTGAACACAGGTCTCCATTTCTGGCGTTGCCGCGAGGCAACCACCACTGGCACTCCCCAAGTGTTCTCATCTCGTTGCACCACACAAGAATCTGCTCTGTGACCATACCACCTATAGTGCGAGCAACGAACTGGAGGATCTTAAAAAATCACTGGTTGTTTAAAAATAAAAGACTCCAGCAAACCAGGTTTCTCTCTTTACACATAGATCTCATCCACATATGGTTCTGAATAATCAATGTGCACACATATGCAAAGTGTCCATACATCGAGTCACGAGTTCTATAGTCAATAGCCACAGGTCACCCCACTGCCTTGGCTAGGGGTGTCAATCGGTCGGTCCGGCTCAGTTTCGGTCCAGGTTGAGTCAGTTTCGGTGTGGGAAATCTGAAACCAAAACCAAACCAATAAGGAAATTCCTGTTTCAGTTTGGTTTCAGTTTCGGTGCGGTTTGGTTTCGATTTGTCTTCGGTTTCTTAAATCGATTTGTAACCGGGTTGGTTTTGGTTTTTGGTCCAGTTTGGATTCGAATTTCCATACAAATGTATATAAAACTATGCACATTTTGATTTTTTTAATGAATTTTGGAGTGTTTCGATTTCTTACTGGTTTGGTTTCAGTTTCGGTCTGGGTTTTGAGCCGATTTCGGTTTGGTTTCGAGTTCATCCGGTTTCCAATGTGGTTCGGTTTGGTTTTGGGGTTGCAATACTCCAAGCCAAACTGAACCAATAAGGCTTCGGTTCGGTTTTGTCCGTGTTGTTATTGGTTTGGTCCAGCCGATTTTACCGATTCGGTTTAGGAATTGACACCCCTAGCCTTGGCCATCGAGAGAATAATCTTCTCATCCCAATACTCCTGAGGGAGATCAGGAAAATGAATCCATGTAATCTTATGAGTAATCATACTCTGTTCATCAGTATAGAAATCTTATTTCCACCTCTACCTAATCATCTGACCCTTAACATGTACAAAACCCCTTTTTCCATATTACAGCCATTTTTGCCTCATTCCAAAAATTAAACAACACAAAACCCTTGCTCAGGGATCGAATATCTACAGCCTCTTCAAGATTCTAATTTTTAGAAATATAAACAAGCAGTGCATCCATGGAAAGAGATCTATGATTTATCCATCCCAATAGCATGTTTATGCCGTTGAATTTGTCGATCATATGCCTGTTGTGGAATTTTCAGCCTCATTAGTGCACCATCCTTTACTGCTGTCGACAAACTATCAATCACTAGGAGAGAAGGCTGACCCCACCACCGCTACAAAAGATCGAATAGGCACCCTCTGTCACTCCTCAGACAATAGCGGCTATACCAACGGCATCTGCTGCTGCACCAGAGGCACTGTGGTCTCAGTTTCTTGCACCATTCCAATAGAAAATCCAGAAAAAGAAGCACTTGCAAGAAGGTGTGATTCTCTAAGGAGGAATGGATCTAAGATCCATTGTTTTTCCCCAAAATTTTGTTCATCGCCAGCACCGTCGACCAGCCAAGTGTCAAAGTCACTCAGAACCACCAAACTCTCCAAGGGAGAATCCTGAATCCCTTCTATGATCATCGAACCAATCCAATCGGGAACTTCCAGCTCTAGAGTGTTGTTGTCACACCCCGTTCACACAGAACCGGACCGGTGACAGGGTAAACACCGGTTAACCCAAACCTGCCAGGATCATCTGATACAGTATCCAACCACAGCATACACACAACTAAGAAAGTGTTCATCAGTTCAGCGGAAGACTTAATTTACCTATAAATATTCCCATTATACTTGATACCCAAATTGTAATACATAGTTAAGTACATGTGGGCCCGTAGGCATGATATTTACACAAAAAAATACAATTTACATATCAAGTACACAAAAGGGATTATCAAAAACACAAAGAGTATAGCTCAGCTCGGTATCAAAAGGTAAAGCTCAGCTCGGTATCAAACTAAAGCTCAACTCAGTATCAAAACTGCGGTCCCACAGCATAGCCCTCGCACGAGCAATCCGTGTCGTGCTCTAATTCCTCGGGGACCCACCAATCCTCTTCAGGGAATTCAACTATGGGGCCCGACCCGTGCTCTTCAGGTTGATGACCTGCAAAATCATCTAAAAGAGGTGCACACGTGGGATGAGCTCACTAGCTCAGTAAGTGAAAAGAAGGACCACACAACAGTCCATACAACAAATCACAACCATATGCACTATATGCTATGCAGTTCATTTTTAATCACATCCCCCTAAACAACACTACTAAGTCCTTGGTTTAGTGCTACTACAACCACAGTGTGCGTATACTCCGGGTACGAGCAGCGAACTCCATCCCGCGATACGCCCATAGGGCTGTCGGAGAAAGCCCACCGTGAGTACTCAGAAAAGTAAAACATGTCGACCACCGGATCTCAACATAAAGTAAATGACAGAAATTAAAGGTGCTGACTCTAGTAATTTAAAAGCAGTACAATTGGCCCTCTTGAATATACCACCGAGGTTATTGACTGTCCTAATGACTAGCCGGGCGTATGTCTAACCGCCATAGTGACCCGACAACCGCGACCACTACTTCCCCCCAAATAGTAACCCAACACCTCAACCCTTGTTGGGAAGGGTCGTAGCACGGGAAGATGATAATCCTAAACCGCATGCTCCTATATGACATAGTACAATTGTATAGTGCCACCGCGTCCCATTCCACGGGCCACCAATGCACTAGTTTTCAAGCCGACTACGGTGTCTAGTTTATTAATGCATCATGCACAATGATGTCAACATTCATCACATAAGCATATCATCATTTGGCATTGAGAAATGAACACAACACACATGGCATAAAATATAAAGATGGCTAAGCTACATAGCATTTGCATGATGACATGGCTAGTCTAGATACAATTAGATGAATGCCAAACAAGCCTTGAAACAAGGCCAAACATCCTCTCCCCACTTACCTGTAGTGTACAAAGACTCACGTCTGGTACGGGTGAGATCCAGTGCGAGAAGCGTAAGATTTGACAAACCTATCATAAGTGAATGGGGTTAGTATTTCACCACTTTAGGGTCAAAACTAACAAGATTTGATGACAAAATCATGTTTAGAATCCTAAAAGAAGGTCGCACGTCCATTTTGGGTCCATTCAAACTTAAGAATCACATTGGGAGCCTCTCGGGTGGGTCGAACAGCCCACCTGTCTTGACCCACCAGTTAGACCCACCAGTCATGACCGACGGGCAGGTCGGCCCACCGATCGGCCAGCCAGTTAGGCCCACCGATTGGCCCCGAGGGCCCTGCTAGGACCGGCAGGCAGGTTAGCCCACTGATCGGCCCACCGGTTGGGCCCGAGGGCCTGCCCTCTCAAGCGGGTGCCCTCAGGCGGGCCATTTGGCCCACCGGTCTTGGCGGGAAAATACCATTTTTCCCCATATCTTCCCCAACCTTTAGGGAATCAAATGGGACTTTTCCAAACCCATTCTCCACACATTCAAGGTCTCATAACATGGTTCTAACCTAGATCTAGGCTAGATTTAAGGAATGGAAGCCATCTTACCTTCTTTGCTCAAGAACTCGTTCAAAGACCCCAAAATTACTTCAAATCACCAATGCTCCTCCAACCGTGGAAATACTTCTTTAAATCCTTAAAAATCAACACATAAACCATCTATTAAACCTTAGATTCATCATCTCAAGGGGGATTTACAAGACCTCAAGAAACACTACCCAAATCAATGGTTTTGCTTGGGTATGGTGAAAGTTTAGGGAATATAGCCTTTGCTCACCTCTAAACATAGATCTCGGGTTGGAGATCACTCTTCCGACATCGGAATGGGAAGATCAAACCTTGGCGCCACTGAAAACCATTTCTTCTTCCTCTTCCTTCCCCTTTCTTCTTCATTCTCTTTTCTCTCTTCGCTTCTCTCTCCTCTTAAATCTTCCCACCAACCATTCAGTGTAATAAATGAGATATTGAAAAAAAAAACACAAATCCTGCTATTTATACTTTCTTAAAATCATTAATGACACATGGGTGGGTCACTCAGGTGGGCGGATGCGCCCACCTGTGACTGCCCACCTGAGGGCCGAAAATTGGTCACCAAGTGGGATTTTGATGGAATTCGACTCTCGGCACGAATCTCACTCTCGGCATGAGATATAATATACATATGCGCTTTAAGATATGGCTACATACCTCCTTTATCCGTACATGGGCTTATGATATGTGCATGTACACGGCTTGGGTACACCGGTCTCCTCTGGCATTGACTCAGACTTATCTGGCCAGCCGGTGTTCAAAGTCACCCTTGCCATCATGGTCCATAAGGAACCCGCCTTAACCCTCTCTGGTTCGGGTCCTACATGGTTAAACCGGGTCAACCGTGTAATCAGACCGGGTTTAAGAAGTAGGGTATTACATTTACCCCCCCCCATTTCTAAAAATTTTGTCCTCGAAATTGGCGTACCTGGTTGTTTAAAAAGATGAGGGTACTTGGCTTGGATTTCATCCTCTTTCTCCCAAGATGCCTCTTCAAGTGAATGATTTTCCCATCGCATCTTTATGTAGGAAATGGAGCGGTTGCGAAGGGTTTTCACCTTTCGTTCCAAAATTTCAGCTGGCTGCTCTGTATAGGTCATATCAGCTTCTAGATATTCTGGTTCCATGGGTAATACATGAGATGGATCATGGACGTATCGCTTCAGCATGGATACATGAAATACGTTATGAACATCCCCGAGTGAAGGTGGCAGAGCAAGCATGTAGGCTACTGAGCCAACCCGGGCTAAGATCTCAAATGGGCCAATGTATCTTGGGCTCAACTTCCCCTTTCTGTGAAATCTTTGCAACCCTTTAGTAGGAGAGATCTTGAGAAACACCTTTTCTCCTGCTGAAATTCAATGTATTTTCTACGGTTGTCTGCATAGCTCTTTTGACGTGACTGAGCTATTTTAATCATTTCCCGAATAACATCGACCTTGTCACAAGTCATCTGTATCATTTCAGGTCCTAACATTCGGCGTTCGCCTACCTCATCCCAATACAGAGGAGTCCTGCACTTCCTACCATATAATGCCTCATACGGAGCCATCCCAATTGTAGCTTGGTAACTGTTGTTATAGGCAAACTCCATAAGGGGTATATATTCTTCCCAACTACCACACATTTCCATCGCACATGCCCTGAGCATGTCTTCTAATATCTGTATGGTTCGCTCCGACTGACCATCAGTCTGTGGGTGAAAAGTAATACTCAAATTCAATTGTGATCCTAAGGCATGCTGGAAGCTTTTCCAAAATCTAGAAGTGAATCTTGGGTCCCTATCTGACGCAATGCTCACTGGCACTCCATGTAAGCGCACTATGTTATCCATATAAAGTTATGCTAATTTGGCCATAAAGAACTTGGTCTTGATGGGAATGAAATGAGCAGTCTTAGTAAGCTGATCAACGATCACCCATATCGCGTCTATCCCCTTAGGTGTACATGGTAGTCCGATGACGAAATCCATTATAATCCTATCCCACTTCCAGTCTGGTACTGGGAGTGGCTGAAGAGTACCATAAGGTCGATGCCTCTCAGCTTTTACTTTCTGACATGTAAGATAAGTCGCTACATATAGAGCTATTGTGACTTTCATGCTTAGCCACCAGTAATTTTGTTTGAGGTCTTTATACATCTTTGTACTTCCTGGGTGGAGTGAGAACTCGGAGCTATGTGCTTCTCGCACTATCTTGTCTTGTATATCCAAATCATCGGCTACACACAATCTGCCTCGAAACATCAATGCTCCATCACTAGCTAAAACAAAATCTGGGTCGTTCATTATTCGATCTTGAACCTTAACTCTGATCCGCTGCAATTCAAGATCCAAAGGTTGTTTCATTATTACCTCTTTCCTAATAGTCGGATGCACCTGTAGAGCCGCCAAGGATACAGTTAACCATTTAAGGTTTTCTGGTTGACGTTCAAACTCTAAGGTTGCTTCTTCATATAAGAGAGCTTCATCCATTAGTGTCGCGTCATGTACAAGTGGTGGGCTGACTGCTAAGTATGAGAGTGACACAGTCTGTGCCTTTCGACTCAACGCATCTGCCACTACATTAGCCTTGCCGGGATGATACTGAATGTCATAGTCATAATCCTTCATGAGCTCAAGCCATCTCCTCTGCCTCATGTTCAAATCCTTCTGGGTGAAAAAGTACTTAAGGCTTTTGTGATCACTGTATATCTTGCACTTCTCCGCATACAAGTAATGTCGCCAAATCTTAAGGGCAAAAATGACTGCGGCTAGTTCCAAGTCATGAGTGGGGTAGTTCTTCTCATACTCCTTTAGTTGTCGGGAAGCATACGCTATCACCTTTCCGCGTTGTATGAGAACACAACCCAACCCAACCCAACTTTGGAAGCATCAGTGTAGATTGTCATTCCACCTGTGCCTTCAGCTATGGTCAACACAGGGGCCGACACCAACCTCTTCTTCAACTCCTGAAAACTCATCTCGCATTCCTCTACCTAATCAAACTTCACACCCTATTTTGTCAACTTAGTCATTGGTGCTGAGATCCGAGCAAAATTCTCAATGAAGCGCCGGTAGTATCCAGCCAAACCCAAGAAGCTTCTAATTTCAGTGACATTTTTAGGGCTTTCCCACTCTACTACTGCTTTCACCTTATCAGGATCCACCTTGATTCTAGCCTTAGACACTACGTGCCCCAGGAATCAAACTTGCTCAAGCCAGAATTCACATTTGCTATATTTGGTAAACAATTGTTGTTCTCTCAACCTCTGTAACACCATTCTCAAATGTTGAGTGTGCTCCTCTTCTGTCTTGGAGTAGATCAAGATGTCATCAATAAAAATAATTACCCATTTATCGAGGACATCGTGAAATACTCGATTCATTAAATCCATGAATGCTGCCGGTGCATTGGGTAACCCAAAAGATAACACTAGGAACTCATAGTGACCATACCGAGTCCTAAATGCTATCTTGGGTATGTCGTTGCTCTTTATCTTGAGCTGATAATAGCCTGATCTAAGGTCTATCTTTGAAAATACCCTTGCACCCAGCAGTTGGTCAAATAAACCATTAATGCGTGGCAATGGATACTGGTTCTTAATGGTTAGCTTATTCAACTCCCGGTAATCAATGCACATACGCATGCTACCATCTTTCTTCTTGACAAACAATACTGGGGCACCCCAAGGTGAAACACTTGGGCGAATAAATCCCTTTTCCAATAATTCCTGCAACTGCATCTGTAACTCCTTCAATTCAGCTGGTGCCATCCTATACGGAGCCTTAGATACTGGAGCTGCTCCAGGAGTCAAATCTATGGCAAACACCAACTCTCTATCAGGTGTTAAATGCATCAGATCATCTGGGAAGACGTCGGGAAACTCTTTAACCACCTTTACCTCTTCTAGAGGTGTAATCCTTGCATCAATATAAAGTGCCGATGCTAAGTAGCCCTGACATCCATTCTCCAACAATTTTACCGCTTGAAGGGCAGAGACAAAGACCTTTCTCACCCGTTTCATTTTATCTGCTCGGTATACCAATTCTCTTCCTTCGTCATCTGTCACCCTAATCAGCTTTTCAGCACACATCACATTAGCTCGATGAGCCGACAACCAATCCATGCCCAGTATAACATTAAAATTCTGCATATTGAACTTAATGAGTTGTGCATCCAATTTCTTCCCACTGATTTCCACTGGGCACGACCCATACACCTCCTTCAACTGTGTAACTTTACCAGTAGGCATACTAACAATCATCCCATGATCTAGGGTCCTAGGTGGCATACCAAGTTTCTCAGTAAATCTCTTAGATACAAATGAATGTGTAGCTCCTAAATCGAATAAAACATAGGCTAGTATGCCTGATATAGATAGGACACCTAGTGTAATAATGCATATAATTTTAGCAGGTCATCAATATTTAACATAAGAAAATTCTTAAATTTAAAATGTACCTGCTACCACTTCCGTGCTGGCCTCAGCTTCCTCAGCTGATAGGGCATACATCCTTCCCTGCAGTTGATTCCCCTGAGTTAAGGGAGGTTGGTACGCAGAGGGCTGACTGGAGGGCAAGGCTGGTCTGACCCGACAGTCTTTAGCATAGTGCCCATAGGATGGCAGTTAAAGCAACGGATCTGAGACGTCGAAACTGGGGCGAGGCCCCTCTGCACTTGACCCATTGAAGATGGAGGTCGGGGCGGCCTCGAAACTGTAGGTACCACACTAGTTTTTGGGCAGAAAGATGTAGAGCCCGAACCACCAGCTGGTCGAGGAGGGTAGCTAGATGGCCTATAGGGCTGCCTATATGTAGGCCTAGAACTGTACGACCCACGGTATGCCTTGGAGGAGTTGCCCATATCCAGAAATGGATTTTTTCTCTTCCACAGTCCAGGTGTGAGGGACTGTTCTCCCTTCTGCTTATCTTCCATAGTCTTGGCCTTCTGCACAATCTGGCCATAGTCTGTCAAGTCTAAGACCTCAAGTACAGACCCAATGGATGCCTTTAGGCCCTTTAAAAATCTTACAGCCTTTTCTTCAGCTGTCCACATATGCCTAGGGGCAAAATGGAACAAGCTCTCAAACTGCTGCTGATACTCAAGGATAGTCTTACCTCCTTGATTAAGGCCATAAATTTCATCTCCTTGCGGTCTCTGAAGCTATGTGGGTAATGATTGTCCAAGAACAACTCCTTGAACTGTTTCCATGTGGGTTCCGGATGTGCGGCCAATAATATGGGCTTAGAGGCTTGCCACCAAGAGTTGGCCTCCTTCTTAAGTTGTACCCCTGCACAAATGAGTCTTTGTGCATCTATGCACTCAATCACCTCAAATATTTTCTCCAGCTCTTGGATCCACTGGTCCGGCTCCAGAGGATCACTCCCCACCTTAGAGAATACAGATGGCAAGTTCCTCTTGAATGACTCCACTACCTTTGACGTATTATTCATCGGCGGGTAATTGGGAGCATAAGTTGGATAGTAAGGGTATGGAGGGGGCACCACATACGGAGGAACACTGAATGGCGGAATTGGAGGTGTACCTCCAACTTGTGGCCCCGTACCAGACCCTACAGGCGGGTCCTGTGGAGTAAGTATCTGGGGAGGTTGACCTGTTTGAGAAAGTTCCAATTGTTGTTGTATAGCAGCCATAAATGCTTGCTATTGCTGAAGCATTTGTTGCTGGAAAGCCTATTGTGACTGCTGGATTATGGTAGCAACATCCCCCAGAGTAAACCGATCGAGGGTCCGGAAGTGCAGTCATAGGTGGGTCCCCTTGTGCCCCACCCTGACCAAAGGTCCCTAGAGGTTGTGGAAGTGAGGTTTGCCCCACAGAGCGGGACCTTCTGGGATTCAGTGGTCCACCGACCGGACGAGGACCACGCGAGGTACCTCGTGCATTGCTACCGGATCTAGTACGTACCATTGTATCTCTGTACCTGAAACATATCATACAACACATTGGTTAAACACCTTAGAATTGATATCGGCACATAATTATATGCCAACACACAGGGTATTATAGTGTATGACCATTTGCAACTAGCCATAACTTAATCCCGAAAATACAGGGCTAGTGCTTCAAGAAATGGGGTTTTTTTTTTCAGGTATATTATTATAAGAATAATAATAATAATAATAATAAAAATAATAATAATAATAATTATTATAATAATAACCCTCATTTTGTTTTCAAGTTTTCTCTCAACCGGCGGGCTACCATTGGCGGGCAGGTTGGGCCGTCGGTCTAAATCTTCAACCGACGGGCAGGTTGGGCCCACCGGTCTAACCCAAGCAGAAATTTCAAACAGGGCTTTGAAGGACGGGCAAGATCATCTGTTAAGAAGACTGGATGAGAGTGCTTCTAGGGAGGAACGCATCCTGGAGAGGTAGGCTACTTTGGAGAATTCCTTTCTCAGACTGGGCCAGGACTTGGATACAACGGCCAATGCCATTTTAGCAGATTTTGGCCCACTTTGGAGGGATGTACAGCTGGTGAACTCAAGGTTTGACTACTACGACTGTCAACTCAACGTTAACTCTAGACCTCAAGTGAACGGAGTAGTAGTATTGGACGATGATGATGACGATGATCAGTGAGGACTTAGCTCATCCACACCAGCTTCTCACCTGTTTCATGTTGTTGATCTTATTGTATTTTTCTTTCTTTTCTCATTCTTTGTACTTTCTCTGTAACTGGACTTATTTATGGGGTGATGTGTTTTGATGGTGGTTTGTGGTGAATTTGTATGTTTGAATACTTGTGTAGTTTAGTTGTGGTGTCTTTTGTTAATTTTGATCATTGATATTTATATATATATGTTGTTTATCAGGTGTTTGTGTGAAAAATTTTTGGAAATCTCATTTTACGCCGTTATGCTGCTGAAATTTCGTTAAACTCGTACTCGATGGGTTATGACATCAATTAATTAATTTTTCATTTTCTCTCATGCATGCCATGAATGCAATAACTAAATGCAACCATTTTTATTACTTTCTTCCTTTGGCTTTTAACTCTTTAAAGTTTTTTTTTTTTTTTTTTTTTTTTTTT
>NC_056559.1:21292454-21337737 GCF_013358625.1 Macadamia integrifolia
TTTTTACATTAACCCAATCTCATTTCCTATTATAGATTCTATGGGGTCTAATGGTATGCTGTGAGTGGAATAAAGCATCACGCTCTGATACCACTGTTGTCACACCCTGTTCACACAGAATCGGGCCAGTGACCAGGTTAACTCAAACCTACCAAGATCATCTGATACAGTATCCAACCACAACATACACACAACTAAGAAAGTGTTCATCAGTTCAGCGAAAGACTTAATTTACCTGTAAATATTCCCATTATACTTGATACCCAAATTGTAATACATAGTTAAGTACATGTGGGCCCGCAGGCATGATATTTACACAAAAAGAATACAATTTACATATCAAGTACACAAAAGGGATCATCAAAAGAATAAAAAAGTAACCATGTATGGAGTCACTGCTGTGGTCCCACAGCACAACCCTCGCACGTGCAATCTGTGCCGTGCTCATAGTCCTCGGGGACCCACCAATCCTCTTCAGGGAATTCAACTGTGGGGCCCAACCCGTGCTCTTTAGGTTGATGACCTGCAAAATCATCTAAAAGAGGTGCACACGTGGGATGAGCTCACTAGCTCAGTAAATGAAAAGAAGGACCACACAGCAGTCCACACAACAAATCACAACCATATGTACTATATGCTATACAATTCATTTTTAATCACTTCCACCTAAACAACATTACTAAGTCCTTGGTTTAGTGCTACTACAATCACAGTGCGCGTATACTCAGGGTACGAGCCACGAACTCCATCCTGCGATACGCCCATAGGGCTATCGGAGAAGGTCCACCGTGAGTACTCAGAAAAGTAAAACATGCCGACCACCGGCTCTCAACATAAAAGTAAATGACAGAAAATAAAGGTGTTGACTCCAGCAACTTAAAAGCAGTACGATTGGCCCACTTGAATATACCACTGGGGTTACCGACTGTCCTAATGATCAGTCGGGTGTATGTCTAACTGCCACAATGACCCGACAACCACGACCACTGCTTCCCCCAAAATGGTAACCCAACACCTCAACCCCTGTTGGGAAGGGTCGTAGCACGGGAAGATGATAATCCTACATCGCATACTCCTATATGACATAGTACGATTGCATAGTGCATCCGCGTCCCATTCCACGGGCCACCATTGCACTCATTTCCAAGCCGACTACGGCATCTAGTCTATTAATGCATTATGCACAATGATGTCAACATTCATCACATAAGCACATCACCATTTGACATTGAGAAAATAAACACAACGCGCATGGCATAAAAATATGAGGATGACTAAGCTACATAGCATTTGCATGATGACATGGCTAGTCTAGATACAATTAAATGAATGCCAAACAAGCCTTGAAACAATGTCAAACGTTCTCTCCTCACTTACCTGTAGTGTACAAAGACTTACGCCTAGTACGGGTGAGATCCGGTGCGAGAAGCATAAGATTTGGTGAACCTATCATGAGTGAATGAGATTATAATTTCACCACTTTATGGTCAAAACTAACAAGATTTGGTGACAAAATCATGTTTAGAATCCTAAAAGAAGGTCGCACGTCTGTTTTGGGTCCATTCGGACTTAAAAATCACACCAGGAGCCTCTCAGGTGGGTCGGATAGGCCACCTGTCTTGACCCACTAGTCATGACCGACGGGTAGGTCGACCCACCGATCCTGGCCCACTGGTCATGACCGGAGGGTAGGTTGGCCCGCTGGTCGGCCCACCGATAGGGCCCGTTGGTTGGCCCCTAGGGCCCTGCTAGGATTGGCGGGCAGGTTAGCCCGTCGATTGGCCCACTGATAGGGCCCATCGGTTGGCCTTGCTAAGACCGACGGGCAGGTTGGCCGGCCGATTGTCCCCGAGGGCCTGCCCTCTCAGGCGGGTGCCCTCAGGCAAGCCATTTGGCCCACCGGTCTTGGCGGGAAAATGTCATTTTTTCCCAAAACCTTCCCCAACCTTTGGAGAATCAAATAGGGCTTTTCCAAACCCATTCTCCACACATTCAAGGTCTCATAAGATGGTTCTAACCTAGATCTAGGTTAGATTTAAGGAATGGAAGCCATCTTACCTTCTTTGCTCAAGGACTCTTTCAAAAACCTCAAAATCACCTCAAATCACCAATGCTCCTCCAACCGTGGAAACACTTCTTCAAATCCTTCAAAATCAACACATAAACCATCTATTAAACCTTAGATTTATCATCTCAAGGGGGATTTACAAGACCTCAAGAAACACTACCCAAATCAAGGGTTTTACTTGGGTATGGTGAAAGTTTAGGGAATATAGCTTTCGCTCACCTCTAAACGCAATTGGGGATCACTCTTCCGGCGTCGGAATGGGAAGATCAAGCCTTGGCGCCACTTAAATCCATTCCTTCTTCCTCTTCCTCCCCTTTCTTCTTCGCCATTCTCTTTTCTCCCTCTTTTCTCTCTCCTCTTTACTCTTCTCACCAAACGCCCTAGTGTCATAAATGAGAAAATAAAAACATAATAATAGCTATTTATACCTTTTGAAAACTATTAGTAACACATGGGTGGGTCACTCAACTGGGCGGATGCGCCCACCTGTGACCGCCCACCTGAGGGCTGAAAATTGGCCAACAAGTGGGATTTTGATGGGGTTCGACTCTCGGCATGAATCTCACTCTCGGCATAAGGCATATTGTACGTATACGCTTTAGAATACTGCTACATACCTGCTTCATCCATACATGGCCGTATAATATGTGCATGTACACAGCTTGGGTACACCCGTCTCCTCTGGCACTGACTCGGACTTGTCCGGCCAACCAGTGTTCAAAGTTATCCTTGCCATCATGGTCCATAAGGAACCCACCTTAACCCTCTCCGGTTCGGGTCCTGCATGGTTAAACCGGGTCAACCGTGTAATTAGACCGGATTGAAAAAGTAGGGTATCACATTTACCCCCCCTTTCTAAAAATTTTGTCCTCGAAATTGACGTACCTGGTTGTTCGAAAAGATGGGGGTACTTGGCTTGGATTTCATCCTCTTTCTTCCAAGATGCTTCTTCAAGTGAATGATTAGTCCATCGCACCTTTACGAAGGAAATGGAGAGGTTGCGAAGGGTTTTCACCTTTCGGTCCAAGATTTCAGCTGGCTGCTCTGTATAGGTCATATCCGCTTCTAGGTATTCTGGTTCCACAGGTAATACATGAGATGGATCATGGACATATCGCTTCAGTATGGATACGTGGAATACATTATGAACATTCCCGAGTGAAGGTGGCAGAGCAAGCATGTAGGCTACTGAGCCAACCCGAGCTAAGATCTCAAATGGGCCAATGTATCTCGGGCTCAACTTTCCTTTTCTATGAAATCTTTGCAACCCTTTAGTAGGAGAGATCTTAAGAAATATCTTTTCTCTTGGCTGAAATTCAATGTCTTTCTTGCGGTTGTCTGCATAGCTCTTTTGACGAGACTGAGCTGCTTTAATCCGCTCTCGAATAACATCGACCTTGTCACAAGGCATCTGTATCATTTCAGGTCCTAACATTCGACGTTCGCCTACCTCATCCCAATACAAAGGAGTCCTGCACTTCCTACCATATAATGCCTCATACGGAGCCATCCCAATTGTAGCTTGGTAACTGTTGTTATAGGCAAACTCCATAAGGGGTATATATTCTTCTCAACTACCACACATTTCAATTGCATAATGCCTCATATGGAGCCATCCCAATTGTAGCTTGGTAACTGTTGTTATAGGCAAACTCCATAAGGGGTATATATTCTTCTCAACTACCACACATTTCAATTGCACATGCCCTGAGCATGTCTTCCAATATCTGTATGGTTCGCTCCGACTGACCATCAGTCTGTGGGTGGAAAGCAGTACTCAAATTCAATTGTGACCCCAAGGCATGCTGGAAGCTTTTCCAAAATCTGGAAGTGAACCTTGGGTCCCTATCTGACACAATGCTCACTGGCACTCCATGTAAGCGCACTAAGTTGTCCATGTAAAGTTGTGCTAGTTTGGCCATAGAGAACTTGGTCTTGATGGGAATGAAATGAGCAGTCTTAGTAAGCCGATCAACTATCACCCATATCGCATCCATCCCCTTAGGTGTGCATGGTAGTCCGGTGACAAAGTCAATTGTAATCCTATCCCACTTCCAGTCTGGTACTGGGAGTGGCTGAAGAGTACCATAAGGTCGATGCATCTCAGCCTTTACTTTTTGGCATGTAAGACAAGTCACCACATATAGGGCTATTGTGATTCTCATGCTTGGCCACCAGTAATTTTGTTTAAGGTCTTTATACATCTTTGTACTTCCTGGGTGGAGTGAGTACTCGGAGCTATGTGCTTCCCGCACTATCTTGTCTTGTATCTCCAAATCATCGGGCACACACAACCTACCTCGAAACAATAATGCCCCGTCGCTGGCTAGAACGAAATCAAGGTCGTTCATTTTTGCTCTTGAATCTTAATTTTGATCTGTTGCAACTCAGGATCCAAAGGTTGTTTCATTATCATCTCTTGCCTAATAGACTGATGCACCTGTAGAGCTGTTAGGGATACAGTCAACCATTTAATGTTTTCTAGTTGATGTTCAAGCTCTAAGGTTGCTACTTCATATAAGAGGGTTTCATCCATTAGCATTGCCTCTTGTATGAGTGGTGAGTTGACTGCTAAGTATGAGAGTGACACAGTCTGTGCCTTTCGACTTAATGCATCTACCACTACATTTACCTTGCCGGGATGATACTGAATGTTGTAGTCATAATCCTTCATGAGCTCAAGCCATCTCCTCTGTCTCATGTTCAGATCCTTTTGGGTGAAAAAGTACTTAAGACTTTTGTGATCACTGTATATCTCGCACTTCTCCCCATACAAATAATTTCACCAAATCTTTAGGGTAAAAATGACTACAGCTAGTTCAAAGTCATGAATGGGGTAGTTCTTCTCATATTCTTTTAGTTTTCGGGATGCATATGCTATCACCTTACCACGTTGCATGAGAACACAACCCAAGCCGACCTTAGAAGCGTCAGTGTAGACTGTCATCCCACCTGTGCCTTCTGAGATGGTCAGCACAGGGGCCGACACTAATCTTTTCTTCAATTCCTGAAAACTCTTCTCACATCCCTCTGTCCATTCAAATTTCACACCCTTTTTGGTTAACTTAGTCATTGGTGTAGAGATCCGAGCAAAATTCTCAATGAAGCGCCGATAGTATCCAGCCAAACCCAAGAAACTTCTAATTTCAGTAACGTTCTTAGGGCTTTCCCACTCTACTACTGCTTTCACTTTATCAGGATCCACCTCGATTCCGGCCTTAGACACTACGTGTCCCAGGAATCCAACTTGCTCAAGCCAAAATTCACATTTACTGTATTTGGCAAACAATTGTTGTTCTCACAGCCTCTGTAATACCATCCTCAAGTGTTGAGTGTGCTCCTCTTCTATCTTAGAGTAGATCAAGATGTCATCAATAAAAATAATTATCCATTTATCAAGGACATCGTGAAATACTCGATTCATTAAATCCATGAATGCTACCGGTGTATTGGTTAACCCAAAAGATAACACTAGGAACTCATAGTGATCATACCGAGTCCTGAAAGCTGTCTTGGGTATGTCACCGCTCTTTATCTTGAGCTGATAATAGCCTGATCTAAGGTCTATCTTTGAAAATACCTTTGCACCTTGTAGTTGGTCAAACAAATCATCAATGCGTGGCAATGGATACCGGTTCTTAATGGTTAGCTTATTCAATTCCCGGTAATCGATACACATATGCAAGCTACCATCTTTCTTCTTGACAAACAATACTGGGGCACCCCAAGGTGAAACACTTGGGCGAATAAACCCCTTCTCCAATAATTCTTGCAACTGCATCTGTAACTCCTTCAATTCAGTTGGTGCCATTCTGTATGGAGCTTTAGACACTGGAGCTACTCCAGGAATCAAATCTATGGTAAACTCCAACTCTCTATCAGGCGGTAGCTGCATCAGATCATCTGGAAAGACGTCAGAAAATTCTTTAACCACCTCTACCTCTTCTAGAGGTGTAACCTTTGCATCAACATCAAGTACCAATGCCAAGTAACCCTGACATCCACTTTCCAACAACTTTACTACTTGAAGAGCAGAGATGAGGACCTTTCTAGCTTGTTTCATTTTATTTGCTTGGTATACCAATTCTTTCCCTTCATCATCTATCACCCTAATTAATTTTTTGGCACACATCACATTTGCTCGATGGGTCGACAACCAATCTATACCCAATATAATATCAAAATTCTACATATTGAATTTGATGAGTTGTGCATCCAATTTCTTTCCATTGATTTCGACTGGGCATGGCCCATACACCTCCTTTAACTGTGTAACTTTACCTGTAGGCATACTAACAATCATCTCATGATCTAGTGTCCTAGGTGACATACCAAGTTTCTCAGCAAATCTCTTAGATGTGAATGAGTGTGTAGCTCCTGAATCAAATAAGACATAGGCTAGTATACCCGATATAGGTAGAACACCTAGTGCAACAATACATATAAGCAGGTCATCAAAATTTAGCTTAAGGAAAAATCTTAAATTAAAATGTACCTGCTACCACTTCTGTGCTGGCCTCAGCTTCCTCAGCTGATAAGGCATACATTCTTCCTTGTGGTTGATTCCCCCGAGTTAAGGGAGGTCTGTACACAATGGGCTGATCGGATGGTAAGGCTAGTCTGACTCGACTGTCTTTAGCATAATGCCCATAAGAGTGGCAATTAAAGTAACGGATCTGCGACGTCGAAACTGGGGCAGGGCCCCTTTGTACCTGACCTGATGTCGATGGAGGACAGGGTGGCCTTGTGACTGTAGGCACCGTACAAGTGTTTGGGCAAAAAGATGTAGAGCTCGACCCATCAGCTGGTCGAGGAAGGTAGCTAGATGGCTTATAGGGCTGTCTATATGTAGGTCCAGAACTATACGACCCACGGTATACCTTGGATGAGTTGCCCATGTCCGAAAATGAATTAGTCATCTTCCATAATCCAGGTGTGAGGGATTGTTCTCCCTTCTGCTTATCTTCCATGGTTTTAGCTTTTTGCACAATCTGGCCATAATCTGTCAAATCTAAGACCTTGAGCACTGACCCAATAGATGCCTTTAATCCCTTCAAAAATCTTACAGCCTTTTCTTCAACTGACCTCATATGCCTAGGGGTAAAATGGAACAAGCTTTCAAATTGCTATTGATACTCAAGGATAATCTTATTCCCTTGAGTTAAGGCCATGAATTCTGTCTCTTTACGGTCTCTGAAGCTACGAGGGTAATGGTTTGCCAAAAACAACTCTTTGAACTGCTCCCATGTGGGTTCTGGATGTGCGGCCAACAATATAGGCTTAGAGGCTTGCCACCAAGAGTTGGCTTCATTTTTGAGTTACAGCCCTGCACAAATAAGAGTGCACTCAATTACCTCAAATATCTTTTCCAACTCTTGGATCCACTGGTCCTGCTCTAAAGGATCACTCCCCACCTTAGAGAATACAGGTGCTAAGTTGCTCTTGAAAGATTCCACTACTCTTGACGTATTATTCGTCGATGGGTAATTGGGTGCATATGCCAGATAGTAAGGGTACAGAGGGGGCACCATATATGGAGGAGTGCTGAGTGGCAGAATTGGAGGTGTACCCCCGGCTTGTGGTCCCATACCAGACCCTACAGGTGGATCTTATGGGGTAATTATCCGGGGATGTAGACCGGGTTGAGGAAGGTCTATCTGATGCTGTATAGCAGCCATAAATGTCTGCTGCTGCTGGAGCATTTGTTGCTGGAAGGCTTGTTGTGACTGCTGGACTATGGTTGCAACATCACTCGGAGTGATGACAGGTGGAGGATCCGGAAGTGTAGTCACAGGTGGGTCCCTTTGTGCCACACCCTGATCCAAGGTTTCTTGAGGTTGTGGAAGTGGGGTTTGCCCCACAGAGCGGGGCCTTCGAGGATTTGGTGGTCGATCGACAGGATGAGGACCACGTGAGGTACCTCATGCATTGCTACCGGATCTAATGCGTACCATCGTGTCTTTGCACCTGGAACATACCATACACAAAACATTGGTTAAGCACCTTAGAACTTACATAGGCACATAATCATATGCCAACACACGGGGTATTGTAGTGTATGATGCTTGCATCTAGCCATCGCTTAACCCCGAAAGTATTGTGCTAGTGCTTCGACAAGTAGGACGATGGTCCCACTCGACCCCCCCTTTTTTTTTGTAATATTATCATTATATATATATATAATCTCTCCCCCTTTTTTTTCTCCCAATCGGTGGGCACCCACCGACGGGCAGCTCGGGTCGGGCCCACCGATCCAACCCGAGGCGAAAAAATTCAAAGGGGCTTTTAAGCCCCTTTTTCCTCCTCTTTCTCCCATTCCTTCTCTTGGCTTACTCAGGGCGATTTTTGGAGGTTTCTTGGTGCGTCCACTCGTGATTTCACTCAACGATTCCACGGATTTTGGAAGATCCATGCTCCTTTCACTCTCAAGTAAGTCTCTTCTCCATTTCTCTTCTTGGAACATGTATCTTGGAGGTTGAATCCATTTATACTCCCCAAAACTTGATCTTTTTCATGTTTCTTTCCATAGAATAATCATTCCCTGAGAATATGATGTTCCTTTGTGACTCATTCATAGTTTTGGGCTTTACTACTCAATCTATGAGAGAAAATCCCAAACCATGCCCTAACTTCTCCAATTTGGGGTTTTCTTCTATCTCTAACATTTTCTCCCCAACTAACAACTGAAATGAGATTTCTTATCCTTGATTTGCACTACAATGTTGGAAAGATCATGGAAACTTGCATATGCTTGCAATCCCATCTCTTTCCCATGAAAATCCATCTCTTTTCTATGAAAGTCCATCTCTTTTTTAGTGGGTTTCTTGAAAAAATTTATGGGTTTCTATGATTCTCTTCACATCATTCCATACTTGTGAACAACTTTGAATCACTTACCATTAATTGTTGGTGCAATGATGTTTGTCTTACACTTTGAATCCATACTTGTGAACGACTTTGAATCTCTCTCATTCATTGTACCTCAATGTCATAATAGAAAATTTCTTTGCATATTCTTGATTGTATAATGATAGGCATTACTATCATTGACATGTAAGCTTCAAGTTCTACATCATTATGGGATTTTGGATTGAACTTGCACATTGAATTTGGGGTTTTCCATCATTTGACACCAATCACCCCACTTGAGGAAATTCTCATGAGGCTTTTCATCACTTCTCACTTGCCATGCTTTATACTCCTTTGTTACTTTTCTATTTTGCAACATGCTAATGGATGTCATGTTTTGGGGGTTTCCTCCCATTCATTTCTCCATAGCTTAACCACCCCTCCTTTATATAATGATCCACATTATGTATTTAGGTGCATTTACATGTACTTGCTCACCCACCTATTTGCTTCCTTTGTTATGCAACATCCTTACTTATCATTATTCCTTCTCTTTTCTTACTAGGATATCTTCTCGCAAGGGCAGGGAACCCGCATCCTCTTCCAATTGACGTAGGGCCACAACTTCAAAACAGAAAAGTGTAGGGACTAGTTCCCCAGCCCTTCGCACAAGGCAACAAGGACATGCCCCCATAGATCCTCTAGACTATGATGAGGGACTCTTCCGGTGTTTGAGGGTAGAAACTAATCGGCAGACCTTTCTAAAGAGGTCTGTGATGATGGAGAAAACCGTGGTAACTCGTGATTTCAACAAGATTCAACTTCAAGAGAGATTTACTGCATTGGGTTGGTAGTCCATCCTTAACATTGACCGCCCATGCTATGAACACCTGGTTCGAAGATTCTACTGTAATTTGGAGGTCTCTTACCCATATGGGGAGTACTAAATCACTAGCATGGTGAAGGGAGTGAACATTCGTTTGACTGTGAACACTCTTGCTAGTATTCTAGATATTTCATCAGTTGGGCATCAATTCTACAGCCCCCCAAGGAGTAAGCCCGTGGGCCCATCCTTAAGTTTGGAGACGCAGAACCACATTTATGAGACCATTTGTGGCAGGAAGGTGCGTCCGGATTCTGAGACGACATTTCACCCAGAGGCTCGTGTATTTGCTCGCTTGGTTCAGTTTAATTTACTCCCTAGAGGTGGTCACAGGAACCAAGTAGGCTTCATGGCAGCCTACATAGCCTTCTGCATCTACAAGGCCTTGGAGGGAGGTGTCGAGCACTTATGCTTGCCCTACGTTATACTTAAGACTATGGAGCATCATGCCACACATCCTGAGGACGGAGGTTTCCTATATGGTAGGACCCTCACCAGGATTTTTGAGTTGTTTGGGGTGGATTTGAGTGGTGAGGAGGGAAAGGCTCCAGCAGACAAATTTAACAGGGGAAACCTATACAGGATGGGTCTCCAAGTTCTTATGGATGTACCTCAAAGAGCAGGAGCTCAAGGAGGCAGGGACAGGGGAAATATCCACAGGAGGATGTACCCATGGAGGAGGAGAAAATTAGTGAGGAGGATGAGGATTATGTTCCTCAATTCGAGGAGGAGGACTTTCTGAACAAGGATATCCTCGAGGAGGAGCCTCTTGATTCGAGAGATGCTGATCCTAACTTTGCTAGGGCTGCAGACTGCAGCATAGGGCCCCACCACCTGAGAGTGGTGCATTTGACTTTAAGAGTATGATGACTAGTATGAGGGCCTTGAAAGATGGGCAAGATCAGCTTCTGAGAAGACTAGATGAGAGTGCTACTAGAGAGGACAATATCTTAGAAAGACAGGCTACATTAGAGAATTCCTTCCTAAGATTGAGCAAGGATTTTGACACAACGGCCAACGCTATTTCAGCGGATTTTACCTGACTCCGGAGGGATGTGCAACTAGTGAATTCAAGGTTTGATTACTACGACCGTCGGCTCAATGTTAGATCAAGGCCTAGGAGGGATGGAGTAGTAGAGCTAGACGATAACAAGGGTCTCTGAGGACTTAGCTTGCCTATCTTAATCAGCTTTTCACTTGTCTCTATGTTGTTTATGTGTTTATGGTGGACTATATATTTTATTTATTTATTTATTTATTTACTTTTTTGTACTTTACTCTGTAATTGGACTTGCTAGTACGGTGTTATGATGTTGTTGGTGATTTGTGGTTAGTTCTGTCTGCTTGATAACTTATTGTAATTTGGTTGTAACAACGTTAGTTAGCCTTTATCCATTATGCTTATTTGTATATATATATATATATATATATATATATTGTTGTCTATCAGGTACTTATGTTCGAAAAATTTGGGAAATCTTGTTTTAGCGTTGTTATGCTGTCGAAATTTCGTTAAATCCGTACTCGATGGGTTATGAAATCATGAAATCAGATAACTAATTTTTTATTTATTCTAAGCAAACTTTCTCTCATGCATGCCATGAAATGCAATAAATGAATGCAACCATTTTTTTTCTTTGGCTTTTAAATTCTTACAAGTGTTTTACATTTACCCACCCCACTTCCTATTATAGACTCTATGGGGTCTAAATGGTATGCTGTGAGTGGATAGAGCATCTCACGCTCTGATACCACCGTTGTCATGCCTCATTCACATAGAACCGGACCGGTGATCAGGTTAACTCCGGTTAACCGAAACTTACCAGGATCATCCGATACAGTACCCACCACAGCATACCCACATCTAAGATAAGTGTCCAAAAGTTCAGCGGAAGAATTAGATTACTTGTAAATATCCCCAATATACTTGATACCCAAATTGTAGTATATAGATAAATACATGTGAGCCCGCAGGCATGATATTTACACAAAAAGAATAATAATTTACGTATCAAGTACACAAAAAGAGAGATCATCAAAAGAATCAAAAGTAAAATCCTGTATGGTGCCGTTACTGCGGTCCTGCAGCACAACCCTCGCACGTACAATCAACACCGTGCTCATACTCCTCGGGGACCCACCAATCTTCATCGGGAAACTCAACTGTGGGGTCCGACCCTCGATCTTCAGGCGGGTGACCTGTAAAATCATCTAAAAGAGGTGTGCATGTGGGATGAGCTCACTAGCTCAGTAAGTGAAAAGAAGGACCACGCAACAATCCACACAACAATCACATCCATATGCACTATATGCTATGCAATTCATTTTAAATCTTATCTACCTAAACAACATTACTAAGTCTTTGGTTATGTGCTACTACAACCACAGTACGTGTATGCCCCGGGTACGAGCCGGGGTATACTCCATCCCGCGATACACCTATAGGGTTGTCGGAGAAGGCCCACCGTGAATATTTAAAAAAGTAAAGCATGTTGACCACGGGCTCTCAACATAAAAGTAAATGACAGAAGTAAAGGTGCTGACTCTAGCAATTTAAAAGCAGTGCAATTGGTACTTTTGAATATACCACTGAGGTTGCTGACTGTCCTAATAACCAGCCGGGCGTATGTCTAACCGCCACAGTGACCCGATAACCGCGACCACTACTTCCCCCTAAGTGATAACCCAACACCTCAACCACCTCAACCCCTATTGGAAAGGGTTATAGCACGGGGAAATGATAATCCTAAACCGCATGCTCCTATATGAAAAAGTACGATTGCATAGTGCCACTGTGTCCCATTCCACAGGCCACCAATGCATTCGTTTCTATGCCGACTACGGCATCTAGTCTAATAATGCATCATGCACCATAATCCAACCATTCATCACATAAGCACATAAATCATTTAGCATTGAGAATATAAAACACAACACACATATCATAATCATATGAGGATGACTAATCTACACATAATTTGCATGATGAAATGGCTAGTCTAGATACAATTGAATGATGCAAAACAAGCCTTAAAATAAAGTCAAACGTCCTCTCCCCACTTACTTATTGTATACAAAGATTCACGCCCGGTACGGGTGAGGTCCGGTACGAGAAACGTAAGTTTCTAGTGAACCTATCATAAGTGAATGGGGTTAGTATTTCACCACCTTGGGATCAAAACTAACAAGATTTGATGATTAAATCATGTTTAAAATCATAAAAGAAGGTTGCCCATCTGTTTTGGGTCCATTCAGACACAAAAATCACGTTGGGGGCCCCCACGGGTGGGCCAGACAGCCCACCTGTCTTCGCCCACCTGTCTTCTCAGGTGGGCAGGTTGGCCCGTCGATTTTCACCCGTCAGTGGGAACCGAGGGGCCTGCCCTCTCAGGTGGGTACCCTCAGGCGAGCTGGTCGGCCCGCCGGTCCTCACCCACCTGAGGGGGCGAAAAATTGCCTTCTTCTTTGACACTTTTGCCAACCTTGGGAAAATCAAATGGGGTTGTTCCAATCACATTTTACACACATCTAATATTTTATAAGATGATTCTAACCTAGATCTAAGTTAGATTTAAGGAATGAAAAGTCATCTTACCTTTTTTGCTCGAGAACTCTTTCAAAACCCCAAAATCACTTCTTTGCTCAAGAAATCACCAATGCTTCTCAAACCTTGTAAAAACTTCTTCAAATCCTTCAAAATCAACACATAGACCATCTATTGAACCTTAGATTCATCATCTCAAGTGGGATTTACAAGATCTAAGGAACTCTACCCAAATCAAGGGTTTCACTTGGGTTTGATGAAAGTTTAAGAAGCATAGCCTTTGCTCACCTCCAATCGTAGATCTCGTGTTGGGGATCACTCTTTCGACGTCGGAATGGGAAGATCAAACCTTGGCATCGCTCAAAGTCATTCATTCCTCCTCTTTCTTCCCCGTTCTTCTTCGTTCTCTTTTCTCTCTCCTCTTTACTCTTCTTACCAACCCTTTAATGTAATAAATGAGAAAAGGAAAAACACAATAAATGCTATTTATACTTTAAAATATCTAGTAACTACATGGGTGGGTCACTCAGGTGGGCGGATGCGCCCGCCTGTGACCGCTCACCTGAGGGTCGAAACTTAGCCAACAAGTGGGATTTTGATGGAATTCAACTCTTGGCATGTATCTCACTCTCAGCACAAGGTATATTATACGTATATACTTTAGGATATGGCTACATACCAGCGTTACCCGTATATGGCCTTATGATACGTGCATGTACACGGCTTGGATACACCCGTCTTCTCTAGCACTGAATCGGACTTATCTGGCCAACCTGTATTCAAAGTCACCCTTGTCATCATGGTCCATAAGGAACCCGTCTTAACCCTCTCTGGTTCGGATTTTACATGGTTAAACTGGGTCAACCGTGTAATTAAACCAGGTTTAAAAAGTAGGGTATCACATTATCCATATTTGCATTTGATTAATTAGCTTGCTTTTGAGTGAATGGTTTTTAGAAATTGATTTTTCTTTTAAATATAGATTTCCCTAAATAAATAGAAACATAAATTATTATTCTATTTTTATTTAATACATTGTAATATATTGTGAATGAATAAAAATATTTTAATATTATAAAACTATTAGTTGTATCATTCTAATACTATGGCAGCTTTTGTCCTCGTTCAATGGTTTTGTGTGAGAAGCCATGCACCATGCCCAGCTGTGCATAAAACCTTTTACCTAATTATATTTAATCATAATTTTTATAATCAGATCCAAACGGATACGATAATATTCAATCTAAATTGATATATCTCTATCTGCATCCATTAACTTTTAAATGGATTCGAATAGTTTTTAGAAACCTATTTCAAATAGGAACTCCTGTAAATAGATATGCAAAAGTTTGTCCTTTGTGTGCTATATATGATGATGATGGATGATTTTTTTTTTAATGAATTGCCCAATGGGATGGGATTTTACTCAAGCACACTAGAGAGGTAGGGGGAATTATGGGAGGAGGGAGAGATAAACTACATACAAGCTCACGTACCCATATGAGAGGCTTACCATCACCATACATAATAACACCAACACCAATATCGAGAACTAAATCCATGTCTTCACATGAGAACTAAATCCATATCCTCACCTCATGAGTGCCTGATTGACACTCTCAATGTTCCCAAGCTTTGCGGATTTTAATAGTTTTTAGAAATTCCTCTAAATGGATACGCAAAAGTTTTTCTTTTGTGTGTCATACATGATGATGGTGGCTCATCAGTGTTTTTTATATTTTATCCTTAATGGACTGCTTAATGGAACTTTATTCACACACACTAGAGAGGTAGGAGAAATGATGGGAGGAGGGAGAGATAAACTACATACAAGCTCACATACCCATATGAAAGGCTTATCATCACCATACATAATGACACCAATACCAATATCAAGAACAAAATGCTTGTCATGATATCAAGAACTAAATCGATGTCCTCGCTTTGCGGATTTGAATAGTTTCTAGAAACTCCTCTAAATGGATATGCAAAAGTTTATCTTTTGTGTTATACATGATGATGATGGCTCATCAGTTTTCTTTTTTTTTCTTAGTGGACTGTCTAATGGAACTTTATTCATTTATTCATACACACTAGAGGATAGGGAATGATAGGGAGAGAGGGGATACACTAAATAAAAACTCATGCTAGGGGTAAGACAGGGCCGAGTTTCTTAAAACCCTAAACCTAACCTTAGGTCCTCAAAATTCAACCCAAACCTTGTCGGGTCGTGTTCAGGCCCAACCCTGTTGGGTTCATGTTAAGGCCTAACCCTGTCAGGGTTGGGTTCGGTTGACCTTGGCTTTTGCAATGGATGGATTAACCTTGATTGACTAGTTTTGCCATTCATATCCTATACATTAAAAAATTATATAAAAATGAAAGATGCTCTAAATTCTAATAAAAATTCAGAGTTAAATTTTGGGCCGGGTTGGGTGGGATTGGACTGGGCTAGGTCTCAACACAAGCCCACCCCATTCCTGACCCAAGGTTGGGATTTTTTTTACCCTAATTAGCCCTCAAGGTTAGAAAACTTGGCCCAAGGGTTCTGGTTGTTAGGATCAAACTTTCACCCCTAACTTATACATCCATTTGATGGCTTATTAGTCTCATACATAATGACACCAATATTAACTAAAAAAAGAATATGTAACCTTTTTTTTTATCTTCGTAGTCTTTCGGTTTTTTTTTTTTTGATAGAAAGTGGTTTGGTCATTTTGTAATAAACCCTTTTCTTTTTGGTAGAAATTTTATTGAAATGAACCAATGTGGATTGTGAATGGAAAATTCTGGAAATTTGAAAACACTTTAGGAGGGACAAAGTTTTCTCTGTACCACAACACAAATCTTGTTGCAAAGGCAAAAAGATTGGTGCTCAAGAGAGAGAGAGAGAGAGAGAGAGAGAGAGATCATTAACTACTGATTGGTAGTCTCAGTGTTCATGAGGTTGGGGGAAATGATGGCGATGATGTTGCTCGCCATCAATCTAATCCTCATGGCTTTACCTCCCTCAACTTCTCTCAATAGTTGGAGGCGATGCTAATGTTAAACCTCTCCCAAAAGCTCAAATTCATCTTAGACCTCCTCTTCCGATCACAACAAGCCTAATGACTTTTTCCTTTCCTTCCAATGCCATGAGGAGCTCAGCTACCAATTCCAGTGACCAAAGCCCTCTCAATTATTTGCCCCTAAAAGTCTCATCAAAGTACTATCGAACATGAGATTTATGAAGAATTCAACACTTGTCGATTTGAGTTTTGAGATCTTGACGGAACTGACTACGCAGGCTTCCGATCAGCTCCACGTATGTGGACAGAATTTACTATCCACCAAATTGTGGTAAGCGGCCGTCACTTGGCCAGCACAATCAGCAGCAACCTTTTTTTGTTTTTTTAAGCTTATTTTGTTTTGTTTTAATATTACAAAATGGTGGGACCCACACCATCTTCTTCTATCACTAGGCTTTCCTTCCAATTTATATATAGAGAGAGAGAGAGATTCAATTGATATATATATATATATATATATATTTTTGAAAATTATCTAGTATCATCCTAAAATTGAAAATAACTTGGAGTGACCTCTAAAAATGAAAATAATATCCACCACACCTTAATTTGTAACACTGTTAACTAAAAGTGAGAAATGACATTTTTACCCTTATACTTAAAACTCTTAAAAAAGCTCATTTTTATCCTTCCAAACTCTTACATATTATCTTGTACAAAAAAAAAGAAAAACCTTATGTATTATCACCGTCAGTTCAGCTGTGATCCTAGCTGGGCGATTATAACGCTAACAACAGCAGGCAAAAACTGTGGTGCGTAGCTCCGCACCAAATCTTCATCTGCGACTCCGGTAGAGAAAAACCCCATCTTCTCCTTCTGGAAGGAAGAAAATTATTGAAGTCAATTACCTCAATTCATCACTGTTGAATCCCCATAAGCCACAAATGAATCTCTACAGTGCCTACTACAACTCTAAGTGACCTGTCCATTAAAAAGTATGAATGAGAGAGTTACTTGAAGAGGAAGAAGAAAGCAACCAATTCGTGCAGATTCCCGCTTATATCTATTAGTTCTCTTTCAGCAGTTTCCTGTCTACATTCTAATGGCAACATAGAAAAGAGGTATTCCAAGCCTATCATCACAGTTAATACAACAATATCATAAACAGTAAGATAGGAACTTGTACAATTGTACCGCTCTTTATTCTTCACATTAAATTAACCCATTAAAAAGAAAGAAAGAAATTTACCTCGTTGGTTGCTATCAATGATTCTCAGAAGGGACGAAGGTGTGACACAGAGTGAACTCAGGTGGTGTGGTTTTGAAACCCTATCGTCCAAGAGTGAGAGCTGTATCAATGAAGTGCAAATAATAGATACCATCATCTATTTGAAATTAATTCTCTATTGTCGTGTCTTTAGGGCTTTGCTAGAGATGACAGGAGATGGAACCATAAAAAAGATACTATGCAGAGTGATGTCCATGAAGGGACAAAGTCTTCACCCAGAGTGAAATCAAGCGGTGGGATTTTGAAACCTAATGTCAGAGGGTGAGAGGAGATCAATGAAGTGCTTGTCATGTCTTTAGGGTTTCACAAGAGATACAAGATAATCAGGAAGAAGACTCTCAGCCTCAAGAAAAAACATAAGGAGTTTGGCATTCCTATACCTCCAATCGTAGAGATACATAATCGATAATGAGAGAGCACGCAGACAAAAAAGAAAATTAGGGCCGAGATCGATAATTATCGGGGGAAGAAGGGGTATTTACATCTAAAATAAAGGATAAATTATAAAGGGTATCAAGATTCCAAGAAATTAAGAAAAAATAGACAATAAAGAGTCGTGAGCTGCTTTCTTCTTCCTTTCTTCTTCGCTGGCATATGGAGCAGAGGTAGTCGGAGCACAATAGCGATAATTAGAGTAGATTGTAATTGAAGGTCATTATAGTAACTTAACATACCCATAAGGGTAGATTGGCCATTTATCAAAAAAGTGATTGATGACATAATCACTTAATGCCTTAAACCTAACAAAATGGGTTTTTTAGATATAATTTTAAGAAAGTGAGGGGTCTACTAGACATTATTTTCATTTTTGGGAATCACTCCAAGTTATTTTCAATTTTAGGGGTGGTATTGGATAATTTCCCTTTTTTATTTTTTTTGTTATCCATCTATCTCATATATAAAATACTTATCAATTCTATAACAACTATAGAATGTTGAATTCGTTATATCTATATGTAACATAGAAGAAATAGGTATGAATAAATCAAGAAAAAATAAATAAATTGAGAGAAAGTTATCCGAAGCTAAATCTAATATATCTCATAAGAAAAAAAAAAAAAAAAAAAAAAAAAAAAAAAAAAAAAAACCATAAATCTTCCAAAAACTGCTTCTTCTTTGGTGGTCCACAAGTGAAGAACCAATAAAGAAGTTGCCTCATCCTCTTCTAGGCAACTACAATAACACCTTTCTCCTATATCCTCACAGTCTCCCTCACCAGCCTCAATACTAAGGCCAGCTAATAATATAGTCACTATGAAATGTGAAAGTGCCTTTATGATATACCTCAGATTCAGGTATTCTAGGAATGGTATAACTATTTGTAGCAACTTCTAGGTTGCGAAAAACCACAAAAAAAATATTTAGAAGGGCATGTCTGAATATTCTTTTTACCATAATCTAAATGTTTTTTTTTTTTGTTGCAATCTTACTATAAATATATAGAAAACCCTACATAGAAATATATTACCAGAATAGCCATATATATAATCCACAACATAGCAACGAACAATTTGTCATGGGAGGAGTGGTATCCACCACCAAAAGTCAATTAAGGGGGCTTTATGTGCACACATGGCATCCAAGGGGGATTGAAAAACTGTAAGGGCAAATGCCAGTATGCTCGCTCTGCACCGCCAAATTGCCCCCACTCTTGGAAAGAAATGCATTGAGACCTATTTCGTAGATGTTTTTTAATTTTTAGAGTCAATGGGTATTAAAATATATGATCGGCATATTATTGGTAAACATATGGTTTGAAATAACATGATATTTGGAATCGTCACCTAAGATAGGATCAAGGACCCGATTGTTGAGCCCAATCTATAAGGAAAAAAGGTTCAAGAGTTCGTTTGGTCCAGAGATAAATGATAAGTGTCAGGTTATAAAGATGGGAAGGTATTAGGTAACCTCTACGTCCGGTTGAACTAATCTTTCTACCAAGTACTTAAAAACTCATATAATCTGTCCTTTTTTTTTTTAATTAACTTGATCATATTTTTCACCATCACATTAGAATTTTGAACTGTCTTAAACACGTCATACAAAAAAAAGTTTATTTACCATTCTCGTTTTAATTGACTATCTTTCATGTTCTCGTTTTAATTGACAATCTTTCTGTATACGAAAAAAAAAAAAAACCTCATTCCAAGTAACCCTGAATTTAAATTAAAAATTATTTAATAAGGTGATGGATTATGGAAATGCTACGACAGTGAGAGTAATCTCTCTTGAATTGGAATAAACAATACCTCACTGGCTCCAAGCAAAAAGTGGTTTCTGGTTTTCCATGCTCTTCGTAAAGTAATGGGTAAATTATATATAAGATTTCTAATAAAAAAAAAGAAAAAGAAAAAGAAAAAGAAAATTATATATAAGATACCTAATGTTTGAGAACAGCACATTTGGACTATCTTATTCCAAAAGTGATAAATTTTTTATTTTTTTTTTCGTTTTTCTGGGGTGGGATAGAACGTTTTTCTCGTTCATAAATTAGACATATTTTTAGTGTTACCTTTCTACTTCATCCTCTACCTCTACCTCTTCACCCTCAGCCCCCACCTCATTTGCAGCCAAGGGCTCATTCTTGCTGGACAACCAACCACCATATTTGCAATTTCCCCTCCCCTCCCCTCCCCTCCCCTCACCTCAATTAACTCTCCATCCGACATCTGCTCCTGTCGCTCTCAACAATCCTTCTCCACCTTCCCCCCACGCCTGTCCTATGTCCCAATCCTATAACCCCGCTCCATCATGACCCTCCCGACCTTTTCCTATTCACAATTTGAAGGAGAAACAATATATTCCCCAAATGACATCATCACCTTAATTATGTGGTCTTGGCCACTGGTCTGATACCGATTTGGATCAGCTTTGATCAAACCATTTTATCCATATTTTTACTATTTTTATTGTTTTTTATTTTTCCCTTAATCGATATTAATATGGGACCTGAGATTGACCAGGAATCGGTATTGGATTCCACTAATACCATAACATATCAGTTGATACCTCTACAAAATCCATGGTCTAGTTGAGCACTTTGGCTAATTGTACCTACACAGAGATTAGAAAAGTTCCAGATTGAAGTCTATAGGCTGTAGTCCAATATCGCAATAGCAACTGATGTTGTACAAGAAAGAATGCAACCCACTTGTGTGTGTATACGTCTAAACACAGTAGTGCAGAAAGACCGTATACCTCCACATTGAAGATACCCTCGTGTACCTTCGCATTGGCATGCATCTGACATTTACTTGTGCTAGTAGGGTTCTCTTGCCCATGAACTTTAAATTTTGATACTTGCAATTTGATTTTTTTTTTGTTTTTTAACAAATTAAAACATCATGTATCTCCCCTTTCCTTTTATATATATATATATATATATATATGTTACTGATTTAACAAAGGACTTAATAAAATTGTAAAGGCAAGATATTAATTAATACCTAGCATTTTAAATGCATCAAAACCGTCATCTTCTTTCTCACAAAGTGATCAATTACAGGCGATCTAGAGCTGGCCAGAGTAAAGGTAAAAGGGAGTGCCCCATTCATAATTGAAACTGATCACTGAATTGGAACCATACAAGGGTTGTGTGTGTGTGCATGTATTCCCATTCACTATTAACACTGAAGGGTCTAAGCTCTCACTCTCACCTTATATTAAGCTAATTAATGATCTTGAGGGTTCTTGAAGTTTTGACATGTTTTAGGGAATAAAAAAAAAAAAAAAAAAAATCTAAGACAATTAAGAAATATGGGTTGAGAGTATATTGTATCCACAATGGGGAAGAGATCCATGTTACACAAGTAAAGGATGTAAAAAAATAGTAAAAAGGTCTGAATTCGCATTCGTATTTACTTAGAGGTATCCATATCCTGTCAAAGAATATCTGAAACCGTTTACATTCGATCCATATTCAATCCATTTATATCACACGAGAGGCATTGGGAGGATATTTCACAAGCATACTAAAAATATATAGGGATTTGTAAACCTAGGATGGTTGATGAACCGTCCCGTATGAGCGAAGAACTAACTTTGTCCGAAATGAAATACTAACAAAACAAGAAATAAAGAAAAGAATACCATCCACGATTAACAGACAACCCAATCCAAAAATATAACCTAGTACAAGATAATATTATTTTAATTTCTGATAAGAACTATATGAAATAGATTCTCAACCTCACAGTCTAAGTCATAGTTATATAAAATTATTTTTAAACACTTTTTTTTTTTGTTTTAATATGCCAAAAACAAAGCAAAAAGACAGCAGAAGTTCGAACGCATTTAAAATGCGTTTTCCATTTTTAAGTGGAAAAAGACATTTAAAAATGATTTCAAAAATATTAATTTATTATTATAAAAATTTATGATATACATAAAATATAATAATATTTAATTTAAAACATGAATTGGTTCGACAATTTGTCTTTATACAAATACCGATATCAGTCTCTGTCAATATCGATATGGATTGACCAATATCAATTACTAAATCCATGGTGACTCTAGATGACCAGCCGGTGTATGTACTAAATTCATTAATAAGATGTAAACTTTGATACACTTTATATGGATCACATTTGCAAAACTCTTTTCTTTATTCATCATCAGAGGAGGATGAAAAGACAATGATAACAAAATTTATCTTGCCTTTCCTTATTATCTTATTTCACACACAGTGATCAAGAGCAGGCAATCTGGGAGCTGGCCAGAGTAAAGGTAAAGGGAGTGCCCGATGCATATTTGAAACTAACTGATTTGGAACCATACAAGGGCTGTGTAAGTGTGCATGTATTCCCATTCACTGTTAAGACTGAAGTGTCGATACTCTTCACTGCAGAAAATCCTGGACAGCTCAATGTCACACTAGTTTGGGTGCAATAGCAGGTGTTAGTCACTGTCACCTCATACTCAGCTTCCCCTCCTACCATCTTCCCAGTTTTATCTTGTGAAACTGTGAGGCTTTTCAAGCTGCATTGGCACAAACCTGTAGTTTTCAAATCAACAACCAAGACCAAACAATAAGGGAAAAAAAAAAAAAACCAAAATTATAATAACTTTTCTACTAACAAAATTGATCAAAATAAGGGGAACTACTGACCCTTCCCAACGAGATTGAGGATGAGAATTGCATAGAAGAAGGATCTCATTGAAGCTGCCATATCTCTTCTGCTATCTAGCTAGATGGTGTTTTGAGTCTTCTTCTATATCTTTTTAATTGGCTGAAATTCTATTATTTATATTCTCTTTGTCACCCAAATTTGGCATATTAATTTTCAGTCATATGTAGGGAAAAAAATTAAATACCAAATCATATTTATCAAGTTTTTCTCTTTTGGAAAATCAACCACTGTATAAGATCCTTGCCCTTAAACTTTGGCACAAACTTGTCAATAATCATCAATGGTTGTGATGCACTAATATTTATAGAAGGATGAAAATAATGCAAGCAAAGTATAACATACAAGGAGAAGTTACTATAGAAGATATAAGATTCTATTTTGTATTAATTCTATGTAAATCTATGCATATTTTCTTCTTATTGGTTCTACAATTTATGCCACCAATGTTAGGCTTATAGATGGGATCCACTCCTAGACCATGAACTCCTTCAATAATCTCACACCATTCGTTGGGTGTGGGCCCAAAGGTGAACCCCACATTCCTTGAATGGTGTGAGATTGTTGTAGGAGGTCATAGGTCATGGACGTGAGAGGATCCGGTCTCCTTATTTTTCCTCCCTCACCTAGAATTTCTCCCTCTTTTTCTCCCATGTAACATTTCTCTCTCACACCGAAGGGATCCGGATCCTCTCCATAGAGCTCGTGGACCATAGAGTGATCTCACGGCTGGGGTGACCTCGAGACGTCTGCCCGGGTCCTCCTAGCCTTGGGATCACTCTTTGGTCCATGGGCTCATGTGATTATATTTTCGATTTGAAAAATATTTTTTGTCAAAAAATTTCGGTTGTTTCAATAATAGCCTTTAACTGACCAAACTATGTGTGCTAAGCGTATACAAAAGAGGATAGTGATTGACAAGATAGGTTATACCTAGAATGAACCAGAATTATAATTTTGTGTGGTTGCATTAAACTTGTAGTTTGAATGAACCGGAGTATGCACCAGAGTTAAATAATTATGTCAATGGGGATTTGAAACTTAAAGGTTGTTCTTCTCATAAATTCTCAGTTTTGTTAATTAGTCGTCAATTTAGTCTTAATTTTGAAATTTAATATTTAAAACAACTTTCACATTAATTTCTATAAATTTAGCCTTTCAATTCTTTGTGGGTTCGACCCATTTCTTACAATTATCTTGTAGTTTGGGTTTTATTTTGATTCATTCATGACAATGATCATTGTCTCAGTTTGTAGAGTAATTTTTCATTAAGACAAACAAAAGACTTTGAACATTTACTAAGGTAGCCCCCAAATAGCTGTCCCGTGGTAGTTTAGATGGGTCCCAATTTTTGTGGACAAGTATACTCAAGATCTCTTGTTGATATATCAAGTTCATCCTAGTCATGGAGTTTGATATGCAGTAAAATAAAGCATTAACAAAATAAAGGACTACCACCAAGTGAGTGCATGAATATATATATATATAAAAATAAAAGGAAGGCCAACACTTTTTTATTATTATTTTTATATTGGTCTAATGTTGTCCCACATGGGTTCTTTAAGTGGCTGACGCATGCTATGTAGTATGTTTTATTACTTTAGTCAGTTTTGTTTTGGCTTTTTTTTTTTATTTATTATAGTGTGGTTTATTTGGTTGGCATGTGTCAGGTTATGGGTCCTTTGGTTATCCATATATTTCTAGGCCATATTAATTGGTCATCCGTTGGATTGCATACATACTGTGATATTCTATATATGGCATGCGTTGAGCCGCATGCATACTGTGATACTCTGTGTTTGGCATGAGCTGTTCTTATGTCCATTATGGCTCTACCTCTTCTTATGAAAGAAAAATTTGCACATGTTAAATGAAAATTGTGTTTACAACTGTATATCTTGGGAAGTTATTGGTTTTACCCATCCTCTACTTTAGAAAGCCCCGTTAATAACATGTACAATAGGTTTTCCATATTTCCAGTTCTTGGTTTCTTGTTCTAAGCATTGAAACCTTTTGTAACTCATGTCTTCTATTTAAATGAATTGATTTTTACTAAAAAACAAAAGAAAAGAATATATATATATATATATATATATAAATAAAAGGAAGGTATGCTGTTACATCAAGCCTGACATTACGATGGTTTTACCCTTTGAGAAAATCCTTTTGTCTGGATCTCCTAACAATATGGGATATTTTGGATAATCAAAAGTTGACTTCGTTTATTTTTTTTTGTCTTAAATCATGCAAAAAAGTTTTGCCTTTACTATGTCACATTATTATCACCATGTATGGTTATGAGGAGAATAACCCTAGTGAAATAGAATAATCGTAAAGAACATCTATTCAATGCATGGCATGAGTGGTTGGGCATTTCTGTCCAAGGGGTTCTGTTGGAATCCCTGAAATGGATCAACAATTTGTGCATTGTGATAATTCTTATCCAATCAAACTCTTCCATGTTATCTAATGAGGGAACAAAAAAAAAAAAAAAAAAAAAAAATCCTCAACCACTCCACATTCTTTCCCAGAAGTGATGTTTTTGAGTGCTAAAGATATATTTTTTTTTGGGTTGAAAGTGCGAAGTTATTTAAATGTATAGTACTGAATAGGTGTATGGTGTAAATATTCATTTGTTATAGCAAACTAGGTTGTTAAATATCTCTAAACTTTGAGCATCTAAACTGAATTGGAACTCATTAAATTTATATATCTTTGCGAATTAGCCAGTGGTTGAGACAATGGCTATTAGTCCTACAAAAAAAATTAGCATTGAAAAATTATTGACAATGTTGAAAGAGTTACTTCGATTCAAGAGAGATTCACCACAACTGGAATTGTGTACTTAGACCACGAAAATTGATTCTTTTATTATAGTAAACTACAAGTTCTTAATATGTCTATATTCCTTAGCATCAAAATTGAATTTTTACTCATTATAATCTCTATTGTAGTTTTAATGTGGGATCAAGTATAGTTTGACTCATATTTTGAAAATGCAAGCGCATATCAGTACACACGTGCATTTGCACATGCAAATTTGCTAGTATATATATATATATATATATATATCTGTACCCATCTGAGGTTTCACCATTTTCTTGATGGCTGACCTATATACTAGTAAAAATACACGTGTGATCACACATTTTTTTAGTGTTTATTTTTGTGGACAAAAATTGCACATTCATTGTATTCATTTCTTTTCTTGTATTTGCTAATCTAAATTATTTTCCAAATGTCTAACAATTCTTACAAACTTGAATGCTAAAATTTTTTACTTGTAATTCTTTTAAACAATTTCTTCCTCAAGAGAGTTATTTATCTTTAAAAAAATAAAATAAATAAATAAAATACAACATATTTGAGATATGAAATTTTATTAGGAAGAAGTCTCATAACAAAATATGGAAATGAAATAGTAAGGGGAAAAAAAAAACTCGATAACTATTCAATTTAATAATATTTGCAAAACTAATATTTGAGTCATAGAAGATTTGATGGCATTTAGGCTTTGTGTAATCATACTACTTTTTCTAAAATGCCAACTTGGTTTATGTTCCCAATAGACAATTAAAGTTGAACCGAAATGAATATTCAAAAAAACCTGGTCAATTATGTTCAAAATCAAGTTCTATGAGAAAACTCAATAAAACACACTTAAGAATGTCAAAAAGTAAACAAATAAAATTATAAAATAAAGTAGGCAACTAACAATAGTTAAACTTATGTAATTGTTTACAGTTTTCATTATAGTAATCTTTTGTTTATTTTATAATTGTTCGTATACAATTTTTTAGTCTAACTTATTTCCTTTGGATTAAAGGTTAATTTGGTTTCCTAATATTTTGATATCTGATTTCCTCTTTTTTTTTTTTTATATATATTAAATAGTCCAAAAATAATAGTGAAATAAAACAATATCAAGTTTGAACTTTATTTATTTTCTTAAGTTGCATTTTCTCTCATATTCGATTAGGACATTTGGTTGTTATGATTCACAGTTGATCTGTCCTAATGGTTCACAGTTATGGTAAAACTCGGTACCCAACCGTCCATTAATAAGCGGGATGATAGTGGAATCTGATTTTGATACTGAATAATATATGAGATGGGATGAGATTTCCAATCACCAGTACCGAAATACCGCCCGATTAGGTGCCGGATGGAACTAAAACCACCAATATCATTTCAAAAGGGATCTACTTCATGTCATTGTATTCAAGTTTTATATAGGAGAGATTTGAGGAGCAGACGCCAGATTTTGTTTTCTAATAAATAGGATTTTTGCCACACATGAATTTATTCAGTACATGGTCATGCCAAAAGGAAGGTGCTTTAGCACATCAAAGAATGCATGTTAGAGATTCAGTTTAAGCCAACTCTATCAGCTTCAAATATTGTTAAAATTATGTGTGTATGGGGGTGGGGGGAGGGGATACATTTTCAAATCTTTGTATGTAAATCATTGCATCCAAAACATATTTCAATTTAAAGGGTTTGAGTTCTCACCATTCTTAGTGTGAACACCTATATATATTTTTCACAATAAGAATGATTGAAAAAAAGAAAAAAAAAAATACTCTTATATGAATAGATTAAACTATTTTTTAACTTACCTACATAGGTTCCGATCATAGAGGTTGTAGCATTTGCGTGTGGGCCAACTACTGCAATGTTCTTGAATTTCTTATGATCCAAAGGCAATGTATTATTGTCAAGCAAAATAATTCCTTCCCTTGCAGCCTCAGTTGAGATAATGTGTTCATCTGAACAGATAGTACTCTCAGCTTCAAGAGATGTCAAGGAATAACTGCTGCCATCAAAGAAGCCAAGCCTCATAAGAACAACTTAAAGACTGTTCAAAGCCTTGTCTATACATGTTTGCTTCTTTGACTTTGCCATTTAATGTGGCAGCCTCAGTGAAATTGGTGTTAAGAGACTCCACAATCCAAATCTAATCCTGGAAAAAAAAAAATTAAGTTGAAAAAAATGGTAATAGACTGTACGGGTTCATCATGATATAAAGAGGGTTAAGTTAGGATTATATGCCTATTCTTATCGCTCGTGCAACAGCATCTTCATAACCAAAACCTAGTCAGTTGTGATTTTCAACCATTGTAACAATGGAATCACAATCGGAGGCAATATACGTATATAAGAAACCATCAATTAATACTATAACTAAACATAAGAAAAGCTTGTGATTTCATTAGAACACTAAGAGAGGAAAAAAAATATATTCTAATTGGGAAGAAACAATTTTTTTTACCCATAAAGTTTCCACTCTCCTCTTATGGTCTCTTTCAGAAGCTTTGGATCAGCACATGTAGGGATGCTATTAAACAAGGTTATAAGAACACATAATACTACTAACATCCCCACCTCAAACACACATCTCAAAGGAACGAGAGAATGTCTCCACTACATCTTGCTGGGAACTGCAACATGTAGAACTTATTAAAAATATAAAAAAAATCATGATTTTAAAGAAAACATATAAAGAGTTCAATTTACTAAATCTCACATTAGCATCATAAGACTCACGAAAAACTCCATTCCAATTATTGACATCCAAGAAAGATACAAGTGATCGACTAAGTTTCACTTTGAGATGCAAAAATTGTTTGTTAGCAATTTGTGCATTTTTAGTTGCCTTGCATGTGGAATTAATAACCATGTTAAGGTGTTCTTCTTGGCAACAAAAGGGTTGTCGACTACATTTGGAGAGTAATTGAGAATTTGCTTTCGTCATCTAGGGTTGATATTTCGAGTATAACTGTTGATTAGATAGAACATCTATAGGTCAAATGTCATGCATGTCCTAGCTCAATTATATGGCCTTTCATTAATTGGATTTCTTCTCTTACATATCTGGTCAATAAAATGAATGAAGGGTTGACATGCAATTTTAGCCATTGTATAGATAGAGTCCATATGGAGGGTAGAAGTCGACGCAATGGTGAGGTTGCTCTATTGCAACTTGTGATATTGAATTTAAATCAAGGAAACAGCCTCTCCACGAAGTAGGATTAAGGTTGCATAAATCTGCCCCTCCTTAGACCCTGTAACTAATATTATATTTATCTTTTATTTAATCCATATTGTCAATACCAATTCCGCATCAGTGTAATTAACGATACTGATCCAGAGTAAGCTCTAAGACCCAAAAATAAAATATCACTCTTTACTAGGGTTTGAGTTAGTTATGGATCTTCCGAATTAAACCGATCTTCCTATTTACTTGATTAAAGTCAAGTAGATATAACCCAAAATAAAGAATAGAAACAAACCCAGGATAGGTGTAGATGGGTAGACTCATTAATTTGGTATGGTATCAATATCGGTATGAGGTTCTTGTATCGAGAGTTTGAGACATAATTTGATAAGGTATCGAAATGGGATATCACTTTAAAACACACCATACCATACCAAATGCCAGTACCAAATACCGAACTCAGCAAATTCAGTATAGTATCGGCATGAACTTCTTGTACCGAATCACTATTCAGTACGGTATCAATATGGGTATATATGGCTTGCACCATACCGATACCATACCAAATACCGATACTATACCGAATTGACACCCTTACTTGTCCCACAGCCTCGTCTCCACCATCAGCCTCCCTCTCCATCCCCTACTTGCACTTTGAAGGATAAACAATATGTTCCCCAAATAACATCATCACCTTAACTATTTATTCTTGGCTAATAGTGATCCGATACCAATCTGAATCAACCTAGATTAGACAATTTTACTCCTATTTTATTTAATTACAATTTTTCCCTTGATCCATGCAGTACTGAATACTGATACCCAACCCAAATTGCTTAGGAATCGATATCAATCTCTGTCAATACTGACACGGATTGGCCAATTATCCATGGTCAGATGACCAGCCGGTGTATGTACTAAATTCATTAATAAGATGTAAACTTTGATACTCTTAATGTGGATCACATTTGCAAAACTCTTTTCTTTATTCATCATCAGAGGAGGATGAAAAGACAATGATAACAAAATTTATCTTGCCTTTCCTTATTATCTTATTTCACACAAAGTGATCAAGAGCAGGCAATCTGGGAGCTGGCCAGAGTAAAGGTAAAGGGAGTGCCCGATGCATATTTGAAACTAACTGATTTGGAACCATACAAGGGCTGTGTAAGTGTGCATGTATTCCCATTCACTGTTAAGACTGAAGTGTCGATGCTCTTCACTGCAGAAAATCCTGGACAGCTCAATGTCACACTAGTTTGGGTGCAAGAGCAGGTGTTACTCACTGTCACCTCATACTCAGCCTCCCCTCCTACCATCTTCCCAGTTTTATCTTGTGAAACTGTGAGGCTTTTCAAGCTACATTGGCACAAACCTGTAGTTTTCAAATCAACAACCAAGACCAAACAATAAGGGAAAAAAAAATTATAATAACTTTTCTACTAACAAAATTGATCAAAATAAGGGGAACTACTGACCCTTCCCAAGGAGATTGAGGATGAGAATTGCATAGAAGAAGGATCTCATTGAAGCTGCCATTTCTCTTCTGCTATCTTGCTAGATGGTATTTTGAGTCTTCTTCTATATCTATTTAATTGGCTTAAATTGTATAGAAGATTCTATTATTTATATTCTCTTTGTCACCCAAATTTGGCATATTAAATTTGATTGATACATAGGGAGAAAATTAAATACCAAATCATATTTATCAAAATTTTCACTTTTGGAAAAAAATTCATATCTATCAAGATCCATTTCTTGGAAAATCAACCACTGTATAAGATCCTTGCCCTCAAACTTTGGCACAAACTTGTCAATAATCATCATTGGTGGTGATGCACTAAAATATACAGAAGGATGAAAAAAAGGCAAGCAAAGTATAACATACAAGGAGAAGTCACTATAGAAGATCTAAGATTCTATTTTGTATTAATTCCATGTAAATCTATGCGTATTTTCTTCTTATTGGTTCTACAATTTATGCCACCTATGGTAGGCTTATAGACCGGATCATCTCCTGGACCTTGACCTCTTGCAATAATCTCACACCAATCGTTGAGTGTGGATCCAAAGGTGAACCCCGCATTCCTTGAATGGTGTGAGATTATTGCAGGAGGTCATGGTCCAGGAGAGGATCCGGACTCCTTATTTTTCCTCCCTCTCCTAGAATTTCTCCCTCTTTTTCTCCCATGTCACATTTCTCTCTCACATTGTATGGATCCGGATCCTCTCCACAGAGCCCATGGACCATAGAGTGATCTCACGGCTGGCGTGACCTCAAGACGTGTGCCCAGGTCCTCCCAGCCTTGGGATCACTGGAGATCACTCTATGGTCCATGGCCTCATGTGATTATATTTTTGATTTAAAAAATATTTTTTGTCAAAAAATTTCGGTTGTATCGATAATAGCCTTTAACTGACCGAACTAAGCGTGCTATGCGTATATAAAAGACGATAGTGATTGACAAGATATGTTATACCTAGAATCAACCAGAATTATCATTTTGTGATTGCATTAAACTTGTAGTTTGAATGAACCGGAGTATGCACCAAAGTTAAATAATTATGTCAATGGGGATTTGAAACTTAAAGGTTGTTCTTCTCATAAATTCTCAGTTTTGTTAATTAGTCGTCAATTTAGTCTTAATTTTGAAATTTAATATTTAAAACAACATTCACATCAATTTCAGTAAACTTAGCCTTTCAATTCTTTGTGGGTTCGACCCATTTCTTACCATTATCTTGGAGTTAGTTAGGGTTTTATTTTGATTCATTCATGACAACGATCATTGTCTACGTTTGTAGAGTAATTTTTCATTAAGACAAACAAAAGACCTTGAACATTTACTAAGGTAGCCCCCAAATAGCTGTCCCGTGGTAGTTCATATGGGTCCCAATTTTTGTGGACGAGTATACTCATGATCTTTTGTTGATATATCAAGTTCGAAATAACCTAGAGGGGGGGGTGAATAGGTTATACTAGTGGAAATTTTAACTCTTTTTGATGTATAGGTCCCAAGTGTGATTGCAAATTAAAAATGATACGGAATGAGTAAAATAGGCACATTCACACAACACGAGATTTATAGTGGTTCGACTCAATCCGAGTCTAGTTCACTCCCTATAAGAATCCTCTTGTAAGGTATTCCACTAGTTCTCCATTTCAGTACGGTAGGTAAGGAAGAAAACCTTTACAATCTTTTTCACGGATAAGATTATCCTTACAAATCTTTTTTATAGGTAGAGAGGCGCCTTTACAATCTCTTTTGGAGGTAGAGAGACACCTTCCTCTTTTTAGGATAAGAGAATCCTTAAAATCCTATGTACAGTCTAGAATTGTAAAAACAGAAATAAATAAGAAGTAGTGGAATAAGAGGAATACCTCAAGTGTGGTGCAAATGATTAGAATAAGAGATGAACGATGCACCTTTTGTAAAGTCCTCTCTTATGGCTTTGACTTGCACAGGAGAGAGTAAAGAACTTGATTGAGACTTGAGCCTCTTGTTGGGATTAGAGTAATCGAACGACTCAAGTAGAATAGGATAATCTTAATGACTCTTGAATGCTTACAATAATGCTCTTAATGCTCTTTCTTAATTCATATTTAATTAAGAGTGGTTTAGGTATTTATAGGTGAGCTTAGTGAAGCATTTTAGGTAGGAAATCAGGCTCTAACGGTCGTATTATGGGACCACCGGTCGACTGCCATCGGTAGCCGATCGAACGGAAAGAGCAGTTGAGGTAAAAAACTAGCCGTTAGGGCTTTTCCAGGGAGGCACCGGTTGATCAGGACTTTCTACCAGTTGATCGGCTATGGTCTCAGACAGTTTCGATCGACCGGGGCTTCCAGCCAGTCGACCGCGAACATGGCATACTGTTTTCACAAAGTGCTATCATATTGACCAGTAGTTAGTGTTTTGACCATAACGTTTCGGTCCGACCACGGATTGACCTGCGATTAGTTGCGTTGGAATCGTGACTCAATTTTTTACAACTTCTATATGATTTCATCTCCTGACACTGACTTTTAGATTACCAAAAATGCCCTTGAGTCAGGTTAGTTCTGTTTTCACAGTTTTACTAGAGTATATTGCACTCTACCACCTAAGGTCATTCTAGTATGATGCATGAGGTGCGTGCGTATGCAATGTGTGTACAAATTGCAAAATACATTCTCTATCCTATGGTCTTCATCTTGGGTCTTGATATCTTCATCATTATAAGTCTTGATGTCTTCATCTTCGGTTTTGAATGTCTTTATTATCTTAGGTCTTGAATGTATTTAAGCTTCAAGGTCATGTCTGCATGAGTTCAAACCTTGATGTCTTGATTTGACCTTCTAAGTGTTTCTTCAAACTAATTACAGATTCGACCTTCTAGGTGTTTCTTCAAACTAATTACACTTTCTTCAAGCTAATCATATTTTATCAAACCAAGTTAAAGACGTATGTTTGTTTGTTAACACCAAACACATGGCAAGGAGTGTGGACATGTTTCCCAACAATCTCCCCCTTTTTGGTGATGACAAACAAACACAGGCAACATAACCAAATACAAGAAATGACAGTAGCATAGTGCAAGGTTCAATAAGATATTTTAATTCAGTGATAGATACTTGTCATTTCAGCGAAGATAGATACTATAAAGATAAATATTTTTAGATGTTTCTCCCCCTTTTGTCAATAACAAAAAGGGAATCAAAATTATCTCCCCCTGAGTATATGCCAAAGAAAAATTAAGCTAACATAACATAGAAAATTATCATAGGTTCAACTCTGTATCTCAGAGTGTTTCAAAAAGTAACATAAAAGACTAAAACAAATACTAAGTTCCACAAGATAAAAATAGGGTAAGAGTTTAGTAAGAAAAAATCCTAATCCTCTGCATCCTCATCCTCTGTGTCCTCCTCTTCTTCTTCTTCTCCATCATCTTCATCTTCCTCGTCTTTGCGTAGGAGCTTGAGAATCTCATTTTGCTTTCTTTCCATCCTCACCAATTGGGCAAGGATGATGTTCTCAACCTTCTGAAGATCGGCAACGGTCGCATAGGCTGACGTATCATCACTTCCTTGTTGCTGTAGCTGGCTGAGTCCAGCATCAGTTTTGGAGCCAGTGGTCTGCTTGGGAAGAAGGTGCATCTTGCGAATAGTGGAAAGATTGATCTCTTGAGGAAAAGGTTCAAATGATTCACCAGAAAAATCCACATGAAAGTGGTCAAGGATTTGGCAAATCATCCTTCCATAGGGAAGATTTCCCTTTTGAAGTCTATCACCATGGATAATCATGGTTTTGAGCAGAATGTAAGGAATGTTGATGCTCACATTCTTGCAAATACAGTAGGTGAGATAAGCATGAAATGGGGAGACTTCATCTCTATGACCACTCTTTGGGAGGATGTTTTAGGAGATGATGAGATTTACAATCCTCCCTATATCGGTGAGTTCCTTAGCCTTAATTTTGTGAGTATTAGCATATTCCTTCATTATGCTAGAGTACACACAGTGAACATCCATGAATTGTTCTATATAGGTCTTGGGTTGGTAGTATTTGAGTTCCCCTGCCACAGAGATGTCTAAGTTTTCTCCTAATATCAGAATGTCTATATCTATAGGAACTCCCTTAACATAGGAATGGACTAGAAGGTTGTCACCTTCACTAGAGAAAGTGAGGTTGCAAAAGAACATTTTGACAAGGTGGGGATAACAGTTGAATTCTAGTTTGAGAATGTTGCCCCATCCCAAAGCATCAAATAGGTTTTTGATGTCATACCTGGACAAAGAGTCGCAATTGATGGTTCTACCTTGCTCTATGTGTCGAGAGATGTAGAGATCCCATGATTCTTTAGCAATGGAGGAGGAGAACCAGATATCTTTGTCAGAGGCCTTCCTTTTTCCCTTTTGAGCTACCGTTTTCTGGCCTCTGTGGGGACGGTGAGAGTCCATGATGATGAAGGGCGAAAGAAGAGAAGAGATGCAAGGGTTTTTGAGAGGGAAGGGAGAGAATCTTGAGAGATCTAGGTTAGAAATGGGTTCTAAGCTAGGGTTTTGGGAGAGGAATAGTCGAAATAGGGTTTTAGGCCAAAAGGAGTTTTTAAAATGAGACACAGTGGTTCAAAAAATCGATTTTAAAGGAGTTCGAAATCAAGTTTTTAGTGACACCGGTCGACCGGTGTATTGTGGCGGTCGACCATTAATCCTTTAGGTCATAGGAGGTCGACCGGAGGATTTGAGGCGGTCGACCGGAAGACTCTAAAATTTCCCTAAAAACCTAGAAAATTGTGAGTTTTGAAAGGGTTGTTCAAGTTTGGGCTTTTGGAATAAATAAGCATAAAGAAATGTTTATTCATTCAACCAAATGGGTTACAAATGCCAAGCTCCTTCCTTAGGAAGCTAAAACGCTCTTCACTAAGTGGTTTAGTGAATATATTTGGGAGTTGTTTCTCGGTTTCAATATATTCTAGAGAAACATCGCCATTTTGAATGGTGTCTCGTAGAAAGTGGTGTCGAATATCAATATGCTTTGCCCTTGAGTGTAAAATGGGATTTTTACTCAAGTTTATGGCACTGGTGTTATCGCACATGATTGGGAAAGATTAAAAACTCACTCCAAGATCTTGGAGAGTTTGCTTCATCCAAAGGATTTGGGCACAACATCTACCAGCTGCAACATATTCGGCTTTGGTGGTAAATAGAGCAACAGAGTTTTGTTTCTTGCTGAACCAAGATACAATGTAAGAGCCGAGAAAGTGACAGGTACCACTAGTACTTTTTCTGTCGATATGGCAACCTGCGAAGTCAGCATTTGAAAAGCTGACCAAGTCAAGGGGTTGGTTTTTGGGGTACCACAAACCAACATCACATGTGCTTTTTAAATATTTAAAAATTCTTTTTACAGCTGTGATGTGAGATTTCTTAGGACCAGCTTGAAACCAAGCACATGCACATACACTGTACATGATGTCAGGTCTACTTGCCGTTAGATATAGAAGGCTCCCAATCATGCCTCTATATCTAGTTACATCCTCAGAAGTGCCATCCTCATCCTTGATTAGTTTCAAGGACGAGCTCATCGGAGTGTCTGAAGATTTATGACTATTAATGTCAAATTTCTTTAGCAGCTCCTTAGTGTACATGCTTTGGTTTATGAAAATTCCATTGTCAGTTTGTTTTATTTGAAGTCCAAGGAAGAAATTTAACTCTCCCATCATACTCATTTCAAATTCATTGCTCATCTTGCTACTGAAATCGGTACACATTTTCTCGTTGGTTGAGCCAAAGATGATATCATCTACATAGATTTGAACAATGAGTATGTCATTCTTCAAGTTCTTCACGAACAGGGTTGTGTCAATCCTCCCCCTTGAGAAGCCACTTTCTATCAAGAAAGTACTTAATCTCTCATACCAAGCTCTAGGGGCTTGTTTGAGGCCATATAGGGCTTTCTCAAGTTTATAGACATGATTTGGAAACCTAGGGTCTTCAAAACCAGGGGGTTGAGCTACATATACCTCTTCTTGAATGTATCCATTCAAGAAGGCACTTTTGACATCCATTTGATATAGTTTAAAGTCCTTATGGCATGCAAAAGCTAGTAGCATTCTAATGGACTCTAACCTTGCTACTGGTGCATAGGTTTCATCGTAGTCTATTCCCTCTTGCTGATTATACCCTTTGGCAACTATTCTCGCTTTGTTTCTTACTATATTCCCATCTTCATCCAGTTTATTACGAAAGACCCAATTAGCACCATTAATTGTGTGGTGGTCAGGTCTTGGGACAAGTTCCTATACCTTGCTTCTTTCAAACTGGTGAAGCTTCTTTTGCATAGCGATAATCCAATCACTGTCTTTTAGTGCTTCTTCTATGTTCTTGGATTCGATTCTTGAGATAAATACAGTATGATCGCATACCTCTCGGGTTTTAGATCTAGTTTGGATTCCTCCATCTAGATCCCCTATGATGTTTTCTAAGGGATGATTCCTATGCGGGATGACTTCCTTAAGAGGTGTTTCTATTTTTTCGATGGTGACATCATTTGAATCATCAAGAGAAATATCATTAACTTTGTTCTTAAGCTCATCTATCATGATATCATCATCATCAATAAGGAGATTTGTTTAAGTCATTAGGTAATGATTCATCAAATCGTACATTCATAGATTCTTCAACCATTAATGACTTTTTATTAAAAACTCTATATGCCCTACTATTGAGTAAATATCCTAAGAATATTCCTTCATCAGATTTCGCATCAAATTTTCTGAGATAGTTTTTGGTGTTTAAGATGAAGCATTTACACCTAAAAACTCTAAAGTAGTCTACTTTTGACATTTTACCAAAGTTCAGTTCATAAGGGGTCTTAGAAAGTAAAGGTCTGAGAATTATCCTATTTAGCACATAACAAGCTGTATTGACAGCTTCAGGCCAAAAATACTTAGGCAATGAATACTCATTAAGCATAGTCCGAGCTGTCTCTTGTAATGACCTGTTTTTTCTTTCAACTACCCCATTAGATTGAGGCGCTCTAGGAGCGGAGAAGTTATGGTCAATACCATGCTTGTTGCAATATAAGTCAATTTGACTTATATTGTCAAATTCTCCTCCATGGTCACTCCTCACAGAGGTTACAGTATACCCTTTCTGATTTTGCAGTCTATTACATAGAGTTACAAATTCATCGAAGGCATCATTTTTGTTTTTCAGAAAAATAGTCCAAGTGTATCTAGAGTAGTCATCAATGATTACAAAGGTATAATTTTTACCACTCATACTAGATATATTGATAGGTCCAAATAAGTCTAAATGAAGTAGTTTCAATGGTTTAGAGGAAGAGACAATATTCTTCGACTTGTGGGAGACCTCGGTTTGTTTGCCTTTTTGACAAGCATATCAGAAATTTTCTATTTCATACTTGATTTTAGGGAGGTTCATCACAAGATCCTTGGATGCAATGGTTTGAATTAACTTGACATTTACATGTCCAAGTCTTTTATGCCATAATGAAGACTCACTATGGTTAGAAACCAAGCATGTATTCAAGGAACTTGATTCGTCAAGCATACAAACATATATATTGTTTTTTTTAGACCCTTTTAGTATTGAATTATCATTTGCATCTTTAATGCAACAATGGAAGACATTAAATTCTACTTTGTATCCAATGCTACATAACTGACTCACACTTAGGAGATTATAATTCAAATTTTTCTCAAAGTAAACATTCGAGATTGAAATACCTCCAAGTCTTATTTTTTCAATACCAGTAATTTTTCCTCTGCTGTCATCTCCAAAGGAGACCCATCCTCCGTCGTAGTCCCATAAGCTTGAGAATAGGTTCTTGTTGGACGTCATGTGTTTGGAGCATCCACTATCAATGACCCATTCAACTTCCACCTTATTCTTCAAGCAAACCTATAACAGAAATTTAATCGTACATTGGTCCCCATAATCTCATGGGTTCATTATTGTTAGTGTCAAACTTTCCTACTGGAACCCAAATGGTTTTGTACTTTTTAGGTTTTTGGTTATGCCTTTGGGATGACTTTGGGTTTCTTTGGGTCCTTTGATGTTCATAAGGTCCACTTGATCTTTGAGGAGTATAGTATCTTTGAAATCTATTGGATCCTTGATCTTGGTATTTTCCTTGTAGTCTATAAGTCTCCCGAGGGTAGTTCTCATATCCTTGGTATTGTCATTAGGGCCTCTCAATAGAGTATTCTCTTTGAGGTTGGGTTTTTCTATACCTAGGCATAGGCCTAGAGTCTTCTTGAGACCTGTATTGCCTTCGTAGGGGCATGTAATAATAGGCATGGCTAACTCTTGGTCTCTCAGTTTGAGAATTGAGATTCTTCTTCTTCTTGGAGTGACACTGGTTTATGGATTGTCCTGTCTTTTTGCAAAAACTACATTTAATGTAAGAGGTGGATGGTTGGTTTCTTTGGTCACCCCTTCTTGGATTCTCACTTTTAGATGGATTTTGTCCATTGTAACCCAGTCCTTCTCTTTCATTTGGACCTTTCCTTTGAGATCCAAGAAGATTGTCAAGGTTCCTTTGCCCTTGGGTAAAGGTGCAGAGGGTGGAGTTCAACTTGAAGTTTTCTTCCTCCAGTTCACTCACCTTTGAGGTTAGTGCATCTACTCTTTTATTTAGTGTGTCAACCTCTTTTTCAAGTTCATTCTTATCAGACTCTAATTTGATACTTTCTTTATGCAAGGCCTCGAAGGCTTCTTGAAGCTCCTCATTAGAGTCCCTTATTAAGGATTCAGGTTAAGTTCGACATACCTCTTGTTCTTCATCTCCAATAGCCATCAAAGCGAGGTTGATGACTTCTTCTCCAAATTCACTTTTCTCCTCTTCATCACTTGAGTCCAATGTAGCTGCATAAGCCTTCTTCTTTGATTTTTGTGGGCATTCGGTTCTGAAGTGTCCAGGCTTTCTGCACTCAAAACAGATTATATCTTTAGAAGAGATTTCCTTGGGTTTAATTTTAGATTTACCTTTTTCCCCATAGGATTTGTCTCCATAAGATTTGTTCTTGTGTTGAAATCTTCCTTTCTTTTTGAGGAACTTCTTGAACTTTCTCGTGATGAGTGAAATTTCTTTTTTCATATCAAATTCTTCATCTTCTTCATCATCGCTTACTTCTTCGATAGTTTGAGTTGGCTTTAGAGCTATGGTTCTCTTTTTGTTCTTAGGATTTGGTTTGTCGGCGTTCAACTCTACTTCATGAGTTTGTAGAGATCCAAGCAAGTAGTCCAAAGAGATATTCGTCCAATCTTTGGCTTCTTCTATTGCTGTTTTCTTAGGTCTCCAAGTTGCAGGCAAGGCTCTTAAGATTTTCCTGACTTTTTCAGCGTTAGAATAAGTTTTACCTCAACTTTTGAGACTGTTCACAATATCAGTAAATCTTATAAACATTGAAGTTATTGATTCATTTTCTTTTATAAAGAATGATTCGTAATTAGAAACGAGTTGGTCTACCTTTCTTTCCTTTACCTCTGTTGTACCTTCATGTGTGACAAGAAGCATATCCCAAATTTCTTTAGCTGTGTCACATGCTATGACTCAGTTGAACTCTTATTCGTTGAGGGCACACTGAAGGAACGTGATTACGCGGAAGTTGTACTGGATAAGAGTGATGTCTTCAACTGTCCATTCCCCTTCATCTTTCGATACTGTCTTTCCATCAACTATTTTGGTGATGGTGTATGGTCCATTTGCTATAGCTCTCCATACAAGAATGTTGTGACCAGACACAAAATTTTTGAATCTACACTTCCAGAAGGAAAAATTCTCTCCATTGAAGTAAGGGGGTCTCGAGGCATTTATGCCTTTTGGTAGTCCTTGGAATGTGGCCATAGTCTTTGACTCACTTTAAAGATGAGATAGTCTTAAATAAATTGAGCTCCCGCTCTGATACCAATTGAAATAACCTAGAGGGGGGTGAATAGGTTATACTAGTGGAAATTTTAACTCTTTTCGATGTATACCACCCAAATGTGATTGCAAATTAAAAATGATGCGGAATGAGTAAAATAGGCACAATCACACAATACGAGATTTATAGTGGTTCGACTCAATCCGAGTTTAGTCCACTCCCTACAAGAATCCTCTTGTAAGATATTCCACTAGTTCTCCCTTTCAGTACGGTAAGTAGGGAAGAAAACCTTTACAATATTCTTCACAGATAAGATTATCCTTACAAATCTCTTTTACAGGCAAAGAGGTGCCTTTACAATCTCTTTTGGAGGTAGAGAGACACCTTCCTCTTTTTAGGATAAGAGAATCCTTACAATCCTAAGTACAGTCTAGCATTGCAAAAACAGAAATAAATAAGAAATAGTAGAATAAGAGGAAAATCTCAAGTATGGTGCAAATGATAAGAATAAGAGATGAATGATGCACCTTTTTTAAAGTCCTCTCTTATGGCTTTGACGTGTACAGGAGAGAGTAAAGGACCTGATTGAGACTTGAGCTTCTTGTTGGGATTAGAGTAATCGAATGACTTAAGTAGAATAGGATAATCTTAATGACCCTTGAATGCTTACAATAATGCTCTTAATGCTCTTTCTTAATTCATATTTAATTAAGAGTGGTATAGGTATTTATAGGTGAGCTTAGTGAAGCATTTTAGGTAGGAAATCAGGCTCTAACGATCGTATTTTGGGACCACCGGTCGACTGCCATCGGTAGCCGATTGACCAAAAAGAGCCATTGAGGTAAAAAACTAGCCTTTAGAGCTTTTCCAGGGAGGCACCGATCGACCAGAATATTCTACTGGTCGACCGGCTATGGTCTCGAACAGTTTCTATCGATCGGGGCTTCCAGCCGGTCGACCGCCAATATGACAGACTGTTTTCACAAAGTGCTGTCATACTAACCAGTCGTCAGTGTTTTGACCATAACTTTTCGGTCCAACCTCGGATTGACTTGAGATTAGTTGAGTTGGAATAGTGACTCAATTTCTTACAACCTATGAAGGTTTCATCTCCCGACATTGACTTTAAGATTACCAAAAATGCCCTTGAGTCAGGTTAGTTCTGTTTTCACAGTTTTACTAGAGTATATTGCACTCTACCACCTAAGGTCATTCTAGTATGATGCATGAGGTGCGTGCATATGCAATGTGTGTACAAATTACAAAATATATTCTCTATCCTATGGTCTTCATGTTGGGTCTTGATATCTTCATCATTATGGGTCTTGATGTCTTCATCTTCGGTTTTGAATGTCTTTTTTATCTTGGGTCTTGAATGTCTTTAAGCTTCAAGGTCATGTCTGCATGAATTCAAACCTTGATGTCTTGATTCGACCTTCTAAGTGTTTCTTCAAACTAATTACACTTTCTTCAAGCTAATCACATTTTATCAGACTAAGTTAAAAACGTTTGTTTGTTTGTTAACATCAAAACATGGCAAGGAGTGTGGACATGTTTCCCAACAAAGTTCATCCTAGTCTTGGAGTTTGATATGTAGTAAAATGAAGCATTAACAAAATACAGGACTACCAAGTGAGTGCATGAATATATATACATAAGGATCGCCACCACTTTTTTATTATTATTTTTATATTGGTCTGCTGATGTTGTCCAGCATGGGTTCTTCAAGTGGTTGGTGCATGCTATGTAGTTTGTTTTATTACTTTAGTCAGTTTTGTTTTGGCCTTTTTTTTTATTTATTTTTTTACATTTTTTATTATAGCATGGTTTAGTTGGTTGGCATGTCTCAAGTTATGGGTCCTTTGGTTCTCCATATATCTCCAGGCCATATTAATTGGTCATCCGTTGGACTACATACATACTGTGATATTCTGTATATGGCATGCATTAAGCCGCATGCATATTGTGATACTCTGTGTCTAGCGTGAGCCGCTCTTATGTCCATTATGGCTCTACCTCCTCCTGTGAAAGAGAAATTTGCACATGTTAATGAAAATTGTGTTTACTTATGTCTTGGGAAGTTATTGGTTTTACCCATCCTCTACCTTAGAAAGCCCCGTTAATAACATGTACAATAGGTTTGCCATTGTATATATATATATATATATATATATATAAGGAAGGTATGCTATTACATCAAGCCTGAGATTATGACAGTTTTACCCTTTGAGAAAATCCTTTTGTCTGAATCTCCCAACAATATGGGATATTTTGGATAATCAAAAGTTGACTTCGTTTATTATTTTTGTCTTAAATCATACAAAAAAGTTGTCTTTACTATGTCACATTATGATCACCATGTATGGTTACGAGGAGAATAACCCTAGTGAAATAGAAAAATCGTAAAGAGCATCTATCCAATGCATGGCATGAGTGGCTGGGCATTTCTGTCCAATATGCGAACCAGTTTATAGTGTATCAGCCATCAAAGAGAAGGGTGAATATATATATATATATATATACTATCATATTACTATTAAAAAGTACATACTCCCTATCTTTGGTATACCTTTTCAAAAAGACAAAGAAACCATTGACCTCTGCCAAAAAAAATTTTCAAACGACCAAAAAGCACAAAAAATATTTTCAAATGACCAAAAAGCCCCTCAAAATGGAAGCTGAAAATAATAATTAATTATCTCTCTCTCTCTCTCTCTCTCTCTCTCTCTCTCTCTCATTTTGTTTAAAGAAACTATAAAAACAATGGTTCAGATCTATCTTGCGATTTTTGAAAATGACATATTCCTTTGTTACATCAACAATAGCGAAAATAATAATAAAAAGAAAAAATAAATCTTCTTTTCACATACAACAAATTTAGTTTGAAGAGATAAAAGCTCTACGACAAAGCATCAAGAAAAAATAATAGCTATAAGTTTGGGTGTGATTTTTGTAGACCAAACATTTTATAGATTTTAAAAAATTTCCAAATGAACAAAAAGCACAATAAAAAATTAATTCTCTCTCTCTCTCTAAATGTGGAGGAGAAAAGGAGAAGTAGTTCTTGCTATTACTCCTTAAATCTCTTTCTCTCTCTCTCCATATTTAAATATCTATAATTATTTAAAAAAAATAATAAACTCTTTATACTCTTAAAAAGTACGTAGTCCCTGTTTTTGGTATACTAAACCCCTCAAAATGGAAGATGGAAAAAAATAATAATTATCTCTCTCTCTCTCTCTCTCTCTCTCTCTCTCTCTCTCTCTCTCTCTCCATATTTAAATCTCTATAATTATTTAAAAAAAATCTCACACATCCTCTCACCCCTCAAAATGGAAATGGAAGTTGAAAAAAAATAAATAATAAACTCTTTACGATTAAAAAGTACATACTCCCTGTCTTTGGTATAATTTTTCAAAAAGACAAAAAAAGCATTAGCATCTACCGAAATTTTTTTCCAAATGAACAAAAAGCACAACAATTTTTTTTCAAATGACCAAGAAACCCCTCAAAATGGAAGATGAAAAAAACAATTAATTATCTCTCTCTCTCTCTCTCTCTCTCTCTCTCTCTCTCTCTCTCTCCATATTTAAATCTCTATAATTAAAAAAATTTCAAATGACCAAAAAATCCCTCAAAATGGAAGATGAAAAAAAATAATAGAGAAAATTGCAATGCCAGCCCCTGAACTTTGGTCTTTATTCAATGCCACCCCCTGTACTTTTCAAAATGCCAAAGACACCCCCTAATAATTTAAAATTTTCAAATCCGTCCCTGCTATTAGCCATCCTTGTTAAGTGATGGAATGTTTGTTAGTTTTTATTTAAAATGCCCAAAACACCCCCATATGATGTGAGTGGACCATGTTACCCTTGACCCTTCTTCTAAACTCACTCATATATGGCTGGTAGACAAAACCAAAAAGGGAGCTTGTGCTGTAGCCATCGCCAACGCCATCACCATCGCCAAAACGTAAAGCTAAGGAAGAATGTGGGATGGTAACAAACTAGACACAACCAGTTCAACCATGTCTGCAGAGAAGTTTTGATCTCTAAAGAAAGTTCTAGTACTAGAGAAGATGACAACCTGTCACACCCCGTTCACCCTGAACCGGAGCGGTGACCGAGTTAACACCGGTTAACCCAAACCTGCCAGGATCATCAGATACTGTATTCCACCACAGCATACACACACTAACATCAATTCATCAGATCAGCGGAAGACTAAGTTTTACCTGTAAATAATTCCCATATACTTGATACCCAAATGGTGATACAATAATTATATACATTTGGGCCCGAAGGCATGCTATATACACAAAAAGAATAAGTTCCAAACATCAAGTATATACAGGAAAACATCAAAATCATCAGAGTACACAGCTCGGCTCGGTATCAAGGCTGGAGCTCAGCTCGGCATCAAGGGTTGTGCCCAGCTCGGCATCACATAGAAGAGCTCAGCTCGGCCTCGGTAGTGGAGCTCAGCACGGCCTCCAAGGTGGAGCTCAGCTCGGCCTCAGAACTGCTGTCCCGCAGCACAGCTCTCACATGCGCAGTCTACACCGTGCTCAAAATCCTCAGGGGTCCACCAGTCCTCTTCAGGAAACTCGACTGTGGGACCCACCCCATGCTCCTCAGATGAATGACCTGCAAAATCATCTAAAAAGGGGTGTACACGTGGAATGAGCTCACTAGCCCAGTAAGTAGAGAGGTGGACCACACACAAGAGTCCACACAACACAACACATCATATGCACTACATGCCATGCTATACATTTTTAATTCACATTCACCTAGGCAACATTACTAAGTCCTTGGTTTAAGTGCTACTACAACCACAGTGCGCGTATACTCCGGGTACGAGCCGCGAACTCCCTCCCGTGATACGCCCATAGGGCTGTTGGAGAAGGCCCACCGTGAGTACTCGGAAAAATAAAGACAATGCCGTCCACAGGCTCTCAACAGAAATGTAAATAAATGAAATAACAGTGCTGACTCCAGCAATTTAAAAGCAGTATGATTGGCCCTCTTGAATGTACCACCGGGGTTGCCGACTGTCCTACATGACTCGCCGGGCGTAATGCCTAACCGCCACAGTGTCCGACAACCGCGACCCCTGCTTCCCCCCAAATGGCAACCCA
>NC_056559.1:21337837-21426089 GCF_013358625.1 Macadamia integrifolia
GGGCTCACAGGCAAGCACACACGACACACCCCTCCTCAAGAAAGAGAAAGAGAGGAGAGTGGGCGGAATACAAGTCTTTTTCCTCCCAAGGGAAGGGAATTCTCCGGCCGCTACCCTCACAACTATAAGGTAAGTTCATCTCTTACTCATGCTAATCTGTAATAGCAAGTAATTTTAGAAAAATAAAAGGGTATAAGCCGATTCTGTGCATGGGAAGAAAGTTTTAAAATTTTAGCAAGACCTTTGCTATTTGGAGTCTAAATTCTTGAATTCTTGAGGGATTGATGAAATGTATGAAGACTGTGTAAAAGAATTTCATAATTGGAGTCAAGACCATGGTCGATTGGAGACTATGATATTGAGAATCCTTACTAAGCTCTTCAAACAGTAAAAGCACATGAGGAAGAAGTGAAATTTTAGTTTCATTTTACTATTCTAAGGACCAAAAACACATGCAAGGAGAACTTGGTGGAAGATTTATGCATCTATTCACTAATTGAGGTGTGATCATCAAATTTAAGGACTTAGATACTGAAATCCCATTTAAGTTTACTATTTAAATGTTTTAAGACATGGATTTTACTGTTAATGATTCTAATGGTGCATGCAAGTGATTTAGGTTTGATCCTTCACATGTAAAGTAAGATTTATGATGAAATCTAAGCATGTAACATTAGATTGGAGGTTAAATTTTGATAGTTTGATTTTATGTTACCGATGTGGATGTAATCATATGAATTTGAGATTTGATTATGAAATCCTCTACTGACATGGGTAATTGTAATTAGTAAATTGAAAATAAGTTAATAGTGGACTGAGAAAATAGTGAAAATTGAGGTGATACCTTCACTGATGTGAGCTTACAGCATAAAAACAGGGGACTGATGGCCAAAACGGAGGTGAGAATCAACAGAGAGGGTGGCAGAATTGATTCTGTAGAAATTTGGTCAACTGACGGGAGACCACAGGCCGGCCGATTGGACCAAATCTCTCCAGCCAGTTAGACTCCCAGAAACTGAAATGGTTTCAGAACTGATCTAAAACTCATTAGGCCTACGAAAGACCTATTAAATACCTAAAAAAAGGGGACATTGTGCCCAACTACAAGAGTAAAAGGTGACCCTAAAGTGAACCAAAACAGAAAGGGTAGAGATAAGAATAACCCTATCTATTTTAGTTTGATAATAATTATGATGTAAGTATGTTATGGATGTTGATAGAATGATACACATTGGTTTAGGAACCTAAATCACCCAGCAAGGATAAGAGGTGATGGGAACTCAACGGTAACAACTGTGATTGGGGTAACAAGGTGAGGGGTGCTTGACTTTATTTTACGAAGTGTTTCTACATTATTTTATATTTTTTCATGAATTATGTATATGTATGATTTGTTATGTTGCTGTTATGCATGTTGTTACTATTAGTATCTATTACCTTGTGAAAATGGCTTGGTAAGACTGTGGATAGGTTTCTGGATTGCAGAGGTAAGTAAGGTAAGCCATTATGATTATGTGATTGTGTGTTGTGAATATGGAATGCAGCTATATGGATGTGGACCACAATTGTAACTAAGGTATTGATGGTCTGGGGCATGGTGTGACTGAGATGCATTTTCAGTACCGTGGGCCCAGAGGTCAGTAGCATAGTTATGATTATGACTCTGATGGTCTAGGGCATGGTGTGGCCAAGGTTCAGTCCAGCACCGTGGGCCTAGTGGTCAGAGGATGTGTGATGTATGATGAGTGGTAATGATTGTAACATCGATGGTCTGAGGCACGATATGGTCGAGGTGCGTTTTCGATACCGTGGGCTCAGAGGTCGGTATTATAGTGATAGCCATTGTTGTATGCTATGGAAGCATATAAAATGCATGATTATGATTCACAAACCCTGGTGCTACACCCCTTGCCATTAGGGGGTTAGGTACTGGCTAATCCCAAAGGGGGGTATGTTATTGAGAGTACGACATACTATACTTCGAGGTGGAAATAGCACGGGTGACTAATGTGTAGGATACTGGGACCATGGCTATTCACTGTAAGGGTGACCGATGTGTAGGATTCCTGGATCGTGGCAATTTACAGCATGGGTGACCGATGTGTAGGATTCCTGGACCGTGGCAATTTACAGCATGGGTGACCGATGTGTAGTATTTCGGGACTATGGCTGTCTGTTTGGGGTTACCTTTGGAGGTTTGCTAGGTGATCAATGTGTAGGATTTCAGGACCTGCAGACTTCCGCTTATAGCAAGCCTATATTCCTGAGGCCCAACGTACAGGGTAGGGAATGCCACCTATGCTGTGTAGCACCTATACCATATGATGGACCTACTAATGAAAATTGGAAAATAAATAAATGGATTCATATGCATCATATGTCTATGTGGAACTTACATTACATCTTATGTTGAGTGTGCTTGCTCTTAATGGATTCATATGCATCATATGTTTATGTGGATGTTATATTGTATCTTATGTTGTGTGTGCTTTTTCTTAATGGATTCATATGCATCATATGTATGTGTGGATTTTACACTGCATATTATTTTGTGTGTGCTTGCTTGCCCCTACCCCTCACTGAGCATTCCTGTGCTCACCCCTCTCCTTTATCCTTCCCGATGTTGAGGCGGGATGAACTTTGGCAGTGGACATGAGGTTTGTGTCTACGAGACACTAGGATGCTGATGGACATCACTCCTACTATTTTAGTTTCTCCTTTTGATGTAAATGTTGATGAAATATGTAAGATGTAAATATTGCACCTATGGGTTATTAACAGAAAAATCTTGTATATCTGTAACTTATCACTTTAGTACATAACTAGTGATATTTGTATGAATTATTTAGCATACTCTGATTTTATTTGTGGTCTTGATGGCATTTGTGAAATTAAGATACTGCATCTGTGATCTTAGAGGGTTAGGCTGACCGAATGTGGGTGTCCAGTGCCGCATACCTTGGCCAATTTTGGCAGTGTGATAAATTGTATCTTTCAGATAACACTCTTCATGAGATCATTGGGTTGGCTGATCCAAAGGAAGTTTGGAAAAAATTGAAAGTAGGTATAAGTCCAAGTCATTAACAAATCGATTGTTTTTGAAGAAATGATTATATGGTCTTCAATTGTCAGATGGAGTGAAGTTGTAGGATATTAACTTGATGTGAATATCAAAGAGAAGAATAAGGCATTTCTCCTATTACTGTCCTCACCTCCTTCATTTGATCACATTGTAACTACAAGGATACTCTCAAACTTGACGAGGTTATTGCTGCTGTGCTGATGAATGAGACATGTTGAAAAATAATGAGGATGTTGTGTCCAAAGGGGTAGTACATTGGTTGCAGGTGGTGGTCAAGGAAAAGGCAGATCAAATGAGAGATTGGAGAAGTTTGATAAGTACAAGGATCGCTCAAATTGAATGGTCACAAAATAATATATTATTATAGCGAGGAGGAAGGTCTTATAGAGAGGAATTATCCAAGGCGTAAGTATGATAGAAAAGAGGAGGAGAATGACGAGAAATCATCCACTGCTGGTATCGTGGAAGGGTCTTGAAGTGATGTTGGAGATGTTCTCTCATTAATTCATCAAGTACAAAAACTTCAGATTGGAATTTAGATTCTGGTTGTTCATTACCAAGTGTGTTCAGTTAGGGATTAGTTTGCTATCATGCATATGAGAGTGGTAATATCAAAATAGCAAACAATGTGAAAAGCAAAGTTGTGATTGCAACTGTACAGATTCGCATGTTTGATGGGGTTGTGCGAACTTTGATTGGGGTGATGTATGTGCCGGATTTAAGAAAGAATTTTATTTCACAGAAAATATTGGATTTGAAAAGTTTCAGATGCTCAAATAAAGGTGGAGTTCTCAAGGTGTCAATAGGGCACATTGTTATCATGCATGGAAAGATAATTGGTAATTTGTACAGACTTATAGCGAGTGTAGAAATAGATAAAGCTATTGGAGCTACTATTGGAACTCAGGTAAAAGGTACAAATGGACAATATATATTGCAAGTGGTTTAGGTGATGAACAAGTGCAATTCTGAAAAAAAGCAGGTGACTTTCGCTTTGAAATTGGTAAGTGGTATTGATCTTTTAGAGTGTGTTGCAGCGCAGGAGAGGCACAACCATGTCACATTGTCCAATGGCATTGACTTATACGCTACACCCCAGGTGGGGGTGAGGGTTATGCCACTAAGGTATGGCGGATAGACAGAGACAATGGTAGAGTTTGCAGAACGACATCAACACGAGTCTTCTTTAAGGTGGTTTGCAAAATCCAAGTCAAGATGGAGATTGTTGGAATTAGGTGTCTTGTATTCTGTACCCTGTCCATATAGTTGTAATTGGGTTTGTATTTGTACTTGAATTTGATTTGGGTCAATTACATGTATGGGGATGTATAATTGTAATTATGTGGGGATTTGGGTTTTGGGTTCCTTATATATTGTCTTTGTGATGAAAACCCTTGTCACAAGCAAAAGAGAATCACTTTGTTGAGGTAGAAGGTAGTGTAGAGATTTTTTCAGGTATAGTGAAACTTTTCTATTATCTCGGTTGGATGTAGGTAATCTTTCCAAACGAATTTAAATTCCTTGCATTGTATGATTGCTTGCTTGGGTTCTTCCTCATGGTTGCGCATTCATCCCCAACAATATTCACTTCCCATATATAAACATTCAATCTCTCTCTAAAGAGAAAAAAAGATCACCCTACATAAAGGAAGTACCCTACACCTTTATTGGTTGACCAAGAAATCCCAAGATTATAAATAGTAGAGCTCACCCACGTTTTGGGGGGATCTTGCATAGTTCAAGACATTATTATTGTCGAAATTTGTGCACTAGAATCATGCTTTGTAGCTATGTTGCTATATGCTGAATCAATTCTAGTTTGTACTTAAGATTTTCTGAGCCTACATCCTGTAGACACCCAATTTTGTCTCCCACCCTAGACAATAATGACTTACAGGACGTGGGTGAGGTTTATGATTTCAATCAATGGAGAAACTGGTCCTTCGAAGTGACTCGAACCCGACAGTAGTCTGAAACCCTAATCTAACCCCAAATCCTAATCGGACTCGAAACCCTAATCTAGCCCAAGACCCTTAGATAGCTAAATCATGCCTGATCTTGTGGCACCCGATATTAGCATTGTCAAATGTTGATGAATCAACTCTAAGTACTCTCTAATGGTACAAGAATGACATGAACAAGGATTGCCAAATATCCCAAAGGTGCAATCGGACAAGAGTCCTTCTTTGCGAATCCTAAACTTTTATAAGTTGAAAATAGTTTCAACCCCTATACAATTAGATAGTACTCAAAAAGACGATTCCGAAGATATGGTACAGAAAAATCGAAACACCCGATCTCTCGGAATCACTCCTGAAAGTTAAAAACCCTAATTAGGTTGAGCAGACCCCCTTTTACTTAAAGATTCTTGATGGGCCCACCAGTTTCCTGATGGGACTGCCAATTTTTTTACAGGCTTGCCAAATACTTTTCTCAATCCGAAGTTCTGCCCGATGGGTCTATTGCCTTGTTTTACATGCAAAAGTTATGCAGGAATTTTCAAAATTTCCTAAAGTGTCCCTAAATGTGTGAAGCATCATAAAAAGGTCTGATTCTCTAAAGAAGGAAAGTAGGCTACTGAATTCACCTCCACCTGAACCGGGAAATCATCACCAAGGTTCATGCATACAACGAAAGGGGCCCACCCCTCTCAACCCGAAACAAGGATCGAGTGTATGTATAATTTTCCAACAAAGTAGGTCCAATGTAGACTTTTAATATATGTACAGTAATGTACATTATAGTGTAGCAATAACTTAGCCATGTATAATTTCGTCACTTTCTATGAGATGAATGCTAGGATTTGATTTTGTCTAGCATATTTGCTTTACATTCCTTATGCTAATAATGTAGCACAGTTGAGGTATGCCAATTTTTTTTTTCCTTATTTCTTTTTATTTATCTTGCCTCAGATGTTGCTCCCAACATGTTGAATGCTAGGTTCTAGGGTGTTGATGTGCCTATTTTATGATATATCATCATGTTTGCTTTACATTCAATATACTAACCATGCCGAGCAACTGAATACGGTATGTAAATTTAATGAATTTTTTTCTGTTTTGTTGGCTAATTTATAATGTGTGTTTACCTAGGGTTGAAGTATGATTTACCCAACGGACCAAGGTACCTAAGTCCTTCCTTGGACTGCAACATGATACAAACCCTAACTCATAGTTAGATAGATTGAACGGAGTCATTTACTTTTAGTTATGGGCCCTAAACCAAATCTAGGTGGCGACTCCCAATCAATAGAGACTGTTGGACTCATACCACTCTTTTCCCGAGGAGAAGTCCGCGAAACCCCTACTGTCCTCACACATAGATGTTGATAATGATCAATTGATAAGAGCAATTACTGAAGATGAGATTTTTAATATAGTGATGAGTATGCCTTCTTTAAAGTTGCCAATCCTTAACAAATTTCTGGAGATTTTCTATCATAAGGTATGGCACATTGTTGAACCTGATAATATTTTACCATTCAAAGTTTTTTCACAATAGGATCTTTTAATTGGGATTGAATCAAACTTATATAGCCTTAATTCCCAAGGTTGATTACCCTATTTCAATCGGGGAATACAAGCTAGTCTATGCAATCTTTTATACAAGATCATATCCAAAAGTTTAGTCAATAGATTGTGGCCCCTCCTAAATTATTTTCTCTCACTGAACCAAAATTGCTTTGTAAAGGGAAAACATATCCAAGATAATGTTCTCTTATGTCGTGAGCTCCTTCATAAGATTAAAAAGACTAGAAGAGGGCATACTGGTCTTTATGTCGGTCAAGCTGGATATGAATAAAGCCTATGATGGTCTTGAATGGTCTTTTCTGAGACAAACTCTCACTATATTTGGCTTCAATCCGACGTTGATTAATTGGGTGATGTTTTGTGTTGAAATTTCTCAACTTGCCATATTGTTAAATGATTATCCTCTACCTTTCTTTAAGCCAACTAGAGGAATTCGCCAAGGACACCCTATCTCCTCTTACTTATTTGTGCTGAAGTTCTCTCCTTTCACCTGGAGGTTGCTTTACATTGAAGGAAGATTTAGGGTATTAAGGTTTCTAGATACCTTGTTTTCAGCTATCCTCTACCATTCATATGCAGTTGGATTCTACAAGTCAGAAAATTCTTTTGGTCTCATGGGTATCCTAGCCGTGTCCCAACTATGAGTTGAAAGACAATATGTCATCCCAAAAGAAATGGTGGACCCGATGTTAAATTATCAGCTCCTATGTATCAATCTCTTCTTGCCAAAAAAAAAAAAAAGGTTGGAATCTCTTAAGTTTTTTTACTTCTCTTTGGGAGTGAGTTATGAAAGTAAAGTATTTCCCATATTAAAGCTTTACTGACGCTTCTTGCTCTCACAACACCTCCTAGGTATGGAAATCTATCATTGAAGTTAGAGCATTACTCATCAAAGGTCTTTTATTCAAGTTGGGAATGGGAGAAGCATCAATCCTTGGATAGATAATTGGATCCCAAGAATGTCCCCTTCTTTATCCCCATTTCCAGTTCTTCCCTTAGCTCCCATCTCGGTTGCTCAGTTGATAGAGGTTGATTCTCATTCTTGAAAGTCGGATGTAATTTTTCACTGGTGGCCTCCAGATGTAGCTCTCACATATTATCTATTCCTTTACCAATGACTTACCAGGACGATAAATTTATCTGGGCTGCCATATGTAATGGATAATTCACTGGTACATCAAAATGTTGACTAGCTTTTCAAGATTCTTGCTCTCAATTTGGATGCAGGTGGATGCTAAAGTCGAAAATTGGACAACTACCTACAACTCCGAAAGTTTAGATTTTTCTTTGGGAGATGGTTCATGAATGTATTCCAACTTCAGATCTACTTAAATGGTGGGGCTTTAACATTCCCACTCATTGCCACTTTTGTAACTTTCTGATGCAAAGTGTCAAATCATCTTTTTAAGAACTGCTACATGGCTCAAAAATTTTGGAGAAGGGTTGGATTTCATGATTTATTGGAAGCATCTCATTTCCCGGATGAATTAGTTTTTTATGTTCAAAACCCTATTTCTACTCATGGTGAACATAGTACACAACTTGCTTTAATTTCTAGTGTAATATGGCATATCTAAAGAGTTTACATAGGCATAACTAGTTCCACAGGTCTAAATTGATCTCACAACTACATGGATCGGGTCATACCGAGATTGAATGAGAATTATTCTACTTTCACTAAAAACAATGAAGAGCATTAAGCACCCCTGTGTGAATGGCACCAAAAATGTAAAAGGAGTCAAACTCAGACCACACACTTCCTGAGGCGAAGGTCCCTTGCCAACTCGATTACCCTCTTGGGATTTGAAGGGTTTACACAGATAAGATTTCCAGACATCAGAACTGGAGTGGTGGCTGCATATCTCAAAAATCTGTTAGTTTTGCTGCGGATTTCGTTTCAAAAATCAGTTAGGAATTGGGAATTCTTATGCGCTTGTGGCTGAGACTTGTGTTGGTGGACAAGCTCTCTTATTTTCTACTGAGTGGTTTAAGCTTCTGATCATAGAAATTGATAATCTGCTAGTCGTTAGCAATTAAAATTGAATCACATTTCAAATTCAATTCCAGTTGGAGAATTTCAACTGTCATTACTGATTTCTTTGCCTTACTATAGTGCTTTTATTAACTCTTAATTCGGCACATATCCAGGGAAGCCAACCATGTTGCTGATTTTCTCGCTTCCATGTGTGCATTTCAACAAAATTTTGCATCATGGAATGGTTATCCTCGTATCATTTCCCTTTTGTTGTACTTTGATATGTGTGGAACTTTGTTCCCTAGTTTTCATTAATAAATTCTTTTACCTAACCTAAAAAAATGGTGATGTGACCTTATCATTGGATGTGTCAAGATCCTCTACAACATGGCACGGTGTGCAACACACATCTAATATCCAAGAGCACTTTAGGGTGCAAATCTGTGTGCTAGAATGCATGTCCCATTGCTTTTGGCGATCGGATGTGCGTTGCACAAAACGTTGGGCCTTAGAGGAGCCAGATCCATCATTGGACTCCTGAAAAAGTAATGCCATAATAAATTCCTAAGGGTTGATAATAGGATTCGACTAGTCTCAAACGATTGTTTCTCTAATGATCCTCCAACAAATTCTTAGGGATCAACACATGGCACTTCTGTAATCCAACGATCCTGAACAACTAGCCCATTTGGGTACTTTGATTTTCAATCTCCCACCCCCACGCCCGCCCCCTCCCCCTCCCCCTCCCCCTCCCCCTTTACATACAGATTTCACTAACACTAAAACCTAAGGCAGAGTAGAGAAAGAGAAGGAGAACGAAGTTAAGGATGGAGTAATTAAAGAAAAATATCGGATAAGGATTGGTAGAATCAATCAGGGATTCAACCCCAATCCTTTTTATTTTTTGGGCTGATTTTGTGTTCTTAAACTTTATAAGGATGATACAAATTTCTCTTTCATCGTAAATATAGACTCAAAAACTTGGATCGGGTAGAATTAGAAGATGTTCAGAGATATAACAAAGATTTCCATGACTTTGGTTTTACCAATTCACCCTAGTACAAGCAAAGTAAAGGACATATTCAGTAGAGGCTCTTTTAAAAGTAAAGGAGAATCTTTGCAAAGAAGGGATTCAGTTTAAAATCACAGAGAAGGAAAACCCCTTTGAAAGGTTTAGGTATGAAAAGCCTATCACAATTTGATTCTCTTTCTCCTCTGCCCTCTATTTTTGTCTTAGGGTTTAATGAAATCCGGAGAGAAAGATGAAGAGATTAAAAATTGAAATAGGGAGACATCGAAAGTAGAGGAGGATCTTTTGGATTTGGGTTTTTCCCTACCTCGGTTGTAGTGGAATGGCTGAGTTTACATTTTTTGAGAACCAAATGGGTTGATTGTCATGACCCTTGGATTTAAATTTGTCATTTTTTTCTCTTTGTCGATAGTTGTAGGATGGTTGGTGCCTCATTAGTTGGAGATGAGCCAAATCCTTGAAAATACCATCCCCCAATCAGATCCTATGAATGTGGATGTAAAGAAACTGTGTCCAATCTTATCTATTATTTTGGATTTTCCTTTTATTTCAACTTTTTTGGTAAGCGATCAGGCGTTACTCATCAAGGAAATTCACCCCTTGGGCACTTTTTGGCATTTCCTGGTTATTTGATTCTGTCTTGTAAATTCTAACCATTGAACATTCTTTATTGCCAAATCCAAAAGTATTTTAGGTGAATGAAAAATATATTAAAAGGTAAATAAAAAATGACAAGGCAAGATATCACCAAGAGGTGTAAACAGAGCGAATAAAAAAGATTAAAACATAAAACTAGAAAATGAAAACTAGTTCAACCCAAAAGGAGCAACAACGAACTCATACTATGTTCATCAAATTTTTCAATTGGATGAGCGAAGAAAGTAAAGGGCAAATCTAATATTATGATTCCTTTCCCTATATAAAGCAGTAATTCAAGTGTCTTCCTGATGGAGTTCCTTATCTTTTCTAGCGTTACCTGCATTTACTCCAGATTTTTAAGATGAGGAAAAAACAAATTGAGCTCTCAAAAACAAAGAAACTCAATTTCGGTAGAGAAGCACCGGAAGCGATAAAATTACTGATTTCAGTGTATGTATAGAGAAGGAAACACAGGAGAATAAAAGAGAAATAGAAGAACTAATTCCTAGGACCCCAGCAGATGAGATGCATGAATTTTTCAGCTTTCTCATCTTCTCTTACTCTTTCTTGTTCATCCAACACATCTTTTTCCAAATGATCAGCAGCTCTGGAAGTCCATCTAATTTGAGAGAAAGCTTGTGATTCCAATATGGTTAGTTTCCCTTTCCAACTATGGAACTTGAATAAAGCCATCGTTCCTTGAGGGCTCTGTTTCAGATTCCTCTGCTTGTACACCTCAAATTTATCAATCGTCATCACTCACACTATGTTCAAAAATTAAAATTGGAGAAGAGAAAAAGGGAAATCAATCGAAAACTATTAGTGGATAGCAGAGTGTTTTGGATCTGAGACTTGTAGCAAGCATTGGTAGCAGTTATATAGTCTGGTTTCTATCAATTCGTTCTTGACAGTTGGATAGATATAAAGGAAGTCGAAATAAGGGGTGAGTGACTTTCCCAGAATATTGCCCAGGTTTCCAGTTTTTTAATTAATTGGATTTCATAAAATGCCGTTCACGTGTTTCGAATCTTTGAGTTTCTCTTCAGAAAAGAAAATAAAGAAATGTACATCAATCACATCACAAGTGGGATGGAATTCTTCCTCTACCACTAGTAAAAGGATTAAAAAGGGAATGACTCAAAAAATGCTGAAACCATGTGTTCTTTATGTTTTCGTTTTTCTAATTAAGCATTAGGTAGAGTGTAGAACCCACCACTGCTCTGCTTCTTCTGCGAAACCAAAACCATATATTTGTCTAGATTCTAAAAATCTTAACAGACCACAGGATTCAGGATTTCAAAGCTCAAAAGGGTCTCAGTGTGGACGCTTACAGATATGGTATTTAAAACTCAAAACAGCCAATTTGTCAAACCTAACAGCCAAATTGATGAGAAACCCAATAGGTAATAGCTCTGGATGAGAAAATTAAACCATGAATATGTTAAAAATTGAACAGGATTGGACTGTGTGGAAATCTGTTGCCTCTCTTGGGAGGCAAATCACATAGTGACATGTAGGGGTGTCAATTGATTAAGTTGGGTGGTTTTGGTGGGGTTTGGCGGGCCTATACATTTGGACAGTGACTTACCTATTTGAGGAATGAGTTGGTCTTGGTCAGTCTCATGTTGGACTTGATTAGGTTTTGAGTTTTAACCGGGCTTCTCCTAATAACCGGTGCAGGCCAACTGATCTTTAAATGGTCAAGCCCTGTTAGTCGAATCGGTGCGTGCTTAGGATTGACACCCCTAGCAAGATGTATTGGTGTTGGTTTTAAATGAATTTTTAAAATGAAGGGACAATTACACCCCCTCTATATTTTTTCGAAATTACACGAATCCAAATGTTTGAAGGAATTATGCCTCCTCCCCTATGTCTAACGATGTTAGTCTGCTGTCAATTTTAAGACAAGAAAGCATTTTATCCTTTAACTAAAGGACTAAAATTGAAAGACCATTTTAGCCTTTTGTTCTTCATCTACCTAAATAACCCAAAACCTTGAGTTGAGATTCCTAGGGTAACAATCTCCGCAACAAATTCCCTCACCCCTTGCGTTGACTCATGGGAGATTTTCTTCACCGCAACTTTGACTTTGGAGGTAGGTAATATGCCTCTATGCACCCTACCAAAGCTGCCAAACCCCTTAGTGCCATGAAAATGAGGGCTCACACTATCGGACCAATTAAAATGGGTTTTTCTTTTGATGAGATCATGAAAAATGATTAGGGAGGGAAAGAGTGATACGGTTGAAAGTAGAAAAAGGTGTTGACGAAAGGAGGGTTTTCCTTAGATTCGGAACTTCAGAGATGGTTTCAACCACACATCTAAACTCAACAAGGGTGCAACACTGCGGTGGTGTAGCAGTTAAAAGCTCTCTCTCTCTCTCTCTTTCTTTGTGCGCACGCGTGTGTGTTGATTATTTGGTCACTACTTTGGGGGTTGTAGATAGAAGTAACATAGAAGAATCAATCCGTGACCAACCCTTTAATCTTGACGTGGTGAAGTGGATAGGCATGTTGGATTTATGAGTTTAATTAATTATTCGGATTGATTAAATGGGTGAGAGTCAAGTTTCATGAACTGATTTAGTCCATTAGTCTATTCTCAAATTTAAAGATATGTTGGTCCAACCCATTGTGGTTTAGGGTTTTGAGTGCAAAATAATATTATAAATTCTGGGTTTTGTCCCTACAATTATCATTCAGTCTTCCCCACTTTACCACTAAATTGGGAGGACTCAATGAGATCTGACGAGCCAAGAAAAGGAAACCATGAAGAAATGCATCGCTTGTCTACAACATACTAGATGCAAGGTATAAAGCAATCCTCCTTTATGCTTTTATTCGACTTCTTAATCTAGTTGTATGTATGGAAACCTATTAGGGTTTGTTGTGAAGCCCTTTATGACATCACTGCCATGTTAGAAGAATGTTTAGGGCATTGCTTCACAATGGACATCTATTATGGTCCATTGTGATAGCATAAAGGAGGATTGGTTAGAACGAAAATTGGACATCTTTTTATTTTATTAATCCCCGGAGCTAATGCTTTTACACAAGCCTCTTGAATCTCTAAGACAAAATCAAATAGGTTTACAACACTCTCTGTTTTCATTAAATTTGTCTGAATATGAAGTTGATTCGAAATTTCCCAGGATTGGAGGCCATGGACTTGAGATTATCTGATATTTTTGACGAGGGTTCTGAGGCTAGTGAGATGGTTAGAGAGGTTAGAGAGATTAGGGTCGTTGGATAGGATGCTAGTCCGCTTCAGTCTCGAACTCCAACAAGCACAATTGATGATTCTCAAGAATTAGGCTTTGCAGTCAACCAGAAATTAAGCTCAGCAAAAATGGAATAGAAACAAACAAATTATTGCCATTCAAACAAGTTCATTTAGTATTTACAGGATCGACGAAAAATAGCAGCTCAAGAACATTACTTTTCTGAGCCATCGCTACTGCAGAAGAGGGAGAGGGTAGTTGTCTATTGGTCTGAGAACACAGCTCCAAGGCTTGTGGCCACGATCGAAGCTCTGCTCGTCCAACTCATTCTCGATTCGATTCGATTCTTGCTGCTTCTCTTGGGATCTCAGAAACTGTTTTTAGTTTAAGAGAGATGGGCTGTGAAATTGTGAATGCAGTTTGAATTGAGAGAGGGTAACTTAGAGAGAGTCAGAGAGGGACCTTAAATGGGATCGATGAGTAACAAAGAGAAAGTGGGTGTTGGGGATAATTGAAACTTAGGAGTCGTTTAGAAACTGTGGGCGAGTTTTGCCAATGGTTTCGGAGCAAATTGCTTCGGCTACTTCTCCACATGAACCCCATATGTCGACAATACAAAATGCTCATGGGTCCATCGGCAGACCGGATGCTCACGGCCCACTCACTACCCACTGCCTATGAAAACGTGCAGGATGCGCTTACATTTGGTGCTTTTTTAAAAACCCCACTTTTAATTACATCATTGTCGAACCCAAAAAGATTATAAAAAAGAACTCATTGGAGATCAATTCTTTAAATTTTGGACTTTGAGAGTCAAATATATGTGTAATATTTAATGTTTCTATTAAAAAAAAAAAAATGTCAAGGATCGGATGGCTATCCTATTGTGTAATTATTGCATCAGCATATAAACGAATGAAAGAGAGCAAGGAGGCATTGCCCATGGAGGATAGGGCAGTCTTTTCATGTGGCCTTATGCCTAAGCGCAAGTGCTTGCAACTCGGTATCGTTTTTTAGGGCATGAGATCATTGCGTGGCTGTGTGGTCCTTACAATTGCATGGGGTCAATGAGATCATGTGTGAAGGCATCAATAAGAGTGAATTTTTTATTTCATTAGTGGTAGGCCAATAATTTCACCCGTAGAGCATTATTTCCCGCAAAGGCTCAAATCTTGCAAGAACCATCACCAATTTTCAGTCATTCCTCTTCAACCCTTGAGATTCGAAGCTTTGATTGACAAACAAAGACACTTGTTTAATAATTTTCCCTTTGAGATCACTTATATTTTTTATCATGAATTTCTCATCAAAATCGGTAGAAATAAGAACATTATCTAAAAATTGCCAAGAGCTAAAAGCACTTCATCAAAACTTCTTCATGAAATGATTTGGATGTCATCTAGAAGAAACAAAAATGATCCTAGAAATAGCAAACGAATTTACTTTCTTTTCATTTTCATAAAAAAGTTGTAGTAGTCAATTTGCATTTTAAATCCATCTGTAGTAAGTAGCTTCTGAGTTGTCTTTTTAAAATACCTCGAAGTGGTAAGGCCTTCATTGATACAATTCATATCAATGCCTAAATCGATTAAGGCGATAGTTTTAAAGTTAAATTCTTTATTAATAACAATTTCAATCTGAACATGTCATTAATGAGATTGAGCTTTTTGAACTGTCATTACATAAGATTCTTTTGGAAGATTCTCATGAGTAGCCAGGGGTTCATTTGAAGCAAGGAGTTCATTAAGGGAGGCTTCCTTATCAAAATCTTGATCGATTGGTTGTTGTTCATTTTATAATTCTAGAGTCTGAATCCACTGTTTAAGACTCTTAACCTCAGTTTTTACCTCATTTAGTTCTTTTCTTAATTCATGTATTGTTGGATCTGTTGGTTCAGAGTTTTTTATATGAGAAATTATATTTTTGAAACTTTAATCTTATTGATAAGAAGATTTATGAGGGGCATCTTGAGATTTTTTAAGGGACTTCCTTGAGCATTTGAATATATTCTTTGAGCAATCTCTCTTTTGCTTCTTGATCTGAAAATTTGATCAATAGCCTTTAGAAGGAAAGAGTCATTCGATGAGAGGACAAACAAATCATTTTCTTTCAATATGGTTTGATAGGAATCACAACTACATTTAGTTGTTTGTTGTTGTGACTTAGAAGAGTTAGAAGAAGATTGATTTAAATCTTCGATGAAAGCTACTTGAGCAATTTCGGGATCTGATTTGGAATCTGAATCTGAATCTGAATCTTGCTCAGAAGAGCTATATAGAAAGATTCTCTTTAAGAGCATCATCGACTTCTAAGGCACTAATTTGGGCCTTAGTTCAACAGTTATTTTTATAATGACCTACCTTTCTGCATTTGTAACAAATTGAGCCATTACCAAACTGCTTAAAAGATTTATAAGGTCAATGTTTAGGATAAAACATTTTTAGGCTAATTTTTTTGGTTTATCCTATCGAATATTAGTCTGATATTAAGACTTTGTGTAATTTCTTGAGGTTCTTTTGTAAAGTTTCTTGGATCCTGGAAGACGAATCTTTTCATAACCAAATTGGTCACAAAAATCTCCAAGCTCTTTGAATCATTCTTGTCTTTCTTTAGACAATTGTTTCTTAAGCTTAAGATCTGTAAACAACTATGATCCTTCATGACAGACTTTAGTAGCTAGCTCTCCATAGGTATCATAAGGATTGAGGAATGATCCCATTATGCTTAGCTTTAAGTCTGTAACGGATCTTTTGTGCAAACAAAGGTGGGAGCCCTGAGATAAATTTTTCTTTCCAGAAATCGTTATTGCAATCTTCTCTAGTAAAAACTTTCGCAAAGAAGACATCGCGGTACCATCTATAATAAGATTTGTGTCGGCCAACGAAGAGCTATAAGCTGCTCTCTGGTTCGATTAGCTAAGATTTCAGTTGGTCCCACAAAATGAAGGGTAATGGTATAGAGGAAGGAGTATATTTATTGCATCTTCTTAGTCCACATACACAATATCTTGAGCAATTGTTCCATTAGGTTGTGTAACATTTTGAGTATGAGGGACTCGAGCAGTTGTGGAAAGAATGTTATGTCTTGTCTGGTCAGGAAAATAAAAATCCCACCAACCACGAAGTTGGCCGAAAAATCCTATCGCTATAATTTTAGCGATGTTAGAATCGGTATTATTTCTCCCTTTAGCAGCAGCAATGAACATTAGCATATGCTTAGCAGATTTATTATCTGATAATTAGATAACCTATCTGTGTTCCATTTGACTACTAAGGTTCACATAAAGGATGTTTCTTCTCGATCCGTTTCAAATTGTAAATCAACAGGTTGACGGTCGAGGATAGTAAAAATTAATAGGAGCAGTGGGGACAATTTTTCTATAATTTCTCATGACTTTATTTATTTGAGGGGGTATCTTCCATATTAGGAAGCATAGATTTGAAATCATTTTCAACTTTCTCAATAACAGAGTCTGAAGGGCATCTATTGAGAGAACATGGACATTTGATTCTGTTTCTTTTCCTTTAGAAACATGCAAACCTTCCAATCTAGACATCAGAGCATCAATAAGTTTTGTATTAGACTCTTTCCTATAAATGGTTTATCTGGCGTCGGAGGTGGTTTAAACATAATTGATTTTGTACTTCTGGGTTTCGAAGAAGTTATTTTTTGAGAACTGATTAAGTTCTCAATTATGTTTGTTTGGTTTCTAAGACTGGAAACATAGATTGGTATAGTTATTTTGTTCTAGCAAATTGTTCAACTGTGCTTTAGTATGTGACCCCTAAGAATATGACAAGTACCAGACCTGCTTAGGAGATTGGTGAGGTGTCCCCACTAAGAATACGGTAAGTGTCAGGGGGTTTGGGAGATCAGTAAGGGTATACAAACTTTAGTCCCACAATTCCTAAGGAGGGATTACTGGGCTAGTTAATAATCTCTAGCTAGCATTCTTAACGTGGCACAACGATTTTTAAAGCCTTGAGAACTATGGGTCAAAGAGGACAATATTATGCAAGGTTAATGGGGCCGAGGTGTTACACAGTAAGGATACCTGCTAATTTTAATGTCACCTTATAAGGCGCAACCGTGGTTTTTGGATTACTTTGAATTTTAAGAGGCTTGGATGGAGGATGTATGTACTCAATCATTGTTCCTTCGGAAGTTGTATATGTAGTTGAAATATTTGCTACTACATTAACTTGATCCGAAGATGATGCCTGAAAGGTGGTTTGATTAGACCTATTTTGAAGATGAATTTTTAACCAATCAAAGAAAGGAATATTAATTTTATGCTTCTCTATGTAGGAAACCATTCCTCATATAAATTCTGTCTTTGAATTACCGAATAATGTTCTTCAAAGATTTTCCTATTTTTAATATTTCTTTGTGATTTGTATTCCTAGATAAGGAATTTTGCACTTAATTTTGAATTCTTCTTCATTACTTATATGAAGCATATATACAACATTCATACCAGTAGGAATAGGTGATGTAGGCAGAATTTGATTTTCAATAGAAGTATCATAGACAAGTTGATTAACCTGAGATCAGGATCTATTTACACCTTGGAGGATAAGGTGAGGATCTTTTTGTCTACTTTGAAAAAAGAAGTAGAAGGACAATGAAGGATTGGGCTGAGTCAAGAGAAGAGGAAGATGCAACTGAAGATCCTGATCTTCTAGGTGCTTCTGACTTTCAAGGCGCAAATTCTATCTCTACGTTTCCTGAGAGGTACTCAATAATACTCCTAGGGATAGTTCGCTGACGTCGCTGAGGTTTAGCCACATTGGTCAACTTCCATAACTCTGGAAGTGTATTATCTTTCTAAGAAATCATTTCAGAAACAACAATACATGATCTGGATGGATTAGCCTAAAAGATCATAGTTTGACCTTTAGTATCAATCACCTTAGCATTAGGTGCAAGAGTTGTCATAACCTTGTAATAGATGCGATAGATTACTGCAAGATTTTGAGATCCTGGTTTCATATCAAATCCTTGAGTCTTAACATTTAGGACTACTCCATCTAAAATAATGGGATCAGTTATGGATAAAGGAAAATCTGGGCAACACTGGAAGTAAATCGGTCCTTCACAAAGACTAGTTACAATCATTCCAAAATTGAAATCTCCAAAACTATTATGTCTCGCATCTCTTACAACTGCTAGGCCTAATTATTTAGCTCTAGTCTAGTTAATGGTTTTATTGGTACTTTTTTTGCTAAGAAATCATATGTATTAAGAATGAGAAATAAAAAAAGAAGAGAATATACAAGCAAGTAACATGAATTGGGCTCAGAGGGAGACTACTCCACATTCGGCATTACCATCAGCAGAGAAGAAACCACACCTAAGACCCAATCCCAAAGCGAAAAACTGAAATACATTATTTAAACTGGTATCTAGGATGACACTGACTATCTAATTCTAGATCCATGACAACCAGCGCAGGCCAAGAGATTGGAGTAGATAACTCATGTTTTGTAGCCGACTTAGCAAGGTAGTTAGCAACCAAGTTTGCTTCACGACGGCAATCTGTTATTTTCCAAGTCAATGATTGCAGGTATGGAATCAAACTCATCCACCTTTGTAATCCAATCCATGGGATTTTCCAATTAGAAATGAGAAGTACCACAGCCACCGAATCACTCTCAATCCAGAGTTTAGTGACCCCCATCTCTCTTGCAACTTCCAATCCCAAAATAATAGTCGTTATTTCGGCTTCAAACTTTGTTTGAGACCCCAAAAATTTTTTGAACGGCTGCAAAACTTCAACTTTATCATTTCGAAAAATCCCACTAGCACCTTGCTTTTCCAGGATTCCCCAGAGAGCACCTGTCTGTGTTGAGCTTAACCCAACCAGGGGGCAGACACCAAAACACTTCGAATATTTGTATAGTTACTTGTATTAATCCAATGTTTTATGGCTACTTGCATTAACCCAATGTGTGAATATTTGTAGCCTCTAAGAATATGTTTCTAAATTTGAGAAGCAGTTAAAAATTGTAGTTGCTCATGATTAGAAGCAATAGAGAATGTACTTTCACAGGTCTTAATGGCATAATCACTATGAGAGCGAGAAGCACCTTTATGATATATATTAGTTTCACCAGTCTTAGGAATAGTCCAATTTGCCATACTTTTCTCAATAGTTCTAAATATAAATTCTTCAAAGTTATGAACAAACTCTGTAGTTCTACTTACTTTAGAAGAAGTAACGGATCTCCTAGATGTAGATCTAAATATAGAGGTCATTTCATAAGTCAATAAAGGTTTTAGGTCAATATAGCTATTTGTCAATTCAGAAACTCCTAACGCTTCACTTAGCTTCACAGCTTATGTACAATTTGGGTGATAGTCTATATGATAAGGAAAAACATAGTACAACAAGGTACTCCAATGCGACTTTGTAACTAGGCTCAGATTTTCAATCTCCACCCTTTCCCTCCAGATTTCACTAAGACTAAACCCTAAGGTGGAGAAGACAGAATGCAAAGAACGAAAGCAGAGAAAGAGCATAAGGAAAACGAAGTAGAGTGTTAAGATAAGGATGGAGTAATAAAAAAAAAAAAATCGGATAAGGAGCGGTAAAATCAATCAGTGATTTAACCCCAATCCAGTTTTTTTTTGGGCTGATTTTGGGTTTTAAACCTTATAAGGATGATAGAAATCTCTCTTTCACCGTAAATTGGATTCAAAAAATTTGACTGCATAGAATTAGAAGATGTTTAGAGATATACTAAAGATTTTCATGACTTTGATTTTATCAATTCACCCACGTACAAAGAAAGTAAAAGACATATTCAGTAAAGGCTCTTTCAAAAGTAAAGGTAGAATCTTTGTAGAGAAGGGATTCAGTATAAAATTGCAGAGGAACACCCCTTCGAAAGGTTTAGGTATGGAAACCCTATCACCATTTGATTCTTCTTCTCCTCCTTCACCCTCGACTTCATTCTCCTTATCCTCTTCGGTTTTTGTGATTTTTCATCTTGGGGTTTACCGAAGTTTTTCCCTACCTACGTCGGAGTGGAATGGCTAAAATGTATATTTTTTGAGAACCAAATGGGTTGATTGTCATGACCCTTGGGTTTAAACTTGTCCAACTTTGTTCTTTGCGTGATCGTTGGAGGTTGGTTGGAGACTCAATCGTTGGAGATGAGCCGGATCCTAGAAAATACCCTTCCCAAATCAGATCCTTGGAGTATGGATGTAAAGTAACTGGGTCCAATCTTATCTATTATTTTAGATTTGCCTTTGATTTCAACTTTTTTGGTAAGCGATCAGCATTACTCATCAGGGAAATTCACCCCTCTATTTTTTGGTGTTTCCTGGTTAGTTGGTTCTGCCTTTTAAATTCTAACCATTGAACGTTCTTTATTGCCAAATCCAAAATTACTATATTTTTTTGGTGAATGAAAAATATATTAAAAAGTAAAGAAAAAATCAAGACAAGATACCACCAAGAGGTGTTGGCCCGACAAACAGAGCGAATAAAAAAGATTAAAACATAAAACTAGAAAATGAAAACTAGTTCAACCCAAAAGGAGCAACAATGAGCTCATATTATGTTCATCAAATTTTTCAATCGGATGAGCGAAGAAAATAAAGAGCAAATCTAATATGATGATTCCTTCCCCTATATAAAGCAGTAATTCAAGTGTCTTCCTGATGGAGTTCCTTATCTTTTCTGGCGTTACCTGCACTTACTCCAGATTTTTAAGATGAGGAAAAAATAAATTGAGCTCTCAAAAACAAAGAAACTCAATTTCGGTAGAGAAGCACCGGAAGCGATAAAATTACTGATTTCAGTGTATATATAGAGGAGGAAACAAAGGAGAAGAATAAAAGAGAAATAGAAGAACTAATTTCTAGGACCCCAGCAGATGAGATGCATGACTTTTTCAGCTTTCTCAGCTTCTCTTGCTCTTTCTTGTTCATCCAACACATCTTTTTCCAAACGATCAGCAGCTCTCGAAGTCCATCTAATTTGAGAGAGAGCTTGTGATTCCAATATGGGTAGTTTCCCTTTCCAACTATGGAACTTGGATAAAGCCATCGTTCCTTGAGGACTCTGTTTCAGATTCTTCTGCTTGTACACCTCGAATTTATCAATCGTCATGGCTCACACTATGTTCAAAAATTAAAATTGGAGAAGAAAATAGGGAATCAATCGAAAACTATCAGTGGATAGCAGAGAGTTTTGGATCTGAGACTTGTAGCAAGCATTGGTAGCAGTTATATAGTGGGGATATCTGGTTTCTCTCAAATCATTCTGGACATTGGAAAGATAAAAAGGAAGTCGAAACAAGGGGTGAGTCATGTTCCCAGAATGTTTCCAAAGGTTTCCAATTTCCTAATTGATTGGATTTTCATTAAAATACAGTTCACGTGTTTGGAATCTTGGGATTTCTCTTGTGAAAAGAAAATAAAGAAATGTATATCAATCACATCTCCAGTGGGGTGGGATTCTTCCTCCACCACTAGTAAAAGGAAAAAAATTTTATATTAAAATGGGAATCACAAAAAATTCTGAAATGCTTTTTTTTTTCATTTTTAAATTAAGCATTAGGTAGAACCCACCACGGTACCACGCAAAACCAAAACCATGTATTTATCTAGTTCTAAAAATTATACGACCACAGGATTCAGGATTTCGAAGCTCAAAAGGGTCTCAGCGTGGACGCTTACAGAGATGGTTTTTGAAACTCAAAACAGCCAATTTGTCAGGCCTAACAGCCAAATTGAAGACAAGCCCAACAGGCAATAGCTCTGGATGAGAGAATTAAAGCATGAACATGTTAAAAATTGAACAGGATTGGACTGTGTGTAAATCTGTTGCTCCTGTTGGGAGGCAAATCACATAGTGAGATGTAGGGGTGTCAAACGGTTGGGCCGGGAGGTCTTGGTTGGGCTTGGCGTGCCTATACCTTTAGACAATGACTTACCTATTTAAGGAAAGAGTCGGTCTTGATCAGTCTCGTTCGGGCTCGATCAGGTTCAGGGTTTTAATCGGGTTTTCCCTAATCAGATCTTTAACGGGTAATGCATCTATAAAGTTTTAAACGAGACTTAAAACAGTCTTTAGTTGTCTTAGATTTAAGATACTTTAATATATTTTAGGAAAATTATCTTGTACCACCCCTGTTTTTAAACCTTATATTACATATCACCCTAATTTTCTAAAAATATCAACCATACCCCTGAACCCTAACAACGTTAGCTTAGAATTGGAAAACACACTTTTGACCCTGTTATGTCCCACTTCATCTTCATCTTCTTTGTTTCTTCTTCCTCTTCGTCTTCTTCAAACTCCACCTTTTCCTCCTTTCCTTGTCCCTGCCACTTTCCTTCCTTGTAATCCATCAATCTGTAATATTTCTGCAAAATCCATTGCTTCAATCTAGTGTTGAAACGGTTGAAGATGTAAACAAGGCCTAGATAGTTCGATAACATGTGAAAACAAATACACTACTCTTGAATCAAGATCAAAAACTTGAAATGGGATAAGGGTCGATTTACATGTCTTCGTCTCTCGTCGTTCGCGAAATACACCAAATTCATACCCACTCTCTTCATTCTCTCCGTATCTGAGAAGATTGGAGAGGTGGGAGTGAGGGTTGTCTCTGTTTTGATAAGCTTATATCCATGGAGTTGGTCCCTTATTCTGACCCAAACTCTAACCCCAAAGATTCCTCCAATCTCCCTTGGCAAGATATGTTCTGATTTTCTTCCATTTGTAAAAACCTTCCCCTCCTTCTCAATCCCTCGCAGAAGTTCGACATGGAATCGACTGCCATCCTTGATCCCTATCAAAAATATCTCTCCGATAACCCTCTGATCTACATCACCATGGCCCCCTCCTCCTTGCTCCAACTCCACATTAAGGTTAAATAATGCCCAAATATTCCAATTACTCTTGTGTCCACACCCATATCTCTATTTGTCTGCCACCTTGCCAGGTCAAAATCTCCAACCTTCACAAATCAGAAGAAGGTATTGCATAATTGCATAAAAAACAATTCTCTATATTCTAGTCTTAGTATATTCATGCCAAAAAAAAAAAGAAATGCTAGAAGATGTGTGTCATGGAGCATTGAGGATAACAAGTGGGTTTTTTCTCTATATGAGTTGGGCTTTGGATTTAAACAATCGCCAGAAAAGGAAGTAAAGACTTTGATTTCTCTCTCCAGACCCCATCTGACAAGAGAGTAGTAAATGTTCTTCAGAGATGGCAGAGCCAAACCCCACTTCTCTTCATGATTTTTGTTGCAGAAGATAACATTTACCACCATAGTGGTTGTGATTTTGGTCGAAGGGAAGTAGGTCGAGAATGGTTCTTGACCCAGATTTTTTCCATTGTAATGCTAGAAGAAACCTCATATATATGGGCCATTGTAATGCTAGAAGAAACCTCATAAAGATGGGTTTCACTCAGATGCAGCAACAAGGACATTAGTGTGAGACAAACTTCAAAGGAAACCTGCAACTCAATGTTTCAATTATCAACACAGATAGAATCCTACTCTACCTCACCAACCTCTCCTACAAAATAGGAGTCTCATTGAACAGCAACACTAGAGACCGACTCTCATTCGAAGTCTCTCTCTTAGGATATCAGAGTCCTATTGTAACTTTCACATGTGATATCAGAGTCCTATTATAACTGTCACATGTGATATCAGAGTTCTATTATAATTGTCACATGTGATATCAGAGTCCAATTGTAACTGTCTCTTTTGTATTAGAGTTGGAGTACACTTCCACCTTTGAAGGTCTATATAAGAGGTGTACTTCCAACTCATAAGATTGATGAATGAAGACTCAATTTGACATGGTAACAGCAGTCATACAAGCTCCATCGAGCTAACAGCTTCCTCCCCATGCCCTTCTCTCTCTTCATTACCCATTCCCTTCTCTCTCTTCATTACCCATTCCCCAACCCATGTTCCACTCTCTTCTTTGCAAAAAAAAAAAAAGACAAAAACACAAGAAAAGAGAGCAAAAAACAAGCCTTTATCCTCCCTCTCTAAAACCTCTCCTACTCCCACTCCCTCTCTCACGTCCCACACTGCCTCTCACCTCATGGACGAACAGATCAGCCCCAATACCAACATGGCCGATGCCCCACCACCTCCCTAATCCCTCTCTGGAGCTCACCACTTTATCTTCCTCAAACTCACTCCGAAAAATTATGTGTTTTGGCACACTCAAATTGTGCTGTACCTCACAGGCCAATGCCTCCTTGACTATGTCACTGGTGAGTTCCGTTGTCCTTAGGACCCCATCAAAGCCAAAACCTGGCATGAATAGGATGCATCCATTATGAGTTTTCTCATCACCTCCCTCTCTGATGAGGCCCTCTCTCTTGCAGTTGGACGGACCACTAGTAAGGAAATATGGGATGCCCTATATGCCACCTTCAGCTCTCCTTCTACCACATGGATCCTATCACTCAACATTTCCCTTCAAAATCTGGTTCACATCACTCAGTTTCTCCATCGAGCTAAGTCCCTCTCTGATGAACTAACAACTGCAGGGAAGTCGCTACCTCAAGAAGATTTAAAGATCCATTTCTTCTGTGCTCTCAGAACTGACTACCAAGCCCTTGCCTCCATTATGATGGCGCAAAAGGAGCCAATCTCCTATAATGATATGCATGGCCTTCTCATGAGCCATGAGACTCTGATCCAATCTTGTCTCCTTATCATCGATCTTGCAGCTGAAGCCTCAGCTCATGTTGCTCATCAAAACCGTGGACCACCCACTCCATCCACTGGTGGTTGTGGTACTTCATCCTCAAGAGGTTGTGGTCATGGCCGTGGTTGTGGTTTTGGGTCCTCCAATACCTTTGCCCACAATCCCTGCACAATATGTGGCCACACCAACCATCAGGTAGACACCTACTACTATCGGCAATAGAATACCACCAAACCAGCCCTACTCCCTACCCACAACATCCTTACCATCGCCCTCCACCCCCCAATGCCTACCACACTATGGGCACCCCCCTATGTACTCCACACCTCCCCCACCTAAACCATTCCCCCACCATCCATAGACCTACACCACCTCCTGGATACCTGACACCGGTGCCACCCATCATGCCACCCCTGATCTCACTCAGTTCTCCACCTATGATCCATACACAGGTAACAATCCATTCTTAGTTGGTAATGGTAAGGGGCTTTCTATTTCTCACATTGGCAATACTTCCATTCCATCTTCTTCTTGTTCTTTCTCTCTTTCTAATGTCTTACATGTTCCCTCCCTCACTTGTTCACTACTTTATGTTCAGTAGTTTTGTCATGAAAATAATTTGTTCTTTGAATTTTATTCTTCTTATTTTTTGTGAAGCATCTGGAGACCAAACACATCCTCCTCACTGGACATGGAAAAAATGGCCTCTATTCGGTTTCAGCACCACCTTCTGTTCACCTAGTCTTTGTTTCATCATACGATCGCTGGCATCACCGTCTAGGGCATCCTCATGAAAGGGTCCTCTGCCTCATGCTTCCTAGTCATCAGCTTGTCAAGCCTCCTTCTCTTTGTTCTACTTGCCAAATGGGCAAAGCTGGTCATCTGTCGCTACAGGAAACTAGTTCTTGTAGCTCTTCTCCTTTAGACCTAATGTTTAGTGAAGTATTGGGTCCCTACCCAATAGTTTCTTCAAATGGGAACTGCTACTTTATTATTTTATTGATGATGACACTAAATATATTTGGTTCACTGCTTTAAAGTTAAAATCTGATGTTTACTCTGCTTTTCGAACCTTTCAGGCCTTGGTGGAATGTCAGTTCTCTCGCTCCATCAAGGCTGTCCAAATTGATTGGGGTGGAGAATTTCACACTCTTTCCACTTACTTGCCAAGCGGGGCATTCAGCATAGACTCTCTTGCCCTCATACTCAGGAGCAGCAAGGAACAATTGAATGCCGTAATAGGCATATTGCTGAAACTGGGATTACCCTACTTTTTCAAGCTTCTGTTCCCCAAGCTTATTGGGACTATGCCTTTGAAACTGCGGTATTCCTTATCAACCACATGCCATCCTCTGTCATTAGCAATAAATCCCCCCATCAGCTCGCCACAAGCAATTCCCTAAACTACTCTTTTCTCAAAATCTTTAGATGCCTTTGCTACTATTAGCTCCGTCCTTACAATCATCATAAGGTAGAACCTCGTTCTGCACCTTGTGTCTTTATAGGCTACAGTCCCTCCCATCATGGTTATCATTGTATGGATCTCACCTCTCACCACATCTACATCTCTCGCCATGTTCGGTTTGATGAATCCACCTTCTCCTATCACAATACCCCAACCCCTCACACACCTCTCCCACCAACACCTAGCCTTTTCCCATGGGCCATCACCCCCCAATCTCCCCTACCCTATGCCAACCCAACCCACCCCTCCTACACCTCCCCTAGTGCTCCCTCCCCTACTACACCAGACCTGCCCTCTCCTAACCCACCTTCTTCCATTTCCTCCCTCCTCCCCTCACCCCCACCTCGAATTGTCCCTAACCCTGACTCATCTACCTCACCTCCCTACAACACTAGAGCTCTTACTGACCTCTATGCCGACCCATTGACCCTCTCCACTATTTCAACACACCAACCCACTGAACCTACATGCTTCTCCCAGGCCTACAAAGACCCCAACTGGTGCTCTGTTATGTCTGATGAATTTAATGCTTTATTACATAATGGTATTTGATCTCTTGTGCCTTACAGGGATTCCATGAACTTGGTTGGTGCAAGTGGGTCTACTACATCAAGCGTAAAGCCGACGGCTCTTTTGAACGCTATAAGCCTAGATTAGTGGCAAAAGGGTTTCATCAGCAACCTGACCTTGATTATCATGAGACATTCAGTCTAGTTATCAAGCCCATGACCATAAGGACGGTTCTCTCCTTGGCCATTTTAAAGAATTAGGATGTTCACCAACTCGATGTTTAGAATGCATTCCTTCATGGACTTCTATCGGAAGAGGTATACATGGCTCAACCCCAGGGTTTTGAAGACTCCCTGCTCCCTTCTCATGTTTGCAAGCTCTACAAATCTCTTTATGGGCTCAAGCAGGCCCCTCAGGCTTGGTTCCACAGGCTCTCTGAGTCTCTGACTCGCTCCGATTTTTGGTCCTCCCAAACTGACACATCTTTGTTTATCTATATGTAGGGCTCTGTCATAACATATGTACTTGTCTATGTTGATGATATTCTAGTTATAGGCAGCCACCGTCTCATGTCACCTTCCTCCTCCAACTCCAACAACATGCCACAGAATTCTCTATTAAAGACCTTGGTCGCCTCAGTTTCTTCCTTGGTGTTGAGGTTTTCTATCAGCATGGTGGTGTCCTTCTCTCTCAAATATGCTACATCTCTGATCTTCTTCAACGTGTTGGAATGACTGACTGTAAACCTATTACCACGCCATGGCCACCACCTTTGCAGCCTCTTCCACAGGGGAGTGTCCTCCTCTCGGATCCCACAAGGTATCGATCCATTGTAGGTGCACTCTAATACATCACTCTCACCAGACCTAATGTAGCCTACGCTGTCAATCGGGTCTACCAGTTTATGCATGCTCCTCGGAGGACCATTGGACCCTAATCAAAAGAATCCTCCGTTATCTCCAGGGCACAAAAGACTATGGGATGTTCATCTCCAGGTCTGATTCTCTTCAACTTCAGGCATTCTCTGATGCTGACTGGGCTGGTGACAGTGTCACACCCCGTTCACATAGAACCAGACCGGTGATCGGGTTAACACTGGTTAACCCAAACCTACCAGGATCATCTGATACAGTACCCAATCACAACATACACACAACTAAGAAAGTGTTCATCAGTTCAGCGGAAGGCTTAAATTTACCTGTAAATATTCCCATTATACTTGATACCCAAATTGTAATACATAGTTAAGTACATGTGGGCCCGCAGGCATGATATTTACATAAAAGAATACAATTTACTTATCAAGTACACAAAAGGGATCATCAAAAACACAAAGGGTACAGCTCAGCTCGGTATCAAAAGTAGAGCTCAGCTCGGCATCAAAGGTAATGCTCAGCTCGGTATCAAAAGGTAGAGCTCAGCTCGGTATCAGAAGAAGAGCTCAACTTGGCATCAAAGCTGCGGTCCCGCAGCACAGCCCTCGCACGAGCAATCCGTGGCGTGCTCTAATCCCTTGGGGACCCACCAAACCTCTTCAGGGAATTCAACTGTGGGGCCCGACCAGTGCTCTTCAGGTTGACGACTTGCAAAATCATCTAAAAGAGGTGCACACGTGGGATGAGCTCACTAGCTCAGTAAGTGAAAAGAAGGACCACATAGCAGTCCACACAACAAATCACAACCATATGCACTATATGCTATGCAATTCATTTTAATCACTTCCACCTAATCAACATTACTAAGTCTTTGGTTTAGTGCTACTACAACCACAGTGCGCGTATACTCCGGGTACGAGCCGCGAACTCCATCCCGTGATACGCCCATAGGGCTGTCGGAGAAGGCCCACCGTGAGTACTCAGAAAAGTAAAACATGCCGACCACCGGCTCTCAACATAAAGTAAATAACAGAAATTAAAGGTGCTAACTCCAATAATTTAAAAGCAGTACGATTGGCCCTCTTGAATATACCACCGGGGTTGTCGACTATCCTAATGACCAGCCGGGCGTATGTCTAACCGCCACAGTGACCCGACAACCGCGACCACTGCTTCCCCCCAAATGATAACCCAACACCTCAACCCCTGTTGGGAAGGGTCGTAGCACGGGAAGGTGATAATCTTACACCGCATGCTCCTATATGACATAGTACGATTGCATAGTGCCTCCGCGTCCCATTCCATGGGCCACCTATGCACTCGTTTCCAAGCCGACTACGACATCTAGTCTACTAATGCATTATGCACAATGATGTCAACATTCATCTCATAAGCACATCATCATCTAATCATTGAGAAAATAATCACAACACACATGGCATAAGATAATGTGAGGGTGGCTAAGCTACATACAATTTGTATGATGACATGGCTAATCTAGATACAATGGAATGATGCACAATAAGCCTTAAAATAATGTCCTCTCCCCACTTACCTGTAGTGTACAAGGACTCACGCTTGGTACGGGTGAGATCCGGTGGGAGAAGCGTACGTGTTGGTGAACCTAACATAAGTGAATGGGGTTAGCATTTCACAATTTTGGGATCAAAATTAACATGGTCCAATGACAAAATCATGTTTAGAATCCTAAAAGAAGGTCGCACGTCCGTTTTGGGTCCGTTCGAACGTAAAAATCATGTTGGGAGCCTCTCGGGTGGGTCGGGACAACCCACCTGTCATGACCCACCAGTCAGACCCACCGATCATGACTGGAGGGTAGGTCGGCCTGTCGGTTGGGCCTGTCGGTTGGGCCCGAGGGTCCTACTAAGATCGATGGGCAGGTTGGCCCACCGATCAACCCACCGATTGGGCCCGTCGATTGGCCCTGAGGGTCGGTCCTCTCAGGCCGGTGCCCTAAGGCGGGCCATTTGGCCCACCGGTCTTGGTGGGAAAGTGTCATTTTTCTCCAAACTTCCCCCAACCTTTAGGGAATCAAATGGGGCTTTTCCAAACCCATTCTTCACACATTCAAGGTCTCATAAGATGGTTCTAACCTAGATCTAGGTTAGATTTAAGGAATGGAAAGTCATCTTACTTTCTTTGCTCAAGAACTCCTTCAAAACCCCAAAATCACTTTAAATCACCAATGCTCTTGCAACCGTGGAAACACTTCTTCAAATCCTTCAAAATCAACACATAAACCATCTATTAAACATTAGATTCATCATCTCAAGGGGAATCTACAAGACCTCAAGAAACTCTACCCAAATCAATGGTGAAAGTTTAAGGAACCTAGCCTTTGCTCACCTCTAAACGTAGATCTTGTATTGGAGATCACTCTTCCGGCGTCGGAATGGGAAGATCAAGCCTCGGCGCCGCTGAAATCCATCTCTTCTTCCTCTTCCTTCTCTTTTCCTCTTCTTTCCCTTCCTTTCTCTCTCCTCTTTACTCTTTTCACCAAACGTCCGAGTGTCATAAATGAGAAAAAGAAAAAAGGAAAACATAAGATAGCTATTTATACCTTTTAAAACATCTTGTAACCTCATGGGTGGGTCACACAGGTGGGCGGATGCGCCCACCTGTGACCGCCCACCTGAGGGCCAAAACTTGGCCAACAAGTGGGATTTCGACAGAGTTCGACTCTCGGCACGAATCTCACTATTGGCATAAGATGTAATATATGTATGCACCTTAAGATACGGCTACATACCTACTTTATCCGTACATGGCCTTATGATATATGCATGTACACGGCTTGGGTACTCTCGTCTCCTCTGGCACTGGCTCGGACTTGTCTGGCCAGTCGGTGTTCAAGGTCACCCTTGCCATCATGGTCCACAAGGATCCCGCCTTAACCCTCTCCGGTTCGGGTCTTGCATGGTTAAACCGGGTCAACCGTGTAATCAGATCGGGTTTAAGAAGTAGGGTATTATATTTACCCCCCCTTTCTGAAAATTTCATCCTCGAAATTGGCGTACCTGGTTGTTCAAAAAGATGAGGGTATTTGGCTTAGATTTCATCCTCTTTCTCCCAAGATACTTCTTCAGGTGAATGATTAGGCCATCGCACCTTTACATAGGAAATGGATAGGTTGTGAAGGGTTTTCACCTTTCGAACCAAAATTTCAGCCGGCTACTCTGTATAGGTCATATCAGCTTCTAGATATTCTAGTTCCACGGGTAATATATGGGATGGATCATGGACGTATCGCTTCAGTATGGATACATGAAATACGTTATGAACATCCCCGAGTGAAGGTGGCAGGGCAAGCATGTAGGCTACTGAGCCAACCCAGGCTAAGATCTCAAATGGACCAATGTATCTTGGGCTCAACTTTCCCTTTCTATGAAATCTTTGCAACCCTTTAGTAGGAGAGATCTTGAGAAACACCTTTTCTCCTGGCTGAAATTCAATGTCTTTTCTACGGGTGTCTGCATAGCTCTTTTGATGAGACTGAGCTGCTTTAATCCGTTCTCGAATAACATCGACCTTGTCACAAGTCATCTGTATTATTTCAGGTCCTAACATTCGGCGTTCGCCTACCTCATCCCAATACAGAGGAGTCCTGTGCTTCCTACCGTACAATGCCTCATAAGGAGCCATCCCAGCTTGGTAACTGTTGTTATAGGCAAACTCCATAAGAGGTATATAATCTTCCCAACTACCACACATTTCCATTGCACATGCCCTGAGCATGTCTTCTAATATCTGTATGGTTCACTCTGACTGACCATTTGTCTGTGGGTGAAAAGCAGTACTTAAATTCAATTGTGATCCTAAGCAAGCTTTTCCAAAATCTCGAAGTGAACCTTAGGTCCCTATCTGACACAATGCTCACTGGCACTCCATACAACCGCACTATGTTATCCATATAAAGTTGTGCTAATTTGGCCATAGAGAACTTAGTCTTAATGGGAATGAAATGAGCAGTCTTAGTAAGCCGATCAACGATCACCCATATCGCGTCCATTCCCTTAGGTGTACATGGTAGTACGGTGATGAAGTCCATTGTAATCCTATCCCTCTTCCAGTCTGGTACTGGGAGTGGCTAAAGAGTACCATAAGGTCGATGCCTCTCAGCTTTTACTTTCTGGCATGTAAGACAAGTCGCTACATATAGAGCTATTGTGACTTTCATGCTTGGCCACTAGTAGTTATGTTTGAGGCCTTTATACATCTTTGTACTTCTTGGGTGGAGTGAGTACTCGGAGCTATGTGCTTCTTGCACTATCTTGTCTTGTATATCCAAATCATCGGGCACACACAATCTGCCTCGAAACATCAACGCCCCCATCACTAGTTAAAACAAAATCTGGGTCGTTCATTGTTTGATCTTGAACCTTAACTCTGATCCATTGCAATTCAGGATCCAAAGGTTGTTTCATTATTACCTCTTGCCTAATAGTCGGATGCACCTGTAGAGTCGCCAAGGATACAGTCAACCATTTAAGGTTTTCTGGTTGATGTTCAAACTCTAAGGTTGCTCCTTCATATAAGAGAGCTTCATCCATTAGCGTTGCCTCTTGTACAAGTGGTGGGCTGACTGCTAAGTATGAGAGTGACACCGTCTGTGCCTTCCGACTCAACGCATCTGCCACTACATTAGCCTTGCCGGGATGATACTGAATGTCGCAGTCATAATCCTTCATGAGCTCAAGCCATCTCCTCCGCCTCATGTTCAAATCCTTCTGGGTGAAAAGTACTTAAGGCTTTGTGACCACTGTATATCTCGCACTTCTCCCCATACAAGTAATGTCGCCAAATCTTAAGGGCAAAAATCTTAAGGCTAGTTCCAAGTCATGAGTGGGGTAGTTCTTCTCATACTCCTTTAGTTGTCAGGAAGCATACGCTATCACCTTTCTGCGTTGCATAAGAACACAACCCAACCCAACTTTGGAAGCATCCGTGTAGACTGTCTTTCCACCTGTGCCTTCAAGGATGGTCAACATCGGGGCCGACACCAACCTCTTCTTCAATTCCTAGAAATTCTTCTCACATTCCTCTACCCAGTCAAACTTCACACCCTTTTTTGTTAACTTAATCATTGGTGCTGAGATCCGAGCAAAATTCTCAATGAAGCGCCAGTAGTATCCAGCCAAACCCAAGAAGCTTCTAATTTCAGTGACATTTTTAGGGATTTCCCACTCTACTACTACTTTCACCTTATCAGGATCCACCTCGATTCCGGCCTTAGACACTATGTGTCCCAGGAATCCAACTTGCTCAAGCCAAAATTCACATTTGCTGTATTTGGCAAACAATTGTTGTTCTCTCAACCTCTGTAACACCATTCTCAAATGTTGAGTGTGCTCCTCTTTTGTCTTGGAGTAGATCAAGATGTCATTAATAAAAATAATTACCCATTTATCGAGGACATTGTGAAATACTCGATTCATTAAATCCATGAATGCTGTCGGTGCATTGGTTAACCCAAAAGATAACACTAGGAACTCATAGTGACCATACCGAGTCCTAAATGCTGTCTTAGGTATGTCGCTGCTCTTTATCTTGAGCTGATAATAGCCTGATCTAAGGTCTATCTTTGAAAATACCCTTGCACCCTGCAGTTGGTCAAACAAATCATCAATGCATGGCAATGGGTACCGGTTCTTAATGGTTAGCTTATTTAATTCCCGGTAATCGATGCACATACGCAAGCTGCCATCCTTCTTCTTGACAAACAATACTGGGGCACCCCAAGGTGAAACACTTGGGCAGATAAACCCCTTTTCCAATAATTACTGCAACTGCATCTGCAACTGCTTCAATTCGGCTGGTGCCATCCTGTATGGAGCTTTAGACACTGGAGCTACTCCAGGAACCAAGTCCATGGCAAACTCCAACTCTCTATCAGGCGGTAAATGCATCAGATCATCTGGAAAGACATCGGAAAACTCTTTAACCACCTTTACCTCTTCTAGAGGTGTAATCCTTGCATCAACATCAAGTACCGATGCTAAGTAGCCCTGACATCCGCTCTCCAATAACTTTACCGCTTGAAGGGTGGAGACGAGAATCTTTCTCGCCCTTTTCATTTTATCTGCTCGGTATATCAATTCTCTTCCTTCGTCATCCATCACCTTAATCAGCTTTTTAGCACACATCACATTAGCTCGATGAGCTGACAACTAATCCATGCCCAGTATAACATCGAAATTCTGCATATTGAACTTAATGAGTTGTGCATCCAATTTCTTCCCACTGATTTCCACTGGGCACGGCTCATACACCTCCTTCAACTGTGTAACTTTACCAGTAGGCATACTAACAATCATCCCGTGATCTAGGGTCCTGGGTGACATACCGAGTTTCCCAGCAAATCTCTTAGATATGAATGAATGTGTAGCTCTTGAGTCAAATAAGACATAGGCTGGTATGCCTGATATAGGTAGGACACCTAGTGTAACAATGCATATAAGTACAGTAGGTCATCAATATTCAACATAAGGAATTTCTTAAATTTAAAATGTACCTGCTACCACTTCTGTGCTGGCCTCAACTTCCTCAGCTGATAGGGTATAATTCCTTCCCTACGGTTGATTCCCTCGAGTTAAAGGAGGTCGGTACGCAGAGGGCTGACTGAAGGGCAAGGCTGGTCTGACCCGACAGTCTTTTGCATAGTGCCCATAGGAATGGCAGTTAAAGCAACGGATCTAAGATGCCGAAACTGGGGCGGGGCCCCTTTGCACTTGACCCGTTGAAGATGGAGGTCGGGGTGGCCTTGGAACTGTAGGTACCGCACTAGTGTTTGGGCAGAAAGATGTAGAGCCTGAACCACCAGCTGGTCAAGGAGGGTAGCTAGATGGCCTATAGGGCTGCCTATATGTAGGCCCAGAACTGTACGACCCACGGTATGCCTTGGAGGAGTTGCCCATATCCGGAAATGGATTTGTTCTCTTCCACAGTCCAGGTGTGAGGGACTGTTCTCCCTTCTGCTTATCTTCCATAGTCTTGGCCTTCTGCACAATCTAGCCATAGTCAGTCAAATCTAAGACCTCAAGTACAGACCTAATGGATGCCTTTAGGCCCTTCAGAAATTTTGCAGCCTTCTCTTCAGCTGTCCTCATATGCCTAGGGGCAAAATGGAACAAGCTCTCAAACTGCTGCTAATACTCAAGGATAGTCTTACCTCCTTGAGTTAAGGCCATAAATTCCATCTCCTTGCGATCTCTGAAGCTGCGTGGGTAATGATTGTCCAAGAACAACTCCTTGAACTGTTCCTAGGTGGGTTCCAGATGGGCGGCCAACAATATGGGCTTAGAGGCTTGCCACCAAGAGTTGGCCTCCTTCTTGAGTTGCAACCCCGCACAAATGAGTTTCTGTGCATCAATGCACTCAATCACCTCAAATATTTTCTCCAACTCTTGGATCCACTGGTCCGGTTCCAGAGGAACACTCCCCACCTTAGAGAATACAAGTGGCAAGTTCCTCTTGAATGACTCCACTACCTTTGACGTATTATTCATCGCCGGGTAATTGGGAGCATAAGCTGGATAGTAAGGGTATGGAGGGGGCACCACATACAGAGGAACGCCGAATGGTGGAATTAGAGGTGTACCTCCCACTTGTGGTCCTGTACCAGACCCTACAGGCGGGTCCTGTGGAGTAAGTATTCGGGGAGCTTGACCGATTTGAGAAAGGTCCAATTGTTGCTGTATAGCAGCCATAAATGCTTGCTGTTGCTAAAGCATTTGTTGTTGGAAAGCCTGTTGTGACTGCTAAATTATAGTAGCAACATCCCCCGGAGTAATAACCGGTGGAGGGTTCGGAAGTGCAGTCATAGGTGGGTCCTCTTGTGCCCCACCCTGACCAAAGGTCTCTGGAGGTTGTGGAAGTGAGGTTTGCCCCACAGAGCGGGACCTTCTGGGATTCGGTGGTCGACCGACCGGACGAGGACCATGCGGAGTACCTCGTGCATTGCTACCGGATCTAGTACGTACCATCGTATCCCTGTACCTGGAGCATATCATACACCACATTGGTTAAACACCATAGAATTGATATCGACACATAATTATATGCCAACTCACAGGATATTATAGTGTATGATAGTTTGCAACTAACCATAACTTAATTCCGAAAATATAGGGCTAGTGCTTCAACAAGTATGACAATGGTCCCACTCGACCATATGGTGCTATCCACACACCCCCCTTTTTTTTTCAGGTATATTATTATAAGAATAATAATAATAATAATAATAATAATAATAATAATAACACCCCTTTTTCCCTTTCTATTATATATATATATATATATTTTTTTTTTCAAGTTTTCTCTCAACTAGCGGGCTGACACCGGCGGGCAGGTCGGCCCACCGGTCCTACCCGAGCGGGAAATTACGAACAAGGCTTTTAAGCCCCTGTTCCTCTTGCTTCTCCCATTTTTCTCTCTCTCTCCCTCTCTCTCTCTCAAGCGATTTTGGAGAGCTTCTTGACGCTTCCACTCGCGATCTCACTCAACGATCTGACGGTTTTAGGAAGATTCAACCCCTCTACTTACAAGTAAGTTTCTTCCTCATTTTCTTCTCAGAACTTGCATTTTGGGGGTAGAACTCATGAGTAGTCTTCAATCTCGATTCCTTTCCATGTTTCTTTCCATAGAACAGTGATTTCATGTAAATGTGATGTTCTCCCTGTGATTTGTTTCTAGTTTTAGGATTTACTTCCCACTTTTTGAGAGAAAACCCCAACCGTGCCCTAGTTTTCTCAATTTGGGGATTTCTTCAATTTCTGCTCTTTTCTTCCCAATTAATAACTTAAATGTAATGCCTTATGTTTGATTTGTACTTAACATGCTGTAGAGATCATAGAAAGTCCCTTATGTTTGAAATCCCATTTCTTCCCATAAAAATCCATCTTTTTGTGTTGGGTTTCTTTGATTCTCTTTACATCCTTTCGTATTTGTGGATCTCAATAGCATATCAGCATATGTTTTTGCATATTCTTGATTGCACTACGGTGGCATTTCAATCTTAGACCTGTAGCTTCAAGCTTCCCTCTATTGTGAGTCTTTTAAACTTTTTCTTAGATTGGACTTGCACCTTGAGAATTGGGGTTTTTCCATTCCCTAATTGTCATGCTTTATATGCCTCTTGTCACTTTTCTATTTTTTGAGAATTGGGTTTTGGGGCTTCCTCTTACTGCTCACCCATCTATTTATTCCCTTTGTTATTCCCCTTTTTGTTTTTTTTCCTTACTCACCCTTCTTTCCTCTTTTCTTGCCAGGATGTCTCCTCGTAAAGGCAAAGAGCCCGCATCCTCTGGCACTCAGCGTAAGACCACCACTTCCAAACGGAAGAGTGCAGGGACTAGTTCTCCAGCCCCTCACACGAGGCGACCCGGACCTGCCCATTTTGATCCTTCCGACTACGATGAGGAACTCTTCCGCTATTCAGAGGTAGCAACCAACTGGCAGGCCTTCCTGAAGAGGTCTGTAATGATGGAGAAGACTGTGGTAGTTGATGACTTCCACAAGGTTCAGCTTCAGGAGAGGTTCACAGCACTGGGCTGGCAGTCTATCCTCCACATAGACCGTCCATGCTACAAGCAGTTGGTTCGTAGATTCTACTGCAACCTGGAGGTTTCCTACCAGTACGGAGAGTATGTGATAATTAGTATGGTGAAGGGGGTGGACATTAAGCTGACCGTGGACACCCTGGCTAGTATTTTGGGTATCTCTTCAGCTGGGCACCGTTTCTACAGTCCTCCTAGGAGTAAGCCCATGGGCCCGTTCATGAGTTTGGAGACGCCGGACCACATCTATGAGACCATCTGTGGTAGCAATGAACGTCCGGATTCTGAGACATCATTTTACCCAGAGGCTCGTGTGTTTGCCCGTTTGGTCCAGTTCAACTTGCTCCCCAGAGGAGGTCACTTGAACCAGGTGGGCTTCATGGCAGCCTTCTTAGCCTTCTGCATCTATAAGGCTTTAGAGGGGGGTGACGAAAACTTGTGCTTGCCTTATGTCATCCTCAAGACCATGGAGCACCATACTTCTCACCCCGAGGATGGAGGATTTCCATATGGCAGGATCCTCACTAGGATCATTGAGTTCTTCGGAGTGGACCTCAGTGGTGAGGAGGAGAAGACTCCAGCGGACAAGTTCGACAGGAGAAATCTATTGAGGATGGGTCTCCACACTCTTATGGATGTACCTCAGAGAACAGGAGCTCAGAGAGGTAGGGATAGGAGGGCTGCCCCTAGGGAGGATGTTCCCATGGAGGAGGAGTCTAGTGAGGAGGATGAGGACTATGTTCCTCAGGGTGGGGAGGATGATTTTGTGGACGAGGACATCCTTGAGGAGGTGCCTCATGAGTCCAGAGGTGCTGATCCTGGCTTCACTAGAGCTACAGGCCCACAGCATAGAGCCCCACCACCTGAGAGTGGTGCATATGATTTTAAGGGCATGATGTCTACTATGAGGGCTTTGAAGGACGGGCAAGATCAGCTGTTAAGAAGACTGGATGAGAGTCCTTCTAGGGAGGAACGCATCCTGGAGAGGCAGGCTACCTTGGAGAATTCCTTTCTTAGACTTGGCCAGGACCTGGATACAACACCCAATGCCATTTCAGCAGATTTTGGCCAACTTCGGAGGGATGTACAGCTGGTGAACTCGAGGTTTGACTACTATTACCATTGACTCAATGTTAACTCTAGACCTCAGGTGAACGGAGTAGTAGTATTGGGCGACGACGATGACGATGATCAGTGAGGACTTAGCTCGTCCACACCAGCTTCTCACCTGTTTCATGTTGTTGATCTTATTGTATTTTTCTTTCTTTTCTCATTCCTTGTACTTTCTCTGTAACTGGACTTATTTGTGGGGTGATGTGTTTTGATAGTGGTTTGTGGTGAATTTGTATGTTTGAATACTTGTGTAGTTTAGTTGTGGTGTCTTTTGTTAATTTTGATCATTGATATTTATATATATGTTGTTTATCAGGTGTTTGTGTGGAAAAATTTTGAAAATCTCGTTTTGCTCCGTTATGCTGTTGAAATTTCGTTAAACTCGTACTCAATGGGTTATGACATCAATTAATTAATCTTTCATTTTCTCTCATGCATGTCATGAATGCAATAACTAAATGCAACCATTTTTATTACTTTCTTCCTTTGGCTTTTATCTCTTTAAAGTTTTTTACATTAACCCAATCCCATTTCCTATTATAGATTCTATGGGGTCTAATGGTATGCTGTGAGTGGAATAGAGCATCACGCTCTGATACCACCGTTGTCACACCCCGTTCACACAGAACAGGATCGGTGACCGGGTTAACACCGGTTAACCCAAACCTACCAGGATCATCTGATACAGTATCCAACCACAGCATACACACCACTAAGAAAGTGTTCATCAGTTCAGCGAAAGGCTTAATTTACCTGTAAATATTCCCATTATACTTGATACCTAAATTGTAATACATAGTTAAGTACATGTGGGCCCGCAAACATGATATTTTCACAAAAGAATACAATTTACATATCAAGTATACAAAAGGGATCATCAAAAACACAAAGGGTACAGCTCAGCTCAGTATCAAAGTAGAGCTCAGCTCGACATCAAAGGGTAAAGCTTAGCTCGGTATCAAAAGGTAGAGCTCAGCTTGGTATCAGAAGAAGAGCTCAGCTCGGTATCAACAGTAAAGCTCAACTCGGTATCAAAGCTGCGGTCCCGCAGCACAGCCCTCGCATGAGCAATCCGTGCCGTGCTCTAATTCCTCGGGGACCCACCAATCCTCTTCAGGGAATTCAACTGTGGGGCCTGACCCGTGCTCTTCAGGTTGACGACCTGCAAAATCATCTAAAAGAGGTGCACACGTGGGATGAGCTCACTAGCTCAGTAAGTGAAAAGAAGGACCACACAGCAATCCACACAACAAATCACAACCATATGCACTATATGCTATGCAATTCAATTTTAATCACATCCACCTAAACAACATTACTAAGTCCTTGGTTTAGTGCTACTACAACCATAGTGCGCGTATACTCCGAGTACGAGCCGCGAACTCTATCCCGCGATACGCCCATAGGGCTATCGGAGAAGGCCCACCGTGAGTACTCAGAAAAGTAAACCATGCCGACCACCGGCTCTCAACATAAAGTAAATGATAGAAATTAAAGGTGCTGACTCCAGCAATTTAAAAGCAGTACGATTGGCCCTCTTGAATATACCACCGGGGTTGTCGACTGTCCTATTAACCAGCCAAGCATATGTATAACCGCCATAGTGACCCGATAACCTCGACCACTGCTTCCCCCCAAATGGTAACCCAACACCTCAACCCCTGTTGGGAAGGTTCGTAGCACGGGAAGATGATAATCCTACACCGCATGCTCCTATATGACATAGTATGATTGCATAATGCCTCCGCGTCCCATTCCACGGGCCACCAATGCACTCGTTTCCAAGCTGACTACGACATCTAGTCTACTAATGAATTATGCACAATTATGTCATCATTCATCACATATTCCCATCATCATTTGACATTAAGAAAATAAACACAACACACAAGTCATAATAATATGAGGATGGCTAAGTTACACATAATTCACATGATGACATGACTAGTTTAGATACAATTAAATGAATGCCAAACAAGCCTTAACATAAGGCCAAACATCCTCTCCCCACTTACCTGTAGTGTACAAAGACTCACGCCTGGTACGGGTGAGATCCGGTGCGAGAAGCGTAAGATTTGGTGAACCTATTATGAGTGAATGGGGTTAGCATTTCACCACTTTAGGTCAAAACTAACAAGATTTGGTGACAAAATCATGTTTAGAATTCTAAAAGAAGGTCGTACGTCCGTTTTGGGTCCGTTCGGAACTAGAAATCACGTTGGGAGTCTCTCAGGTGGGTCGGACAGCCCACCTATCATAACCCACCAGTCAGACCCACCAGTCATGACCGGTGGGTAGGTCGGCCTGCCGGTTGGGCCCGAGGGTCCTGCTAAGAGCGGCGAGCAGGTTGGCCCACTGGTCGGCCCGTCGGTTGGCCCCGAGGGTCTGCCCCCTCAGGCGGGTGCCCTCAGGCGGGCCATTTGGCCCACCGGTCTTGGCAGAAAAATGCCATTTTCGCCTGAAACCTTTCCCAACCATTGGAGAATCAAATGGGGCTCTTTCCAACCCATTCTCCACACATTCAAGGTCTCATAAGATGGTTCTAACCTAGATATAGGTTAGATTTAAGGAATGGAAAGCCATCTTACCTTCTTTGCTCAAGAACTCCTTCAAAACCCCAAAATCACTTCAAATCACCAATGCTTTTGCCAATCTTGTAAACGCTTCTTCAAATCCTTCAAAATCAACACATAGATCATCTATTGAACCTTAGATTCATCATCTCAAGGGGGATTTACAAAACCTCAAGAAACTCTACCCAAATCAAGGGTTTTACTTGGGTATGGTGAAAGTTTAAGGAATCTAGCCTTTGCTCACCTCTAAACGTAGATCTCGTGATGGAAATCACTCTTCCGGCGTCGGAATGGAAGATCAACCCTTGGCGCCACTGAAATCCATCTCTTCTTCCTCTTTCTTCCCTTTTTCCACTTCTTTCCCTTCTTTTCTCTCTCCTCTTTACTCTTCTCACCAAATGCCCGAGTGTCATAAATGAGAAAATGGAAAACTCATAAATGCTATTTATACTTTCTAAAATAACTAAGTAACCACATGGGTGGGTCACTCAGGTGAGCGGATGCGCCCACCTGTGACCGCCCACCTGAGGGCCAAAACTTTGCCAACAAGTGGGATTTTGACAGAATTCGACTCTCGGCACGAATCTCACTCTTGGCATAAGATGTAATACACGTATGCGCCTTAAGATGCGGCTACATACCTACTTTATCCGTACATGGCCTTATGATATGTGCATGTACACGGCTTGGGTACACCCGTCTCCTCTGGCACTGACTCGGACTTGTCTGGCCAGTCGGTGTCCAAGGTCGCCCTTGCCATCATGGTCCACAAGGATACCGCCTTAACCTTCTCCGGTTCGGGTCTTGCATGGTTAAACCGGGTCAACCATGTAATCAGACCAGGTTTAAGAAGTAGGGTATTACATTCTCAATGCTTTGTTTTAATTAAATAGTCGGATTCCCCTTGTCCGTACCAATTCTGAGTCGATTGTTAGATGCCTAGGGAAGGCCCCCAAGGGGGCCGTTCCCAGTCCATCCCCCGATCAACATACGATGACCCACTCTTGTAGCAAAAGCAGCTCGAGCAGTCTGCCGACAACCGACGAGTTCGGGACTGGGGCCCTTGTGCCCAACCCTCAGAGCCAATCCTTTTCCTCAGGTTATGGATCCACTTTGCCGACTTCCCTTGCCTACATTGTTCCATCGTCCAAAGGTTGTTCACCTTGGAGACTTGATGCGTTTATGAGTATGACCGGGCGTGGTCGGCACTTGGTCCTCTTGATTTTCAAGGGCTACCGGGGGTGCACCAGACACCATGCGACGTGTGGTGCTCTTCCAGTTGCTAGACCCTACCTCCGACTGAGCCATTTCTAGGGTGGGGAGGCTGTTAAAAAGAAAAGATAACTCTTCTCGAGGCCCCCGTTAACGTCTCTGGACTTCCAAACATTGTCATCAACCACCACGTCCAGGTTTGGGAATTTTAACCCGATCTCGTTTCGGAACCCCCGTCCCTTAGGATCGACTAACCCATGTGCAAGTGTCGTTCACATGGAACCTTTCCCCTCTTCGGCCTTCAAAGTTCTCATTTGAATATTTGCTACTACCACCAAGATTTGCACCGATGACCGCTTCGCCCGAGCTCACGTCCCAGGTTTTAGGGCGACCATTGTGCCCTCCTACTCATCGGGGCCTGGCAGTTGCCTCGACGGCCAGGTGTAGGTTGCGCACTTCAGTGCCATCCATTTTCAGGGCTGGTTGATTCGGCAGGTGAGTTGCTACACAGTCCTTAGCGGATTTTAAATTCTATGAGCATCGTCCTACTGTATTAATCGACCAACACCATTTGTGGGTTCTAGGTTAGCATGCAATCTGGCACCATAACCCAGCTTTCTGTTCATCCCACATCACCAGTTTTGCTTACCAAAAATGGCCCACTTGGAGCTCTCATTTCCATGGCACTGCTCAATGAAGCAGCCACGCCGTCCTACCTATTTAAAGTTTGAGAATAGGTCAAGGGCATTGTGACCTCGATTCCTCTAGTCCTTGGCTTTACCCGATAGAACTCTCCCGCGGGCTCCATATATCCTAAGGGAAACTTCAGAGGGAACCAACTACTAGATGGTTTGATTAGTCTTTCGCCCCTATACCCAAGTCAGATGAACGATTTGCACATCAGTATCGCTGTGGGCCTCCACCAGAGTTTCCTCTGGCTTTGCCCTGCTCAGGCATAGTTCACCATCTTTCGGGTCCCGACAGGTATGCTCTCACTCAAACCCTTCACAGAAGATCAAGGTCGGTCAGCGGTACAACCCACAAGGGGATCCCACCAGTCAGCTTCCTTATGCCTTACGGGTTTTACTCGCCCGTTGACTCACACACATGTCAGACTACTTGGTCTGTGTTTCAAGATGGGTCGAATGGGGAGCCCAATAGGTTGATGCCCAGAGCATGCATTTTCCAATAGGCACGCCATCGAGGTGCACACTTCCTACCATGATCATGGTGATGACATCTCCTCAGGCCTAACGTGACAACCCGGGCTTGGGACACTGCCGTAATCCACATCGGTCCATGTCCCAAGTTAAGCAATAGCATGGTTATTAACCGTTCTGCATCCGACCGAGATGCATAGCCAGCCCCCATCCGCTTCCCTCCCTATAATTTCAAGCACTCTTTGACTCTCTTTTCAAAATCCTTTTCATCTTTCCCTCACGGTACTTGTTTGCTATCGGTCTCTCGCCCATATTTAGCCTTGGACGGAGTTTACTGCCCAATTGGGGCTACATTCCCAAACAACCCGACTCGTTGACAGTGCCTCGTGGTGCGACAGGGTCCAGACACGAAAGGGCTCTCACCCTCTTTGGCTCCACCTTCTAGGGGACTTGGGCCGGGTCCACCGCTGAGGACGCTTCTACAGACTATAATTCAAATGACAAAGCCACCCGATTCTCAAGCTGGGCTCTTCCCGGTTCTCTCACCGTTACTAAGGGAATCCTCATAAGTTTCTTATCCTCCACTTATTGATATGCTTAAACTTAGCGGGTAGCCCCACCTGACCTAGGGTCACAGTCGAAATGCCATCGAATGGCAATCAAGATCACCGGAGCCCAATGGGTGCAAAACACGCATATGATGTCGGAAGAATGGCAAAGTGGCCTGAACCACCACTCATCGTGATGCTTGCCACACAAGGAGCCCTTGACTTTGGGTCGATCGTACCTCGAACAGAGACACGGGGGGCCAATCTTCGCTTTGCACCACCACCACAAGGGGAAAAGGAGGTGGGGTAACATGATGCGTGATGCCCAGGCAGGCATGCCCCCAGTCCGATGGCCTAGGGCACAACTTGCATTCAAAGACTCGATGGTTCACGAGATTCTGCAATTCACACCAAGTATCACATTTCGCTACATTCTTCATCGATGCAAGAGCCGAGATATCCGTTGCCAAGATTCGTTAAGATAAAGATTCGGATCTAGGATGACCACACCACACCAAAGGCGCAATGATTTCATATCCTTTTCGTTGCGAGTTCCTTGGTGCTGACTGCGCCGGTGGTTGTGTTTGGGTCGAATGCTACAAAGGATCGTAGGCCGACCTTTTACAAGGTTCGGGAAGGAAGGAGCTCACGCTCCCACGCCCTACCTTGATAAAGCAACATGTTCACGGGTCTCACTGGGTAGGTATCGACAATGATCCTTTCGTACGTTCACCTACGAAAACCTTGTTACGACTTCTCCTTCCTCTAAATTATAAGGTTCAGCCACATCACCACGATCTGAACACTTCACTAGACCATTCATTCGGTAGGAGCGATGGGCGGTGTGTACAAAGGACAGGGACGTAGCCAACACGAGATGATGACTCGCGCTTACTAAGAATTCCTCGTTGAAGACCAACAATTTCAATGATCTATCCCCATCACGATGAAATTTTCAAAGATTACCCGGGCCCGTCGGCCAAGGCTATAGACTCGTTGAATACATCAGTGTAGCGCGCATGCGGCCTAGAACATCTAAGGGCATCATAGACCTGTTATTGCCTCAAACTTCCATGGCCTAAACGACCATAGTCCCTCTAAGAAGCTGCCGTGGAGGGTCACCTCCACATAGCTAGTTAGCAGGCTGAGGTCTCGTTCATTTACAGAATTAACCAGACAAATCGTTCCACCAACTAAGAGCGGCCATGCACCACCACCCATAGAATCAAGAAAGAGCTCTCAGTCTGTCACTCCTTACTATGTCTGGACCTAGTAAGTTTCCCCGTGTTGAGTCAAATAAAGCTGCAGGCTCCACTCCTGGTGGTGCCCTTCCATCAATTCCTTTAAGTTTCAGCCTTGCGACCATACTCCCCTCAGAACCCAAAAACTTTGATTTCTCATAAGGTGTCGGTGGAGTCCTAAAAGCAACATTTGCTGATCCTTGGTTGGCATTGTTTATGGTTGAGACTAGGATGGTATCTGATCTTCTTTGAGCCCCCAACTTTCATTCTTGATTAATGAAAACATCCTTGGCAAATGCTTTCGTAGTGGTTCATCTTTGATAAATCCAAGAATATCACCTCTGACTTTGAAATACGAATGCCCCTGACTGTCCCAGTTAATCATTACTCTGATCCCGAAGGCCAATGCAATAGGACCGAAATCCTATGATGTTATCCCATGCTAATGTATCCAGAGTGTGGGCTTGCTTTGAGCACTCTAATTTCTTCAAAGTAATGGCACCGGAGGCACGACCCAGCCAATTAAGGCCAGGAGCGCATCGCCGATAGAAGGGAGGACCGGCACACACCGTGAGGCGGACTAATCGACCCATCCCAAAGTCCAACTATGAGCTTTTTAACTGAAACAACTTAAATATACGCTATTAGAGCTGGAATTACCGCGGCTGCTGGCACCAAACTTACTCTCCAATGGATCCTCGTTAAGGGATTTAGATTGTACTCATTCCAATTACCAGACTCGAAGAGCCCGGTATTGTTATTTATTGTCACTACCTCCCCGTGTTAGGATTTGGTAATTTACGCACCTGCTGCCTTCCTTGGATGTGGTAGCCGTTTCTTAAGCTCCCTCGTCGAAATCTAACCCTAATTCTCTGTCACCCGTCACCACCATAGTAGGCCACTATCCTACCATCGAAAGTTGATAGGGCAGAAATTTGAATGATGCGTCGTCGGCACAAAGGCCATGCGATCCGTCGAGTTATCATGAATCATTAGAGCAATGGGAAAAGCCCACATGGGCCTTTTATCTAATAAATGCATCCCTTCCAAAAGTCAGGGTTTGGTGCACGTATTAGCTCTAGAATTACTATAGTTATCCAATTAGCAGATACCATCAAACAAACTATAACTGATTAAATGAGCCATTTGCAGTTTCACAGTCGAAATTAGTTTATAGTTACACATGCATGGCTTAATCTTTGAGACAAGCATATGACTACTGGCAGGATCAACCAAGTAACTTTCCTTCTCGATGCCAAAGCCCTGCATGAACTACATCCCCAATTGTGCATTGGGTGATGCTGCTCCATACATTAATGGCGGTATATCATTCTTGTGCAACGAGTCGCAACCAAAGGATTCAAGAGGACACACACACACATCCAACTTGCCCCACAAAATGTCCCGTATCCTAGAGCACAAACAAAGCACATGCACCACTGACACAAAGAAAGTGGACATATGCATCGTATTCCAAGCCACCTCACACCAACCACAAGGGCAGGCAAGAGGGATGAAATGAGAGTGAAGGTCCAGCATCTTTCCATCCAACTAGGTAAGCAACACAAGAACCATTTTCATGCTCTTGACAAAGACACTGTTGGCCCATCGCGACCCATAGAGGTATCTATGCATAGTGGTTCAATACACAAGCAAAGAGCCCACAACTACAAGAAAAACATTAGGCACTCACATGCATTGCCTCCACTACCGACACAATCCACCACCAAACCTACTACAATGTAATAAGGATTTCGTAGAAGAAAAATCAATAGCCCCACTAAGCACAAAAATCTCAACAATCAACAAGGGTCGAGGGACTCGAGATCTATCTCCACCCACAAGCTTGCAACCTACGTTCTCTAGAGACCCACGTTAATGTCGTATTATAACACTTGCGGCAAGAGATATGCAAACACCTCCGCACATAGGCGCGACTTAGAAACGCGATTCGCCAAAAAGCAAAGGCGACAAGACCGAGTATGAGAAAGCTCTCACAAGCAACAAAACCACGATAATGCAAATTTTTTAAAAGAACAAGGGGAGGGGGGAAGGGATATGTGATTGGTCTCCACTTGCAAGCTTGCAACCTATGTTCATCAGTGGCCCATGTTGATGTCGTATTATAATACTTCTGGCAAGAAGCATGCAAACACCTCCGCACCTAGGCGCGACTTAGAAACGCATTTCTCCAAATACCATTAGGCCACAAACCGAGCATGGGAGAACTCTTGCAAGCAACATACCCACGAGCATGGAATTTTTTTTTAAAAGCAAGGAGGGGGGAGGGACTCATGATCTACCTCCACCTGCAACCTTGCAACCTATGTTCTCCAGAGACCCACGTTAATGTCGTATTATAACACTAGCCGCAAAAAGGCATGCAAACACCTCCACACCTAGGCATGACTTAGAAACGCACTTCTCCAAATAACATAGGCGACAAAACCGATATTGGAGCCCGACAAGCCGATGTCCTGAGCATGCTGTTGCCAATACTCAAACCATCGAGGCGTACGCTAACTACTTTGATCGCGGCGACGACATCTCCTCAGGCATAACCCGACAACTCTTGGGATGCCGCCATAATCCACATCAGTCCAACCACTGATTCGAGCGACGGACCGGCTATTAACCGTTCTACATCCGATTGAGACGCATCACCGGCCCCCATCCGCTTCCCTCCTGATAATTTCAAGCACTCTTTGATTCTCTTTTCAAAGTCCTTTTCATCTTTCCCTCCTGGTACTTTTTCACTATCAGTCTCTCGCACATATTTAGCCTTAGACAGAATTTACCGCCCAATTGGGGCTGCATTCCCAAATAACCTGACTTGCCAACAATGCCTTGTGGTGCGATAGGTTTCAGACACGACGGTGCTCTCACCCTCTCCGCCACCCGATTGTCAAGCTAGGCTTTTCCTGGTTCACTCGTCGTTCTTAAGGGAATCCTCATAAGTTTCTTGCCCTCCGCTTATTGATATGCTTAAACTCAGCGGGTAGCCCCGCCTGACCTGGGGTCACAGTCGAAATGCCATTGAATGGTAATCAGGGTCACCAGAGCCCAATGGGAGCAGAACACGCACACGATGTCCGAATAATGGCAAAGTGGCTCGAACCTTGACTTTGGGTCGATCGTACCTTGAACAGAGACACAGGGGGCCAATCTTTGCTTTGCACCACCACGACAAGGGGAAAAGGAGGTGGGGTAACATGACACATGATGCCCAGGCAGGCGTGCCCCCAGCCCGATGGCTTAGGGCGCAACTTGCATTCAAAGACTCGATGGTTCACGAGATTCTGCAATTCACACCAAGTATCGCATTTCGGTACATTCTTCATCAATGTAAGAGCTGAGATATCCATTGTCGAGAGTCGTTAAGATAAAGATTCGGATCTAGGATGACCACACCACACCAAAGGCGTAATGATGTCATGTCCTTTTCATTACGAGTTCCTTGGCGCCAACTGTGCCGGTGGTTATGTTTGGGTCGAAAGCTATGAAGGATCACAGGTCGAACTTTTATAATGGTAGGGAAGGAAGGAGCTCACGCTCCCATGCCCTACCTTGATAATGTAACATGTTCACGGGTCTCGCTGGGCAGGTATCGACAATGATCTTTCTGTAAGTTCACCAACGGAAACCTTGTTACGACTTCTCCTTCCTCTAAAAGATAAGGTTCAGTCGACTTCTCATGACGTCGACGGTAGAGAACCACCCACGTCACCGCGATCCAAACATTTCACCGGACCATTCAATCGGTAGGAGCGATGGGCGGTGTGTACAAAGGGCAAGGACATAGTCAACAGAGCTGATGACTCGCGCTTAATAGGAATTCCTTGTTAAAGACCAACAATTACAATGATTTATCCCCATCACAGTTTCACAGTCTGAATTAGTTCATACTTACACATGCATAGCTTAATCTTTGAGACAAGCATATGACTATTGGCAGGATCAACCAGGTAACTTTCCTTCTCGATGCCAAAGCATTGAATGAACCACATCCCCAATTGTGCATTGGCTGATGCCACTCCATACATTAATGGCGGTCTATCGTTCTTATGCAACGAGTCACAACCAAAGGATTCAAGAGGACACACACACACATCCAACTTGCCCCAAAAAATGTCCCCCATCCTAGAGCACAAACAGTGCACATGCACCACTGACACAAAGAAAGTGAACATATGCATTGTATGCCAAGCCACCTCACACCAACCACAAGGGCAGGCAAGAGGGATGAAATGAGAGTGAAAAGGCAACATCTTTCCATCCAACTCGATAAGCAACATAGGAACCATAGTCATGCTCTTGACAAGGACAATTTTGGCCCATCGCAACCCATAGAGGTATCTGTGCATAGTGGTTCAATACACAAGCAAAGAGCCCACAGCCACAAGAAAAAAATTAGCCACTCACGTGCATTGCGTCCACTACCGACACAATCCACCCCCAAAACCTACTACAACGTAATGAGGATTTGGTAGAAGAAAAGTCAATAGCCTCACTAAGCATGAAAATTTCAACAATCAACAAGGGTCAAGGGACTCGAGATCTATCTCCACCTACAAGCTTGCAACCTACATTCTCCAGAGACCCACGTTAATGTCGTATTATAACCCTTGTGATAGGAGACATGCAAACACCTCCGTACCTAGGAGCGACTTATAAACATGATTCGCCAAATAGCAAAGGCCACAAGAGCGAGTATGAGAAAGCTCTCGCAAGCAACAAACCCATGATAATGCAAATTTTTTAAAAGAACAAGGGGAGGGGGGAAGGGACATGTGATTTGTCTCCTCTCGCACTCTTGCAACCTATGTTCATCAGAGACCCACGTTAATGTCGTATTATAACACTTCCAGCAGGAGACATGCAAACACCTCCACACCTAGGCGTGACTTAGAAATGCATTTCTCCAAATACCATAAGGCCACAAAACCGAGCATGAGAAAACTCTTGCAAGCAACAAACCCACGAGAATGCAATTTTCTTTTTAAAAACAAAAGGGGGGGGGAGGGGGAGGGACTAGTGATCTATCTCCACCTGCAAGCTTGCAAACCTATCTTCTCCAGAGACCCACGTTAATGTCGCACTATAACACTTACGGCAGAAGGCATGCAAGCACCTTCACACCTAGGCACGACTTAGAAATGCATTCCTCCAAATAGCAAAGGCCACAAAACCGAGCATGACAGAACTCATGCAAGCAATATACCCACGAGAATGGAAATTTTTTGAAAAAGTAAGGAGGGGGAGGGACTCATGATCTACCTCCACTTGTAAGCTTGCAACCTATGTTCTCCAGAGACCCACATTAATGTCGTATTATAACACTGGCCGCAAAAAGGCATGCAAACAGCTCCACACCTGGGCACGACTTAGAAACGCACTTCTCCAAATAGCATAGGCCACAAAACCGACCATGAAAAAACCCTTGCAAGCAACAAACCCATGATAATGCAATTTAAAAAAAAAAACAATGGGATCGGGGGGAGGGACCAACCAAATATTCATTGTGCACATTGGGCATGTCAATGTAGACAACAGCCCACCCCTTGCAACATAACCTACATATGACGACAAGTCAAAGAGAAAAGACAGGTGGAAATGCATGACTACAGCCACGCTCGCAAAATGTGGCACTAGCACAACTGCACATGGTAGGAAGCAAAGCACGTCAAACTGCCACGGTGCCTAGATGGGATTAATCAACGGGGCCAATGCGTCATTTCCATGTTTTTCACATACCATGACTCTCTTGGGCATGTAGTACAAATACTAGCAAAAGTGGCAGTAGGCTGCGGTGAGGGTGTAGGTGTAGTGTGCAGGCAACCATGCAAACCCACTAGCACGCTTTGGCCAGCCAAGGTGCAAAACAAGGGGCTAATCATCCAGACCATCATGCCATGTTGCTGTCCTTCACATGCTATGCAACTCTTGGGCATGATGTGTGGCTATCGACATATGTGGCAGCAGCTATGCAGGGAGCCATGCATGCACAACAGAATGCGATGGTAGGCCACAGTGCACATCTAAGGCAGTCATCGGAACCAACGTGCCTTGATGGTGATTTTCATATGCCAGGCCAATCATGGGCATGCCATGCGGCTACGGGCACATCTGGTAGCAGCTGTGGGGGCACGACAGCATAAGGTAGGAACCCTTATGCACCCAACAGCCCAGGGTGGTAGGCAGCGGTGTGTGGCAGAGGGGTTGAATATCAGGACGCATTGGCCATTTAGTTATATTTAAATACCATGCCTCTCTTGAAAATGTTGTGCAGCTACGAACACATGTGACAACAACTGTGGTGGCATAGCAGGGATGGTAGGGAGCCATGCACACCCAGCAACACAGTTGCAGGCAGTGATGTGCGGCAGATGGGCTGACCATCTGGACAGACGAGCCATGTACTTGTTTTCACATACATGCCAAGCCTTTGTTGGGCTTTCTTTGCAGCTACAAGCGTAGGAGGCAGTAGTTGAGGCATAGCGATATATAGTAGGCAACCATGAGGGCCAAGCAGCACACCGTGGCAGGCGTAACATACACCGAGGGCCAAATCTTTGAAATCGACATACCGTGTAGGTGTTTTGCACATGCCATGCCACTCTTAGGCATGTTGTACGGTGATAGACGCATGTGGCGGAAGATGTGGACGCATGGCAGGCAGCCATGCATGCCCAATAGCACACAATGGCAGAAAATTGTGTGTGGCAGAGGGGATGACCATCAGAACGGTCGCGCCATGTATATGTTTTCACACGCCATGCCTTCGTTGGGCATGCTGTGCGTCGATGGGTACATGTGGTAGTAGAAGTGGGGGTGTGGCAATGCATGGTAGGCAACCATGTGCACCCAGCAGCCCATGGTGACAGGCAACGCTGTGCGACAGAAGGGGGCGGCGTTGTGCGACAGAAGAGCTGACCATTCACAAGGATGTGCACCTTCGTTGGGCAAGTTGTGCCATGATTGGCACACGTGACAGTAGTTGTGGGGTCATGGCATGAAAAGCAGGCAGCCATACGCGTCCAGCTGCACGCAGTGGAAGGCCTCGATGCACACCAAGGGCCAACTCATCAAAACCGACGTGCCATTCCACTTTTTTTCCCATGCCATGGGTCTTTTGGGTTTGTCTACCATGCCTGCTCATTGTCTGCTGCCCCCTTATGTGGCCCCATGGAAACCACCCAGGGAGAGTGGCACCCCCCTCCCTCAAGGTAGCTCTTATGCTCTTTGCCCCTTTCCAAAAGGAGACATGACCCCCTCAAACAAATATACCAGACTATTTTTTGAGCTTCAAATATCCAAATCAAATGAAACTTGGTATGAAATTAAGGAAAAATCCAAAGATTATTTTTATATAAAAATCATAGTTTTCTGATAAATAGTTATTGTTTTATTAATTTTTTAATATTAAAAAACATATTAAATTCAAAAAACTATGAAAAATTCATTTTAATTTATTTTCTGAAAACTAAATTTTGGATGCCATCTAAAGGTTGATAGAATGTTATGTAAAGATATTGGACCATTCCAACATATTTTGATATTTTTTAATATTTTATGATTAAAAAATAGAAATGCGGGGTTTAAATAAAAATTAGTGTACTTTGAGTGCCAAATAGCCAATTGCAAGGCTTTTCTAACATAAAGGGATGTTTTGCATAACATGATTTAAAAACCCAAGCCATGTTGTGCGGGCATGGCCTTGACGTGTGCAATAGTCGGTGCCTCATCTGCAGCCAAAGGCTGCAAAGGAGCCTCTGTTGCATGGGCCATGGTGACCACGGCAGCACCCACGTGTGAGCCATTTACGTGTGGTTATGTGCATAATGGACTGTAGACGTGGGCATGAAAGTGTAGCAATGCCTGCAACCTTGCGCATGCCATGTACAGAAATGCCCATGGCATGTGTGGCCATGCCAGCCATCTTGATCGCCACATGGGAGGCCATGCCCGTGAACTTGCACGCGATAGTGCAGCCATGTGTGATGTATGTGCGACCATGCAACATAACCTTGCACGCGGCGGTGCAGCCGTGCCTGTAACCTCATGCACGCACGTCGTGCAACTCTCGAAACCAAGCGCGCAGCGAGGCAATGATGGGCATGGCACATGCAGCCATGCATGCGACCTGGAGGGCGGTGTGCAACAATGCACGCAAACTTACGAGTGGTAAGGCAGCCAGGGGCACGGCATGTGTGGCCATGCCCCCAACCTTGCGCCCGTTAGTGCAGCCAAGCGCGCGGCATGTGCGGCAAGGAACATAAGCTTGGGCGCTACTGTGTAGCCATCTGCGTGTTATTTGCACCATGTTTACAACCTTTCGCGCGGCATGTGCTGCCATGCACACAACCTTGTGTAGGGCATGTGCAGTCATGGTTCCAACCATGTGCGTGGAAGTGCGGCACAACAGCAGCCCAGCATGCGTAGCCTGTACCATTGCCCATAGCCATGTGCGACCATGCCTGCCACCTTGCGTGCGGTTGTGCACCCTTTTTCATAACAATGTGTGTTGTTTCCTGCCACCTTACGCATGGTGGTGCACCCTTGCCCCCAGCCATGTGCGTGCAGTAGCCTGCACCTATGCTCGTGATAGTGGAGCCTTACCCGTAGCCGTGAGCGAGGTGGCATGCAACCATGTGTGCGGTATTGCAGCCACGCCCGCATCCATGTGCGCAGCAGCCGGCCTTGACACCAGTGGCCTTGTGCGCTAGTGCAACCTTGCCTGCAGCGATGCCTACACCTAGTGCGGCCATGCCAGCTGCCTTCCGCTCAGTAGTGCAGCCATGCTTGCACCCATGCACGATAGCCAGCATCTATGTCCATGCGGTACAGCCTTGCTTGCTGCCATGCAAGTGGCAGCCTACACCTTGTTAGGCCATGCCAGCCACATGCACGCTCAGTAGTGCAGCCGTGTGCAAGACAGCCTGCCATCATGATTGCAACATGTGCAGCCATGCCTGCATCTATGCACGTGATAGTGCAGCCTTGCCCGTAGTCGTGCGCGTAGTGGCCTGCAACCTTGTGCAGGGTAGAGCAGCCATGCTTGCACCTGTTCATGTGACAGCGTCCGTGCGGTAAGGCCTTGTTTTTGGCCAAGTGCACGGTAGTCTGCCACCATGCATGCCGTGCATGTGGTGCTACTGCCTTGTGCACTGCCTTCACATGCACTTAGGCACACTTAGGGGAGCACGCGTAGGCATAGTCATGGGCACGTATATGTGCACACTTGCGGCATTCAAGAGCACACTTAGGCAACATTTGGGGCATTCAAGAGCACTATTAGGCAACACTTGGGTTAAACTTGGGTGCATGTGTAGACACACTTATTCAACACTTGGGGGCACGTATAGGCACACTTAAGCCAACACTTGGGGCATTCAAGAGCACGCACAGGCACACTTGGGTGCACACTTAGGAAACAGTTGTGGGCATGCATGGGCACAGTTAGGCAACACTTGGGCCACTCAATGTGCACATGTAGTCAACACTTGGGGAGTTGTGTGGCCATTCAATGTGCACACATGGGCACATGTAGTCAACACTTGGGGGCACGCGTAGGCACATACTTGGGTCATTCAAGAGCACGTTGTCATGGCTTTAGACCTTTCCAAGGAACCGCACCAGCACTTATCACTTTCACTCGCACTAAGTTAGCCTAACCACCCTCCTTAAGGGACTAGGGAAGAGAAGAAGTGAACACAAGAGTGAGTTTGAGAAGAATTAACTTGTATTGCACTAGAGAACTCTTGAGTACAAGGCTTGAGAACTCACTTGCTTGGTTGAACACTCTTGGTTGGTCCTTGGTGAGTGCCTTTGCCAAATGAGGCAACACCTACCCCAAGTTACAATGGATGGCTAAGATATTTACAAATGTCCTGCATCCAACGGTTAGGGAGGAAACTAGAAGCTTCCCACCTCCCTAGCGGAGTTCTAGAAATCTCTCCCAAAATATCTCCTTTGAATATTTTCTACAAATATCTATAATAAAATATCTATTGTTACTACACCTTTGTAGAAAACTCTAGAACTTGGACCTTACTTAGCCCAATGGCCTAAGTCCATGGGCTTGGTGAGCTAGGCCCATGGGCCTATATTGGGTAGGTTGTGACACTCTCCCCCACTAAAATCTATGACGCCCTCATCGCAACCTCCTTGTGGTACTTTTATTCATAAGCCATCTCAGCATGCCAGTTGTCTCCCATCTCGTCTCGTTCTCTGGTTGCCCCTCCCACTTGACTAAATACTCTACATAAGGAGAGAGTTTGTGTCTCTGGATGATTGGATCAGCAACCAAATTAGCCTCCCTCTCGTAAGGAGTAACACCTATTGGGGTTCTTGTTGTAGTCACATAACTTGAGCCTCCTACAATGTCTTCTGGTTGTCTCCGTTCTTTGTTTGCATCTTCCTCTTCTTGGCATAAATGACTTGCTCCAAAATTCTCCTTGTCTTACCCTCCCATCCAAGGGCAAGTAAGCACCAAGCCCCTGGATGGTGTTGGAGAATATTTTAGTCCCAAGGTTCGTCTTGACCCCTCGAGCAACAATATGTATGGGGCATTCTTTGGAGTTGATAGCCTTAGGACGTCCTTGGCCTGAGTTCCTTTGCCTCCTCCGTCAAGGCAAGGTTGTGTGTGGCTTTTGTATCTACCTTCGCCTGTGTTGGCTTCCCATTGATATACACTTTTGCACACATCAACCACTTTTGAGAGTTAAGGGCCTTGATCCATATCTCGGCCCTGGTGGCACCACGCTACATTGGGGACCCCATGCAAGGTGGCTCTTCCTCTTGGCCCTCTTCCTCCAATAGGACACTAAGAGCTTTCCTCCTGGGGCAATCCCTAAAACAATGTAGCTTATCACATAGGAATCAATTGTCTCTAGGCTTGAACCGATTCCTCTTGTCATGCTTGTGCCTTAGTGCCTCTCCTTTAGACATGTCATGAGAGGTAGTGGCTTCCCTTGCCGCTGTCCACCTACTCTTCCCATACTTCTTCTCCAATACGAGCTTCCACCTTATCCAACCCCTTTGCATACTTGAGCCTTGAAGGTGGCAACCATCTGCTCTTGGTTACTTACTATGGTGTTGAGAGCACCTTGTAGGGACCCCTTGAGCTCCCCCATCTGGCCATCAAGCTCCTCCCTGAGCTCCAAATGGCCTTTGAGCTCCTCCCCACTTTGCTCCACAAAATTCAGGCACCACTTTGCCTCGGCCAATACTTGCTCCCCTCGAGCTAAGCGAGGCCCCATAGTGATGCCAAAGTCGACGGACTTGCCTTCGCTCCTTCTTTGCTTACTTGTGTAGGTGTTGGTCCCTATTCCATAGTTTTAGCTCACCTGTCTCCTATCCGACAAGCTTGGATCCCTCCCAACCGATGCTCTGATATCATAACTGTCACTACCTTAGACCTTTCTAGGAGACTCCTTCGGCTCTTAGCACTCCCAATAGCACTAAGTCAGCCTAACCACCCTCCTTAAGGGACTTGGGAAGAGAAGAAGTGAACAAAAGAGTGAGTTTGAGAAGAATGAACTTGTATTGCACTAGAGAGCTCTTGAGTACAAGGCTTGAGAACTCACTTGCTCGGTTGAACACTCTTGGTTGGTCCTTGGTGAGTGTCTTTGCCAAATGAGGCAACACCTAATTATAGGCACCCCAAGTTACAATGTATGGCTAAGATATTTACAAACATCCTCCATCCAATGATTGGGGAGGAAACTAGAAGCTTCCCACCTCCTTAGTGGAGAACACTAGAAATCTCTCCCAAAATACCTCCTATAAATATTTTCTAGAAATATCTGCAGTAAAATTATCTAGAGTTACTACACCTTTGTCGAAAACTCCAGAACTTGGACCTTACTTAGCCCAATGGCCTAAGTCCATGGGCCTATGTTGGGCAGGTCGTGACAACGTGTACACTTAGTGGCACTCAATGTGCATGCATAGGCACACTTCACTTGGGCAACACGCATAACCATACTCAGGCAACTGTTGGGGTAGTTAACACTTAGGGGCATACCTGGGGCCACGCATGGACAATCCTAGCCTCAGGAGGGTGTGGGGGTAGAATTAGAAATATTTGGGGGGAAAGAAAAGGGGAAAAAGATGGGGGGTTGAATCGATGTGACACGGGGATGAATCTCAGTGGATCATGGTAGCAAGGCCACTCTGCCACTTACAATACCCTGTCGCGTATTTAAGTCATCTACAAAGGATTCTACCCATCACCCGACAGGAATTACACTTCAAGGCAGCCCACACAACACGTCCACTACAGGGGCTTGGCCAACGACATGTGCCTCTGGGGGCCGGAGGGCCCCTACAGCTGGTCGGCAAACAGGCAACAGGCACAAGCGTCGCTTCCTTAGCTTGGATTCTGACATAGAGGCATTCAGTCATAATCTGGCACATGGCAGCTTCGTGCCACTGGCTTTTCAACCAAGCGTGATGACCAATTGTGTGAATCAACAGTTCCTATCATACTAAGTTGAATTACTATCGTGGCACTATCATCAGTAGGGTAAAACTAACCTATCTCACGACGGTCTAAACCTAGCTCACGTTCCCTATTGGTGGGTGGACCATCCAACACTTTGTGAATTCTGCTTCGTAATGATACTAAGAGCTGACATCGAAGGATCAAAAAGCAACGTCGCTATGAACATATGGCTGCCACAAGCCAGTTATCCTTGTGGTAACTTTTCTGACACCTCTAGCTTCAAATTTCGAAGTTCTAAAGGACCAATAGGCCACGCTTTCACAGTTCGTATTCATATTGGAAATCAAAATCAAACGAGATTTTACCCTTTTGTTCCACATGAGATTTCTGTTCTCATTGAGCTCATCTTCAGACACCTGCGTTATCATTTAACAAATGTGCCACCCCAGCCAAACTCCCCACCTGACAATGTCCTCCGCCCAGATAGCCCCGTTGAGGCGGGCCTTGGGTCCAAAAGGAGGGGCAGAGCCCCGCCTCTGACTCACGGAGTAAGTAAATAAACGTTAAAAGTAGTGGTATTTCAATTGCGCCGTTTCCAGCTCCCACTTATCCTACACCTCCCAAGTCATTTCACAAAGTCGGACTAGAGTCAAGCTCAATAGGGTCTTCCTTCCTTGCTGATTCTGCCAAGCCCATTCCCTTGGCTGTGGTTTTGCTGGATAGTAGACAGGGATAGTGGGAATCTCGTTAATCCATTCATCCGCGTCACTAAGTAGATGACGAGGCATTTGGCTACCTTAAGAGAGTCATAGTTACTCCCGCCGTTTACCCACGCTTGGTTGGATTTCTTCATTTTGACATTCAGAGGACTGGGTAGAAATCACAATGCATGAGCATCCCCAGGGACCATCGTAATGCTTTGTTTTAATTAAACAATCAGATTCCCCTTGTCCATATCAGTTCTGAGTCGACTGTTCGACACCCAGGGAAGGCCCCCGAGGGGGTCGTTCCCAGTCTGTCCCCCGATTGGCACGCAGTGACCCGCTCTCGCCGTCAAAGCAGGGACTGGAACTCCCGTGCCCAGCCCTTAGAGCCAATCCTTTTCCCAAGGTTACGGATCCATTTTGCCGACTTCCCTTGCCTATATTGTTCCATCGACCAGAGGTTGTTCACCATGGAGACCTGATGCGATTATGAGTATGACCGGGCGTGGTTGGCACTCGATCCTCTGGATTTTCAAGGGCCGTCGGGGGTGCATCAGACACCACACGACGTGCGGTGCTCTTCTATCCACTAGACCCTACCTCCGATTGAGCCGCTTCTAGGGTGGGCAGGATGTTAAACAAAAAAGATAACTCTTCCCAAGGCCCCCGTCGATGTCTTTGAACTTCCTAACGTTGCCGTCAACCGCCACGTCCCGGTTCGAGAATTTTAACCCTATTCCCTTTCGTAGCATACGCACGTACATGCTCTCTGATGGGCTTCCCTCATCCCTTAGGATCGACTAACCCATGTGTAAGTACCGTTCACATGGAACCTTTCCCCTCTTCGGCCTTCAAAGTTTGCATTTGTATGTTTGCTACTACCACCAGGATCTACACTGATGGTTGCCCTGCCTGGGCCCACGCCTTAGGTTTTACGGTGACCATCATACCCTCCTACTCATCAAGGCCTGGCAGTTTCCATGACAACTGGCTTTAGGTTGCGTGCTTCAGTGCCATCCATTTTTGGGGCTAGTTGATTCGGTAGGTGAGTTGTTACACACTCCTTAGAGGATTTCGACTTCCATGACCACCGACCTACTGTCTTAATCGACCAAAACCCTTTGTGCGTTCTAGGTTAGCGGGCAATCCACCACCATAACCCGACTTTTGATTCATCCCACATTACTAATTTTGCTTACCAAAAATGGCCCACTTGGAGCTCTCGATTCCATGGTGCAGCTCAACGAAGCAGTCACGTCGTCCTATCTATTTAAAGTTTGAGAATAGGTTAAGGGCGTTGTGCCCCCGATGCCTCTAACCATTGGCTTTACTCGATAGAACTCTCTCGCGGGCTCTAGCTATCCTGAGGAAAACTTCAGAGGGAACCAGCTACTAAATGGTTCGATTAATCTTTTTCCCATATACCCAATTTAGACGAACGATTTGCACGTTAGTATTGCTGTGGGCCTCCACCAGAGTTTCCTCTGGCTTCGCCCCGCTTAGGCATAGTTCACCATCATTTGGGCCCCGACAAGTATGCTCTCACTCGAACCCTTCAAGGGGATCCCACCAGTTAGTTTCCTTATGTCTTACGGGTTTTACTCGCCCATTGACTCGCACACATGTCAGACTCCTTGGTCCGTGTTTCAAGATGGGTCGAATGGGGAGCCCGACACGTCGATTCGCTAAGCATGCAGTTGCCAATAGGCACACTATTGAGGTGCACGCTCCCTACCACGATCATGGCGATGACATCTCCTCAGGCATAACACAATAACCTGGGCTTGGGACGCCGCCGCAATCCACATCAGTCCACGCCCCGAGTCGAGCAGTGGATCGGCTATTTACCGTTTCGCATTCGAACGAGAAGCATTGCCAACCCCCATCTGCTTCCTTCTCGACTATTTCAAGCACTCTTTGACTCTCTTTTTAAAGTCCTTTTCATCTTTCCCTCGTTGTACTTGTTCGCTATCGGTCTCTCACCCATATTTAGCCTTGGATGGAATTTACCGCCCAATTGGGGCTGCATTCCCAAATAACTTGACTCGATGATAGGGTCCAGACACGAAGGGGCTCTCACCCTCTCCGGTGCCCCCTTCCAGGGGACTTGGGCCCGGTCCGCTACTGAGGATGCTTCTACAAACTACAATTCAAACGATAAAGCCACTTGATTCTCAAGCTGGGCTCTTCCCGGTTCGCTCGCTGTTACTAAGGGAATCTTTGTAAGTTTCTTGTCCTCTACTTATTGATATACTTCAACTCAGCGGGTAGCCCCGCCTGACCTGGGGTCGCAGTGGAAATGCCATCAAATGGCAATCAGGGTCACCAGAGCCCAATGGGAGTAGAACATGCACACGATGTCCGAACAATGGCAAAGTGGCTCGAACCACCACTCATCGTGATGCTTGCCACACAAGGGGCCCTTGACTTTGGGCTGACTGCACCTCAAATAGAGACACGGAGGGCCAATCTTTGCTTGGCACCACCACCAAAAGGGGCAAAGGAGCTGAGGTAACATGACACATGACGCCCAGGTAGACGTGCCCTCAGCCCGATGGCCTAGGGCACAACTTACGTTCAAAGACTCGATGGTTTATGGGATTCTACAATTCACACCAAGTATCGCATTTCGATACGTTCTTCATCGATGCAAGAGCTGAGATATCCATTACCGAGAGTCATTAAGATAAAGATTTGGATTTAGGATAACCGCACCACACCAAAGGCGCAATGATGTCATGTTCTTTTCATTGCGAGTTCCTTGGCACTAACTGTGCCGGTGGTTGTCTTTGGGTCCAATGCTACGAAGGATCGTAGGCTTACCTTTTACAAGGGTTGGGAAGGAAGGAGCTCATGCTCCCATGCCCTACCAAGATCGCGCAACCCAATATGTTCACAGGTCGCGCTAGGTAGGTATCGACAATGATCCTTCTGCAGGTTCACCTATGAAAACCTTGTTACGACTTCTCCTTCCTCTAAATGATAACGTTCAGTGGACTTCTCGCATTGTCGACGGTGGTGAACCACCAACATCGCCGCGATCCAAACACTTCACCTAACCATTCAATCGGTAGGAGCGACGGGCGATGTGTACAAAGGGCAGGGACGTAGTCAACGTGAGCTGATGACTCGCACTTACTAGGAATTCCTCGTTGAAGACAAACAATTGCAATGATCTATCCCCAGCACGATGAAATTTTTAAAGATTACCGGAGCCCGTCGGCCAAGGCTATAGACTCGTTGAATACATCAGTGTAGCACTCGTGCGGCCCAGAACATCTAAGGGCATTATAGACCTATTATTGCCTCATACTTCTGCGGCCTAAACGGCCATAGTCGCTCTAAGAAGCTGGCCGTGGAGGGTCACCTCCACATAGCTAGTTAGTAGGCTGAGGTCTCATTTGTTAATGGAATTAACTAGACAAATCGCTCCACCAACTAAGAACGGCCATGCACCACCACCCATAGAATCAACAGAATCAAGAAAGAGCTCTCAGTCTGTCATTCCTTACTATGTTTGGACCTAGTAAGTTTCCTCGTGTTGAGTCAAATTAAGCCGTAGGCTCCACTCCTGGTGGTGCCCTTCCATCAATTCCCTTAAGTTTCAGCCTGGCAACCAAACTCCCCCCGTAACCCAAAAACTTTGATTTCTCACAAGGTGCTGGCGGAGTCCTAAAAGTAACATCCGTTGATCCCTGGTCGGCATCATTTATGGTTGAGACTAGGATCTGATCGTCTTCGAGCCCCCAACTTTCGCTCTTGATTAATGAAAACATCCTTGGCAAATGATTTCGCAGTGGTTCGTCTTTGATAAATCCAAGAATTTCACCTCTGACTATGAAACACAAATGCCCCTGACTATCCCTGTTAATCATTACTCCGATCCTAAAGGCCAATGCAATAGGACCAAAATTCTATGATGTTATCCCATGTTAATGTATCCAAAGCGTAGGCTTGCTTTGAGCACTCTAATTTATTCAAAGTCACGGCACCGGAGACACAACCTGGCCAATTAAGGCCAGGAGTGCATCACCGATAGAAGGGACAAGATGATCGGTACACACTGTGAAGTAGACCGATCGAACCATCCCAAAGTCCAACTTCGAGCTTTTTAACTTCAACAACTTAAATATACGCTATTGGAGCTGGAATTACCGTGGCTGCTGGCACCAGACTTGCCCTCCAATAGATCCTCGTTAAGGGATATAGATTGTACTCATTCCAATTACCAAACTCGAAGAGCCCGGTATTGTTATTTATTGTCACTATCTCTCCGTGTCAGGATTGGGTAATTTGCGCGCCTGCCGTCTTCCTTGGATGTGGTAGCCATTTCTCAGGCTCCCTCTCTGGAATTGAACCCTAATTCTTCGTCACTCGTCACAACCATAGTAGGCTACTATCCTACCATCGAAAGTTGATAGGGCAGAAATTTGAATGATGAGTCGTCGGCACAAAGGCCATGCGATCCATCAAGTTATCATGAATCATCAGGGCAATGGGCAGAGTCCTCATCGATCTTTTATCAAATAAATGCATCCCTTCCAAAAGTCGAGGTTCGGTGCACATATTAGCTCTAGAATTACTACGGTTATCCAAGTAGCAGATACCATCAAACAAACTATAACTAATTTAATGAGCCATTCGCAGTTTCACAGTCTGAATTAGTTCATACTTACACATACATGGCTTAATCTTTGAGACAAGCATATGACTACTGACAGGATCAACCAGGTAACTTTCCTTCTCAACGCCAAAGCACTACATGAACCACATGCCCAATTATGCATGTGATGCTGCTCCATACATTAATGGCGGTCTATCGTTCTTGTGCAACGAGTTACAACCAAAGGATTCAAGAGGACACACACATACATCCAACTTGCCCCACAAAATGTCCTGCATCCTAGAGCACAAACAGTGCACATGCACCACTGACACAAAGAAAGTGGAAATATGCATCATATGCCAAGCCACCTCACACCAGCCACAAGGGCAGGCAAGAGGGATGAAATGTGAAAGGGTAGCATCTTTCCATCCAACTAGGTAAGCAACACAGGAACCATTTTCAAGTTGTTGACAAAGACACTTTTGGCCCATCGCAACCCATTGAGGTATCTGTGCATAGTGGTTCAATGCACAAGCAAAGAGACCACAACCATAAGAAAAACAATAGCCACTCACGTGCATTGCGTCCACTGCCGACACAATCCACCACCAAACCTACTACAACATAATAAGGATTTGGTAGAAGAAAAATCAATAGCCCTGCTAAGCACGAAAATCTCAACAATCAACAGGGGTCGAGGGACTCGAGATCTATCTCCACCTACAAGCTTGCAACCTACGTTCTCCAGAGACCCACGTTAATGTCGTATTATAACACTTGCGGCAAGAGATATACAAACACCTCCACACCTAGGCGCGGCTTAGAAACGCAATTCACCAAATAGCAAAGGCCACAAGACCGAGGATGAGAAAGCTCTTGCAAGCAACAAACCCACGATAATGTAAATTTTTTAAAAGAACAAGGGGAGGGGGGAAGGAACATGTGATTTGTCTCCATTCGTAAGCTTGCAACCTATGGTCATCAGAGACCCACGTTAATGTCGTATTATAACACTTCCGGTAGGTAGCATGCAAACACCTCTGCACCTAGGCACGACTTAGAAACACATTTCTCCAAATACTATACGGCCACAAGACCAAGCATGAGAAAACTCTTGCAAGCAACAAACCCATGAGAATGCAATTTTCTTTTTAAAAACAAAAGGGGGGGGAGGGGGAGGGACTCGTGATCTGTCTCCACCTACAAGCTTGCAAACCTATATTCTCTAGAGACCCACGTTAATGTTGCATTATAACACTTGCGCAGGAGGCATGCAAAAACCTCCGCACCTAGGCGCAACTTAGAAATGCATTCCTCCAAATAGCAAAGGCCATAAAACCGAGCATGACAAAACTCTTCCAAGCAACATACCCTCGAGAATGGAAATTTTTTAAAAAATTCAAGAGGGGGGAGGGACTCATGATCTACCTCCACCTGTAAGCTTGCAACCTATGTTCTCGAGAGACCCATATTAATTTCGTATTATAACACTGGCCACAAAAAGGCATGCAAACACCTCCACACCTAGGCATGACTTAGAAACGCATTCCTCCAAATAGCAAAGGCCACAAAATCGAGCATGACAGAACTCTTGCAAGCAACATACCCACGAGAATGGAAATTTTTTAAAAAGCCAAAAGGGGGGAGGGACTCATGATCTACCTCCACCTGCAAGCTTGCAACCTATGTTCTCCTGAGACCCATGTTAATTTCATATTATAACACTGGCCACAAAAAGGCATGCAAACACCTCCACACCTAGGCATGACTTAGAAACGCACTTCTCCAAATTGCATAGGCCACAAAACCGACCATGAAAAAACCCTTGCAAGCATCAAACCCACGATAATGCAATTTAAAAAAAAAATGGGATGGGGGGGGACCAACCAAATATTTATTGTGCAAATTGACATGGCCAATGTTTCCGTGAAACCCATTCATTGGGCATGTCAATGTAGACAACAGCCCACCCCTTGAACCATGACCTACATATGACGACAAGACAAAGGGCAAAGTGGGGTGGAAATGCGTGACTATGGCCATGCTCACAAAAAGTGGCACTAGCACAACTGCACATGGCAAAAAGCAAAGCACGTCAAACTACCTCAGTGTATAGATGGGATTAATCAATGGGGCCAATACATCATTTCCACGTTTTCACATGCGATTACTCTCTTGGGCATGCTATACAAAAACTAGCAAAAGTGGCAGTAAGCTGCGGTGAGGGTGTAGGTGCAGTGTGCAGGCAACCATGCAAACCCACCAGCATGCATTGGCCGGCCAAGGTACAAAACAAGGGGCTAATCATCAAGACCATTATGCCATGTTGTTGTCCTTCACTTGCCATGCAACTTTTGGGCATGCTATGTGGCTATCGGCGTATGTGGCAGCAGCTATGCAAGGAGCCATACACACCCAGCAGCACACCGTGGTAGGCCATAGTGCACATCAAAGGCAGTCATCAGAACCAACGTGCCTTGATGGTGATTTTCACATGCTAGGCCTATCTTGGGCATGCCATGCACCTACGGGCACATCTGGAAGTAGCTTTGGGGGTATGGTAGCACAAGGCAGGAACCCTTGCGCACCCAATAGCCCAGGGTGGTAGGCAGTTGTGTGCAGCAGAGGGGCTGAACATCAGGATGCATTGGCTATTTACTTGTTTTCAAATGCATGCCTCTCTTGAAAATGCTGTGTAGCTACGGACATATGTGACACCAATTGTGGGGGCATGGCAACGGAAGGTAGGGAGCCATGCGCACCTAGCAGCACACAGTTGCAGGCAGTGGTGTGTGGCAGATGGACTAACCATCTGGACAGACGAGCCATGTACTTGTTTTCACATACATGCCAAGCCTTTGTTGGGCTTTTTTTACAGCTACGAGCACAAGAGGCAATAGCTATCGAGGCATAGCGGTATATAGTAGGCAACCATGAGGGCCAAGCAGCACGCCGTGGCAGGCACAATGCACACCAAGGGCCAAATCTTTGAAACCGACATACCGTGCAGGTATTTTGCACATGCCATGCCACTCTTGGGCATACTGTACGGTGACAGATGCATGTGGTGGAAGATGTGGAGGCACAGTAGTGCAAGGCAGGCAGTCATGCGTGCCCAGCAGCACATAATGGCAGGCAACTGTGTGCGACAGAGGGAATGACTGTCGAGACGGACTCGCCATGTACATGTTTTCACATGCCATGCCTTCGTTGGGCATGCTGTGCATCAATGGGCACTTATGACAGTAGAGGTGGGGGTGGGGCAGAACATGGCAAGTAGCCATGTGCGCCTAGTAGCCCACGGTGGCAGGCAATGCTGTGCGACAGAAGGGGACTCGCCATTTACATGCTATTCGCAAGGACGTGCACCTTTCTTGGGCATGCTGTGCCACGACTGGCACACGTGACAACAGCTATGGGGTCATGGCATGCAAGGCAGGCAGCCATGCACATCTAGCCGCACACAGTGGTAGGCATCGGTGCACACCAAGGGCCAACTCATCGAAACCGACATGCCATTTCACTTTTTTTCCCATGCCATGGGTCTTTTGGGTTTGCCTACCATGCCCGCTCATTATCTGTTGCCCCACTATGCCGCCCTCAGAAACCACCCGGGGAGAGTGGCACCCTACTCCCTCAAGGTAGTTATTATGCTCTTTGCCCCTTTCCAGAAGGAGACATGACCCCCCCCAAAAAATATACCGAACTATTTTTTGAGCGTCAAATATCCAAATCAAATGAAATTTGGTATGAAATTAATGAAAAATCCAAAGATTATTTTTATATAAAAATCATAGTTTTCTGATCAATATTTATTTTTGTATTAATTTTTTAATATTAAAAAACATATTAAATTCAAAAAAATATGAAAAATTCATTTTAATGTATTTTTCTGAAAACTAAATTTTGGATGTCTTCCAAAGGTTGATAGAATGTTCTGAAAAGATATTGGACCATTCCAACATATTTTGATATTTTTAATATTTTATAATTGAAACATTATGAAAAATACCCAAAAAAATGGAAATACGGGGTTTAAGTGAAAATGATTGTACTTTGAGTGCCAAATAGCCAATTGCAAGGCTTTTCTAACCCAAAGGGATGTTTTTCACAACATGATTTCAAGACCCAAACTATGTTGTGTGGGCATGGCCTTGACGTGTGCAGCAGTTGGTGCCTCGTGTGTGGCCGAAGGCTGCAAAGGAGCCTCTGTTGCATGGACCATGGGGACCATGGCAGCACCCATATGTAAGCCATGTACATTCAGCTATGTGCACGGTGGACTGCAGACGTGGGCATGGAAGTGCAGCAATGCTTGCAACCTTTTGCATGCCATGTGCTGAAATGCCCATGGCATGTGCGGCCATGCTAGCCATCATGATCGCCGTATGGGAGGTTATGCCCGTGAACTTGCATGCGGTAGTGCAGCCATGCGCAATGCATGTGCGACCATGCAACGTAACCTTGTGCACGACGGTGCAACCGAGCCTGTAACCTAGTACGTGGCATGTCCGGTAACTCCATAAAACCAAGCACATGGCGAGGCAGCGATGGGCGTGGCACATGCAGCCATGCATGCAACCTGGAGGGCGGTGTGCAGCAATGCAGGAAACCTTGCGAGTGGTAGGACAGCCAGGAGCATGGCATGTGCGGCCATGCTAGCAACCTTGCGCTCATTAGTGCAGTGAAGCGCGTGGCATCTGCGTCAAGGAACGTACCCTTGGGTGCGGCTGTGCAGCCATCTGCATGTCATGTGCGCCATGCCTGCAACCTTTCACACGATAAGTGTGGCCACGCATGCAACCTTGTGCAAGGCATGTGCAACCTTGGTCGCAACCATGTGCGTGGAAGTGCGGCATAGGCAGCAGCCCAGTGAGCGCAGCCTGCACGATTTCCCGCAGCCATGTGTGGCCGCGCCTGTCACCTAGCGTGCGGTTGTGTACCCTTTCCCGTAGCAATGTGCATTGTTTCCTACCACCTTACGAGTGGTGGTGAACCCTTGCCCCTAGCCATGTGTGCGAGGTAGCCTACACCCGGGCTCGTGATAGTGGAGCCTTACCCGCAGCCGTGCACGAGGTGGCATGCAACCATGTGTGCGGTATTGTAGCCACGCCTGCATCCATGTGCGCGACAGCCTGCCTCGACGCTAGCAGCCTTGTGCGCGCTAGTGCAACCTTGCCCGCAATGATGCCTACACCTTATGCTGGCATGCCAGCTGCCATTCGTGCGGTAGTGCAGCCATGCCTACACCCATGTACGATAGCCAGCATCCATGTCCGTGCGGTACAACCTTGCTTACTACCACGCAAGCGGTAGCCTGCACCTTGTTCGGCCATGCCAGCCACATGCGTACTCAGTAGTGCAGCTGTGTTCAAGACAACCTGCCATCATACGCACGACTTGTGTAGCCATACCTGCATCCATGGGCATGAAAGTGCAACCTTGTCTGTAGTCGTGCTCACGTTGGCCTGCAACCTTATGAGGGGTAGCGCAACTATACTTGCACCCGAGCACACGACATTGTCTGTGCGGTAATGCCTTGATTGTGGCCAAGTGCGCGGTAGCCTGCCACTATGCATACACCTTGTGTGGCCTTGCGTATGGTACTGCTACCTTGTGCACTACCTTCATATGCACTTAGGCACACTTAGGGGGGCACGCGTAGGCATAGTTATGGGCACGTATATGTGCACACTTGTTGCATTCAAGAGCACACTTAGACAACATTTGGTCATTCAAGAGTACAATTAGGCGACACATGGGCTACACTTGGGTGCACGCGTAGACACACTTATTCAAAACTTGGGGGCACGTATAGGCACACTTAAGGCGACACTTGGGGCATTCAAGAGCACGCATAGGCACACTTGGGTTTACACTTAGGCAACAGTTGTGGGCATGCATGGTCACAATTAGGCAACACTTGTGCCATTCAGTGTGCACATCTAGCCAACAATTGGGGTGTTTTACAGCTATTCAATGTGCACACATGGGCACATGTAGTCAACACTTGGGGGTACACGTAGGCAAACACTTAGGCCATTCAAGAGAACGTTATCACGGCTTTAGACCTTTCTAAGCAACCTCGCTGGCACTTAGCACTTCCACTAGCACTAAGTCAGCCTAACCACCCTCCTTAAGGAACTTGGGAACAGAAGAAGTGAACACAAGAGTGAGTTTGAGAAGAATGAACTTATATTGCACTAGAGAACTCTTGAGTACAAGGCTTGAAAACTCACTTGCTTGGTTGAACACTCTTAGTTTGTCCTTGGTGAGTGCCTTTGCCAAATGAGGCAACACCTACTCCAAGTTACAATGGATAGCTAAGATATTTACAAATGTCCTCCATCCAACGGTTGGGGAGGAAACTAGAAGCTTCCCACCTCCTTAGCGGAGTTCTAGAAATCTCTCCCAAAATATCTCCTATGAATATCTTCTACAAATATCTACAATAAAATATCTATTGTTACTACACCTTTGTAGAAAACTCTAGAACTTGGACCTTACTTAGCCCAATGGCCTAAGCCCATGGGCTTGGTGAGCTAGGCCATTGGGCCTATGTTGGGCAGGTCGTGACACTCTCCCCCACCTAAATCTATGACGCCCTCATCATAACCTCATTGGGGTACTTTTATTCATTAGCAGTCTCAGCATGCCAGTTGTCTCCCATCTCGTCTCGCTCTCTGGTCGCCCCTTCCACTTGACTAAATACTCCACATAAGGAGATAGTTTGTGTCTCTGGATGATTGGATCAGCAACCAAATTAGCCTCCCTCTCGCACGGAGTAACGCCTATTAGGGTTCTTGTTGTAGTCACATAACTTGAGCCTCCGACAACATCGTCTAGTTGTCTCCATTCTCTCATTTGCAACTTCCTCTTCTTGGCATGGATGGCTTGCTCCCAAATTCTCCTTGTCTTGCCCTCCGGCCCAAGGGTGAGTAAGCACTGAGCCCCTGGATGGTGTTGGAGAACTCCTTTAGTCCCAAGGTTTGTCTTGACCCCTCGAGCAATATTATGTATGGGGCATTCTTTGGAGTTGATAGCATTAGGACGCCTTGGCCTGAGTTCCTTTGCCTCCTCTATCAAGGCAAGGTTGTGTGTGGCTCCTGTATCTACCTTCGCCCGTGTGGGCTTCCCATTGATGCACACTTTTGCACACATCAACCCCTTTTGAGAGTTAAGGGCCTTAACCCCTATCTCGGCCCTGGTGGCACCATGCTGCATTGGGGACCCCATGCAAGGTGGCTCTTCCTCTTGGCCGTCTTCCTCCAATAGGGCACTAAGACCTTTCCTCCTGGGGCAAACCCTAAACTAATATAGCTCATCACATAGGAATCACTTGTCTCTAGGCTTGAACGAATTCCTTTTATCACGCTTGTGCCTTAGTGCCTCTCCTTTAGACATGTCCGGAGAGGTAGTGGCTTCCCTCGCCACTGTCCTCCTACTCTTCCCATACTTCTTCTCCAATACGAGCTTCCACCTTATCCAACCCCTTTGCATACTTGAGCCTTGAAGGTGGCAACCATCTCCTCTTGGTTACTTACTGTGGTGTTGAGAGCACCTTGTAGGGACCCCTTGAGCTCCCCCATCTGGCCATCAAGCTTCTCCCTGAGCTCCACATGGCCTTTGAGCTCCTCCCCATTTTGCTCTGCAACATTCAGGCATCACTTTGCCTCGGCCAGTACTTGCTCCCCTCAAGCTAAGCAAGGCCCCATAGCGATGACAAGATCAACGGACTTGCCTTCGCTCCTTATTTGCTTACTTGTGTAGGTGTTGGTCTCTATTCCACAGTTTTAGCTCGCTTGTCTCCAATCCCACAAGCTTGGCTCCCTCGTAATCGAAGATTTGATACCACAACTTTCACGTCCTTAGACCTTTCTAAGAGACCGTGCTGGCTCTTAGCACTCTCACTAGCACTATGTCAGCCTAACCACCCTCCTTAAGGGACTTGGGAAGAGAAGAAGTGAACACAAGAGTGAGTTCGAGAAGAATGAACTTGTATTGCACTAGAGAGCTCTTGAGTACAAGGCTTGAGAACTCACTTGCCCGGTTGAACACTCTTGGTTGGTCCTTGGTGAGTGTCTTTGCCAAATGAGGCAACACCTATTTGTAGGCACCCCAAGTTACAATGGATGACTAAGATATTTACAAACGTCCTCCATCCAGCGGTTGGGGAGGAAACTAGAAGCTTCCCACCTCCTTAGTGGAGAACTCTAGAAATCTCTCCCAAAATATCTCCTATAAATATCTTCTAGAAATATCTACTATAAAATTATCTAGAGTTACTACACCTTTGTAGAAAACTCGAGAACTTGGACCTTACTTAGCCTAATGGCCTAAGTCCATGGGCGTATGACACATGCCTCTAGGGGCTAGAGGGCCCCTACTGCGGGTCGATAAATGGGCGATGGGCACAGGCGTCACTTCTTTAGCCCGGATTCTGACTTAGAGTCATTCTGTCATAATCTGGCACACGGCAGCTTCGTGGCACTGGCTTTTCAACCAAGCACGATGACCAATTGTGTGAATCAACAGTTCCTCTCATACTAGGTTGAATTACTATCGCGACATTGTCATCATCTATAGGGAAAAACTAACCTATCTCACAACGGTCTAAACCCAGCTCACGTTCCCTATTGGTGGGTGAATAATCCAACACTTGGCGAATTCTGCTTCGTAATGATAGGAAGAGCTGACATCGAAGGATCAAAAAGCAATGTCGCTATGAACACTTGGCTGCCACCAGCCAGTTATCTCTGTGGTGGTAACTTTTTTGACACCTTTAGCTTTAAATTGTGAAGGTCTAAAGGATCGATAGGCCATGCTTTCATGATTCGTATTCATACTAGAAATCCGAATCAAACGAGCTTTTACCCTTTTGTTCCACACGAGATTTCTATTCTCGTTGAGATCATCTTAGGACACCAGCGTTATCTTTTAACAGATGTGCCACCCTAGCCAAACTCCCCACCTGACAATGTCCTCCACCCGGATCGCCCTGCTGAGGCGAGCCTTGGGTCCAAAAGGAGGGGCAGAGCCCCACCTCTGACTCACGGAGTAAGTAAAATAACATTAAAAGTAGTGGTATTTCACTTGCACCATTTCCAGGTCCCACTTATCCTACACCTCTCAAGTCATTTCACAAATTCGGACTAGAGTCAAGCTCAATAGGGTCTTCTTTCCCCGTTGATTCTACCAAGCCCATTCCCTTGGCTGTGGTTTCGCTGGATAGTAGACAGGGATAGTGAGAGTCTCGTTAATCCATTCATATGCGTCACTAATTAGATGACTTACTCCCATCATTTACCCATGCTTGGTTGAATTTCTTCACTTTGATATTCAGAGCACTGGGCAGAAACCACATTGTGTCAGCATCCGTAGGGACCATTGCAAAGCTTTGTTTTAATTAAACAGTTGGATTCCCCTTATCCGTACCAGTTCTGAGTCGACTGTTCAACGTCCGTGGAAGGCCCATGAGGGGACCGTTCCCAGTCCTTCCCCTGATCAGCACGCGATGACCCGCTCTAGTCGTGAAAGTAGCTCAAGTAGTCCACCAACAGTCGATGGGTTCGGGACTGGGACCCCCGTGCCCAGCCCTCAGAGCCAATCCTTTTCCCAAGGTTATGGATCCATTTTGCCGACTTCGCTTACCTATATTGTTCCATCGACCAGATGTTGTTCACCTTGGAGACCTAATGCAGTTATGAGTACGACCGGGCATGGTCGGCACTCAGTCCTCTAGATTTTTAATGGCTATCGGGGGCACACCGGACACCACGCAACGTGCGGTGCTCTTCTAGCCGCTGGACCCTACCTCCGACTGAGCTATTTCCAGGGTGGGCAGGCTGTTAAACAGAAAAGATATCTCTTCCTGAGGTCCTCGCTAACGTCTCTGGACTTCCTAACGTTGCTGTCAACTGCCACGGCCCGGTTTGGGAATTTTAACCCCGATTCCCTTTTGGAGCACGCACGTGTACACGCTCTCTAATGGGCTTCCCCTGTCCCTTAGTATCGACTAACCCATGTGCAAGTGCCATTCACATAGAACCTTTCCCCTCTTTGGCCTTCAAAGTTCTCATTTGAAATTTTTGCTACTACCACCAAGATCGTCACCGACGGTCGCTCTGCCCGGGCTCATGCCCCAAGTTTTACGGTGACCGTTGTGCCCTCGTACTCATCGAGGCCTGGCAGTTGCCCCAACAACTGGGTATAGGTTGCGTGCTTCAGCGCCATCCATTTTTAGGGCTAGTTGATTCTACAAGTGAGTTGTTACACACTCTTTAGCGGATTTCGACTTCTATGACCACCGTCCTGCTATCTTAATCGACCGACACCCTTTGTGGGTTCTAGGTTAGTGTGCAATCCGACACAATAACCTGGCTTTCGGTTCATCCCACATCGCCAGTTCTACTTACCAAAAATGGCCCACTTGGAGCTCTCGATTCCATGGCGCAGCTTAATGAAGAAGCCACGCCGTCCTACCTTATTAAAGTTTGAGAATAGGTCAAGGGCGTTGCACCCCTGATGTCTCTAATCATTGGCTTTACTCGATAGAACTCGCCCGCGGGCTCCAGTTATCCTGAGGGAAACTTTGAATTGAACCCGCTACTAGATGGTTCGATTAGTCTTTCGCCCCTGTACCCAAGTCAGACGAACGATTTGCACGTCAGTATCGTTGTGGGCCTCCACCAGAGTTTCCTCTGACTTCACCCCGCTCAGGCATAGTTTACCATCTTTCGGGTCCCGACAGGTATGCTCTCACTCAAACCCTTCACTGAAGATCAAGGTCGGTCAGCGGTGCAACCCACAAGGGGATCCCACCAATCAGATTCCTTATGCCTTACGGGTTTTACTCACCCGTTGACTCACACACATGTCAAACTCATTGGTCCTTGTTTCAAGACAAGTTGAATGGGGACCCCGACAGGACAATGCCTGGAGTATACAGTTGCCAATAGGCCCGCCATTGAGGCGCACGCTGCCTACCATGATTACGGCGATGACATCTTCTCAGACATAATGTGACAACCCGGGCTTGGGACACCGTCGCAATCCATATCGGTCCATGCCCCGATTCTAGCGGTGGACCAGTTATTAACCGTTCTGCATCCGACCAAGACGCATTGCCGGCCCCCATCCGCTTCCCTACCGATAATTTCAAGCACTCTTTGACTCTCTTTTCAAAGTCCTTTTCATTTTTCCCTCACGGTACTTGTTCGCTATCAGTCTCTCGCCCATATTTAGCCTTAGACAGAATTTTCCACCCAATTAGGGCTGCATTCTCAAACAATTCGACTCACCGACAGCACCTTATGGTGTGACAAGGTCCGGATATGACGGGGCTCTCACCCTCTCTAGTGCCCCCTTCCAGGGGACTTAGGCCCGGTCCACCGCTGAGGACGCTTTTACAGACTACAATTCAAACGACAAAGCCACCTGATTCTCAAGCTGGGCTCTTCTCAGTTCGCTTGCTGTTACAAAGGGAATCCTCAAAAGTTTCTTATCCTCCACTTATTGATATGCTTAAACTCAGCGGGTAGCCCCGCCTGACCTGGGGTCACAGTCAAAATGCCATCGAATGGCAATCAGGGTCACCAGAGCCCAATGGGAGTAGAACACGCACACGATGTCCAAACAATGGCTAAGTGGCTCGAACCACCACTCATCGTGACGCTTGCCACACAAGGGGCCCTTGACTTTGGGTCGATCGCACCTCCAACAAAGACACGAGGGGCCAATCTTTGCTCCGTAGCACCACCACAAGGGGCAAAGGAGGTGGGGCAACATGAAGCGTGATGCCCAGGTAGGAGTGCCCTCAACTCGATGGCCTAGGGCGCAACTTACGTTCAAAGACTCGATGGTTCATGGGATTCTATAATTCACACCAAGTATCACATTTCGTTACATTCTTCATCGATGCAAGAGCCGAGATATCCATTATCGAGAGTCGTTAAGATAAAGATTTGGATCTAGGATGACCACATCACACCAAAGGCACAATGATGTCATGTCCTTTCCATTGCGAATTCCTTAGCGCCGACTACGCCGGTGGTTGTGTTTTTGTCGAATGCTATGAAGGATCACAGGCCGACCTTTTACAAGGGTCGGGAAGGAAGGAGCTCATGCTCCCACGCCCTACCTTGATCGCGTAATGCAACATGTTCATAGGTCTCGCTGGGCAGGTATCGACAATGATCTTTTTGCAGGTTCACCTATAGAAACCTTGTTACGACTTCTCCTTCCTCTAAATGATAAGGTACAGTGGACTTCTCACGATTTTGATGATGACGAACCACCCACGTCACCGTGATCCGAATACTTCACCGGACCATTCAATCGGTAGGAGCGACGGGCGGTGTGTACAAAGGGCAGGGATGTAGTTAACGCGAGCTAATGATTCGTGCTTATAAGGAATTCCTCGTTGAAGACCAACAATTGCAATGATCTATCCCCATCACGATGAAATTTTCAAAGATTACCTGGGCCCGTCGGCCAAGGCTATAGATTCTTTGAATACATCTGTAATATCCCGCTTCTTAAACCCGGTCTGATTTCATGGTTGAACCGATTTAACCATGCAGGAACCGAGCCAGAGGATGTTAGAGCGAGTTCCTTATGGGCTATGATGGCACGGGTGACCTTAAACACCGGCTGGCCCGACAAGTCCGAGCCAGTGCCAGAAGAGACGGGAGTGCCCAAACCGTGTACGTGCACCTATCATAAGGCTATGTACGGATAGAACAGGTATTATATCCGTATTTTAAGGTTATATACGTATGTTACATTGTATGCTTGGGGTAGGGTCCGAGCCGAGGTCCGAGCCCGGTCAAAATCCCAAGTTTTGACTCTTGGATGGGTATGTCAGGTGGGTACACCCACCCACCTGAGTGACCCATCCATCACTATTCACTTAAGTAGGAATAGTATATAAAGCTTTATGGCTTCTTTTCTTTCCATTTATTATCCCCGTACGTTTGGTGAGAAAAGTAAAGAGGAGAGAGAAAAAGAAAGGGAAGAAGAAAGGAAGAGGAAGAAAGGGAGGATTTCAGCGGCGCCGGAGCTCGATCTCGCCATTCCAGTGCCGGAAGAGTAATCTTCAACTCGAGATCTACAGTTGGAGGTAAGAAAAGTTGGGTTTGATGAACATTCACCATAACCCACGCTTTAAACCCTTGATTCGAGTATGGTTTCTTAAGATCTTGTAAACACCTCTTGAAATGATGGATCTAAGGTTTAATAGATGATTTATGTGTTGATCTTGAAGGATTTGAAGAGATATTGACAAGGTAGAAGGAGCATTGTGAGTTGGAAGTGATTTGGAGGGTTTGAAGTCATTCTTGAGCAAAGAAGGTAAGATGGTTCCCCTCACTTGAATCTAACTTAAATCTAAGCTAGAACCATCCTATAGGACTCTAAAGGTGTGAGGAATGGGTTGAGAAAAGCCCCATTTGGGTCCCCAAGGAATGGAGGAAGATGAGAAGAAACTGGGATTTTTCTGCCAAAACCGGCGGGTACAACCGGTGGGTCCCTACCCGCCTGAGACACCCATCCGAGAGGACCAGGGGGTCCCTGGCCAAACCGGCGGGTAGGACCGGCGGGTCCTACCGGCGGGTAGGTCCCAAACCGGCGGGTTGGACCGGTGGGTGGACAACCCACCTGAGTGACCCACCCGAGTGGACAGAATTTGATTCTTAGGTCCGATTGAGCCCAAATCGGACGTGGGACCTTCTTTCGACGTTCTAAACACGATTTTGACGTCGGATTTCATTAATTTTGATTCTAAATTGGTGAAGTACTAACCCCGCTCAATTTTGTTAGGTTCACCAAAGCCTTCCCGATTCGCTCCGGATCTCACCCGTACCGAGCGGGAATCCTTGTGCGCTACAAGTAAGTGGAGAGAGGACGTTTGGCCTTGTTTCAAGGCATTTGTTTGGCATTCATATAACTATATCTAATTTAGTCATGTCATCATGAATGCGCTATATAGATTAGTCATTTCACTCATTGATGTGCATATATGCTATGTTTACTTTTCAAATGCAAATTGAATGTGAGGTTATATGTTGAATGTGTACATCATGTTGCATAATGCCTTGATAGACTAGATGCCGTGGTCGGCTTGGAAACGAATGCATTGGTGGCCCGTGGTATGGGACACGGAGGCACTACGCAGTCGTACTGCATATAAGAGCATGCGGTATTAGGATTCTCACCATCCCGTGCTACGACCCTTCCCAACAGGGGTTGAGGTGTTGGGTTGCCATTTGGGGGGAAGCAGGGGTCGCGGTTGTCGGACACTGTCGCGGTTAGGCATTACGCCCGGCGAGTCGTGTAGGACAGCCGGCAACCCCGGTGGTATTTCAAGAGGGCCAATCGTACTGCTTTTAAATTGCTGGAGTCAGCACTGTCATTTAATTTATTTACATTTCTGTTGAGAGCCGGTGGACGGCATTGTCTTTATTTTTCCGAGTACTCACGGTGGGCCTTCTCCAACAGCCCTATGGGCGTATCGCGGGAGGGAGTTCGCGGCTCGTACCCGGAGTATACGCGCACTGTGGTTGTAGTAGCACTAAAACCAAAGACTTAGTAATGATTGATTAGGTGTATGTGAATTAAAATGAATTGCATGACATGTAGTGCATATGATGTGTTGTGATGTGTGGACTGTTGTGTGTGGTCCACCTCTCTACTTACTGAGCTAGTGAGCTCATTCCACGTGTACACCCCTTTTTAGATGATTTTGCAGGTCATGCATCTGAGGAGCATGGGGTGGGTCCCACAGTCGAGTTTCCTGAAGAGGACTGGTGGACCCCTGAGGAGTTTGAGCACGGCGTAGACTGCGCGTGTGAGAGCTGTGTTGCGGGGCAGCGGTTCTGAGGCCGAGCTGAGCTCCAGCCTTGATACCGATGCCGGGCTGCGTACTCTGATGTTTTTGATAATTTCCTGTATATAATTGATATTCAAACTTTATTCTTTTTGTGTATATATATCATGCCTTCGGGCCCAAATGTATATAATTATGGTATCGCCATTTGGGTATCAGGTATATGGGAATTATTACAGGTAAAACTTAGTCTTCCGCTGATTTGATGAGTTGATGTTAGTGTGTGTATGCTGTGGTGGAATACAGTATCTGATGATCCTGGCAGGTTTGGGTTAACCGGTGTTAACTCGGTCACCGCTCCGGTTCAGTGCGAACGGGGTGTGACAAACGGTGGTATCAGAGCGTGATGCTCTGCTCCACTCACAGCATACCATTAGAATCCCGTAGATTCTATAATAGGAAAATGGGGTTGGGCAAATGTAAAAGCTTTAAAGATTAAAAGTCAAAGAAAGGAAGTATAAAAAAACTGAGTTATATTATAAGTTGCATTCATGGCATGCGTGAGTGTAGATAAAAGGTAATTAGGTTGGTACTATAACCTATAAAGTACTATTTCGACGAAATTTCGGCAGCATAACGGCGTAAAGTGGGATTTCCAAAAATTTTACACAAAAACCTGATAAACCACAGATAATAATATAACAAAGAGCACAAATAGAAAAGTCACATCACCACAAAACCACACAGGAACTCCACATATGAAAACATTATAATAGTCCAATATCCAAGGACGTTTCATTCCATAAACGAAATTCAAGTTACATCGCAATTACAAGGAATGAGAAGAAATAAATCTACAAGGTCTACAAAAGAGAAAAATGGATAAGTAGCTGGGTGGTCAAGCTAAGCCTCACTGGTCGTCATCATCGTCGTCGATGATCACCAAGTTCGCTGGAGGCCTGGAGTTAAAGTCGAAGCGGTGATCGTAATAATCTAACCTCGTGTTCACCAATCGTACCTCCCTCCGAAGCCGGCCATAATCTGCTGAGATGGCGGTGGCCCTGGTATCCAAGTCCTGACCCAGCCTACGGAAGGAACCCTCCAAGGTGATCTGCCTGGAGGAAATCTCGTCTAGCTGCCTCAGTATCTGGACCTGGCCATCCTGCAAGGCCCGCATGGAGGCTGTCCTGTCCTCATAGTCGTAGTCACCACTCCCAGGTGGTGGGGCTCCATATGGTGGGGCTGTAGCTCTGGAAGAACTAGGGCCCGTACCTCTCGACGCCTGAGGCACCTCCTCAGGGATACTGCCGCCCATTAGATCCGCCTCCTCGTCCTGAGGAACGTAGTCCTCATCCTCCTCACTGGACTCCTCCTCCATGAGGACATCCTCTACAGGGGCAGCCCTCCTACCCCTACCTCTCCGAGCTCCCGATCTGGGAGGTGAATCCATGAGGGTATGGAGACCCATCTTCAAGAGGTTGCTCCGATCGAACCTATCGGCCGGAGTCTTCCCCTCCTCTCCGCTCAGATCCACCCTGAAGAACTCGAAGATCCTGGTGAGGATCCTGCCGTAAGGGAATCCTCCGTCCTCTGGGTGGGAAGCATGGTGCTCCATCGCTCTGAGGATGATATAGGGAAGGCACAAGTGCTCCCTGCCTCCCTCGGCGGCTGTGAAAATACAAAAGGCAATGAAAGCCGTCATGAAACCTACCTGGTTCCGTTGACCTCCTCTGGGGAGCAGGTTGAACTGGATCAACCGGGCGAAGAGACGGACCTCAGGGAAGAAAGATGTCTCAGACTCCGGGCGACTGCTGCTGCCGCAGATGGTCTCGTAGATGAAGTCCGGTGTCTCCATGCTCATGAACGGTCCCTGAGGCCTACTCCTGGGGGGACTGTAGTATCGGTGTCCCGCCGCCGATATGCCCAGAATACTGGCCAGGGTGCCTACCGTCAGCTGGATATCCACTCCCCTCACCAGGCTGCTGACAGTGAGTTCCCCGTACTGATACGACACCTCGAGGTTGCAGTAAAACCGACGGACGAGCTGATCGTAGCACGGTCGGTCCACCTGAAGAATAGTGTCCCAGCCCAATGCTGAGAACCTCTCCTGAAGCTGGGCCTTGTGGAAGTCCTCGACTACCACGGTCTTTTCCATCAATACTGGCCCCTTCAGGAAGATAGGCCATTTGGCTGCGGCCTCGGCACTAGTGAAGTGCTCCTCATCGTAGTCTGAAGGGTCAGACTGAGCAGGTGCAGGTCTCCCTGTGCGATGAGCTGAAGTGCTGGTCTCCGCACTTTTCCGCTTAGAAGCAGTGGTCTTGCGTCGAACACCAGAGGAAGATGGTCCTCTGCCGGTGCGTGAAGACATCCTGACAATAAGTAAAGAAAGTTGGGTTAGTACAGTAAGAAAGGACAGCAGCATTAAAGAAGGAAAGCCAAAATCCAATTTATGCGAAAAACGGGAACGGCAATGATCTAGGACTGATAGAAAACTTATGACATGGAACATGGTAGATGATAACGCATGGAAGCGTGCCAAAACAGTAAAATGACAGCAAAGGACAGCAAAAGCAATAGGCATGAATGAAATGGGAGAATTCAAGTCCATTGTGCAATTGGAATAGAATGAAGTGAAGGCTTGAACTCTAGGGTATGAATGAAATGCCACATTAGTAAGATGTTGAAAATGCAAGAGCATACCCCAAATAGATTATGGAATTCCATGAGTACAAGTATGGATGAAAATCAAGGAAACCAATGCCAAAATAGGGATTTTCATGGAAATACATGAGGATTTCAAGCATAATGGGTGATTCAAGGAAATCTAACTCCTATCTAGCGTAAAACAAGTGAAATGCATTACATAGAAGACATCAATTTGAGAAAAACAGTAAGGATTGAAGAAACCCCAAATTTGAGAACCTAGGGCATCAATTTGGGTTTTTCTCCAAATAAAGTGGGATGATTCCTATAAATTACAAATGAGCACAATGGAATCATCACAAACACATGATAATGCTTTTCTATGGTGGAAAATAGAGAAAGAAAGCCTAGAAAGCAAATCCTAATCAAGCATTTCACCCAAATTTGAAATTCTGGGAAAAAGGAGAAGAAGAAGAACATACTTGGATGAAGACGAGTTAACTCTTCACTAAAGCGCCGTGTGGATGAGCGGAATCGTGAGTTGGAGCGCCGAGTAGACTCCCAAAATCGTCCAAGAGAAAAAAGGAAGGAAAAAGAGAGAGAAGAGAGTGAAGGAAATAAAACAAAACAGGGCTTTTTGGCCCTGTTTTTCGCTTTATCGGCCAAGACCGGCGGGTCCAAGACCGGCGGGTCCCCACCCGCCGGTGACACCCGCCGGTTTGGGTGTTGGGACCGGCGGGTCCCTACCCGCCGGTTCATCCCACCGGTTTGGGCAGAAGGGAAAATTGAAAATTTTGAAATTTTTCTTTCCTCTTTGCCTTTTCCCTTCTCTTCTCCTATTGTGATTTTATTGGTCTTATGGTGGAAATTAGTCCTATAATCAATGGGCTATGGTCGAGTGGGACCATTAGCATGCATGATGTGGACTTCGCCCGTATCTTGGAAATTAAACTATGACTAATTACAGCCTATCATACACTACAACACCTCATATAATGGCATATGATTGTGTGCCTAAATCAGTTTATGGTGTTTAATCAATATGGTGTGTGATATGTTCCAGGTACAAGGATACGATGGTACGTACTAGATCCGGTAGTAATGCCCGAGGTACCTCGCGGGGTCCTCGTCGGGTCGGTCGACCACAAAATTCCAGAGGGGCCCGTTCTGTGGGGCATACCTCACCTCCACTACCTGCAGAGACCCATGGTCAGGGTGGGGCACATGGGGACCCACCTATGACTGCACTCCCGGACCCACCACCGGTCATTACACCGGGAGATGTTGCTACAATAATTCAGCAGTCCCAACAAGCTTTCCAGCAACAAATGCTTCAACAACAGCAAGCATTTATGACTGCCATCCAGCAACAGTTGGAATTTTCTCAACCGGGTCAACCTCCCCGGGTGCCCACTCCGCAGGACCCACCTGTAGGGTCGGGAACGGGACCACCAGTGGGTACACCTCCAATCCCACCATTCGGTATTCCTCAGCATGGGATGCCTCATCCTTATGCCTACTATCCTGCCTATGCTCCTAACTTCCCGGCGACGAGCAACACGTCAAGGGTGGTAGAGTCGTTCAAGAGGAACTTACCACCGGTATTCTCTAAGGTGGGGAGTGATCCTCTAGAACCGGATCAATGGATCCAAGAATTGGAGAAGATATTTGAGGTGCTTGAGTGCACGGATGCCCAGAAGCTCATTTGTGCTGGGTTACAACTCAAGAAAGAGGCAAATTCTTGGTGGCAAGCTTCCAAGCCTATATTGATGGCTGCTCATCCAGAACCTACTTGGGAGCAGTTTAAGGAATTGTTCTTGGATAACCATTATCCGCGCAGTTTCAGAGATCGGAAGGAGACGGAATTCATGGCCTTAACTCAAGGAGGTAAGACTGTCCTTGAGTATCAGCAACAGTTCGAAAGTTTATTCCATTTTGCCCCAAGGCATATGCGAACAGCTGAAGAGAAGGCAGCAAGGTTCCTAAAAGGCCTAAAAGCATCTATTGGGTCTGTGCTTGAAGTCTTGGATTTGACCGAATATGGCCAGATTGTACAGAAGGCCAAAACAATGGAAGATAAGCAAAAGGGTGAACAGTCCCTCACTCCTGGACTGTGGAAGAGATCAAATCCATTCCCAGATGCGGGAAATTCCTCCAAAGCATACCGTGGATCATACAGTTCTGGGCCTATGTATAGGCAGCCCTATAGGCCATCTGGCTACCCTTCTAGGCCAGTTGGTGGTTCGGGTTCTACTTCCTTTCGCCCGAACACTAGTGTGGCACCTACAGCTTCAAGGCCACCTCGACCTCCATCTGCAACGGGTCAAGTGCAGAGGGGCCCCGCTCCAGTTCCGACGTCTCAGATTCGTTGCTTCAACTGCCATTCCTATGGGCATTATGCGAAAGACTGTCGGGCCCGACCAGCCTTGCCCTCCAGTCAGCCCTCTGCTTACCGACCTCCCTTACCTCGAGGCAGTCAACCGCAGGGAAGGATGTATGCCCTATCAGCCGAGGAAGCTGAGGCTAGTACAGAAGTTGTAGCAGGTACATTTTAAATTAAGAAGTTCATTGTGATTAATATTGATGACCTGCTGAAATTATATAACTTGTTATATTAGGTATCCTACCCATATCGGGCATACCAGCCTATGTTTTATTTGATTCAGGAGCTACTCATTCATTCGCATCTAAGAGATTTGTAGGGAAGCTTGGGATGTCACCCAGGATCCTAGACCAGGGAATGATTGTTAGTATGCCTACTGGTAAAATTGCACAGTTGAAGGAAGTGTATGGACCGTACCCAGTGGAGATTAGTGGAAAGAACTTTGATGCACAACTTATTAAATTCAATATGCAGAATTTTGATGCTATATTGGGTATGGATTGGTTGTCGGCTCATGGAGCTAATGTGATCTGTGCGGAAAGGCTGATTAAGGTAACAGATGACGAAGGGAAAGAGTGGGTGTACCGAGCAGATACCATGAAAAGGGAGAGGAAGGTTCTGGTCTCCGCTCTCCAAGCGGTAAAGTTACTAGAAAGTGGATGTCAGGGTTACATAGCCTCGGTACTCGATGTTGATGCAAGAGTTACACCTCTAGAAGAAGTAAAGGTGGTTAAAGAGTTTCCCGATGTTTTCCCAGATGATCTGATGCATTTACCACCTGACAGAGAGTTGGAGTTTGCCATAGACTTGATTCCTGGAGCAGCTCCAGTATCAAAGGCTCCATATAGGATGGCACCAGCTGAATTAAAGGAGTTGCAGATGCAATTGCAAGAACTATTAGAAAAGGGGTTTATTCGCCCAAGTGTTTCACCTTGGGGTGCCCCGGTGTTATTCGTCAAGAAGAAGGATGGTAGTTTGCGTATGTGCATAGATTATCGGGAGTTGAATAAGCTAACCATTAAGAACCGGTATCCATTGCCACGCATTGACGATTTATTTGATCAGTTGCAGGGAGCCAGAGTATTTTCGAAGATAGACCTTCGGTCCGGCTATTATCAGCTCAAGATAAAGAGTAGTGATATACCCAAAACAGCATTTAGGACTCGATACGGCCATTATGAGTTCCTAGTGTTGTCCTTCGGGTTAACCAATGCGCCAGCAGCATTTATGGATCTAATGAATCGAGTATTTCAGGATGTGCTCGACAAATGGGTAATTGTTTTTATCGACGATATCTTGATCTACTCCAAGACCGAAGAGGAGCACACTCAACACTTGAGAATGGTATTACAGAGGTTGAGAGATCAACAGTTGTTTGCCAAGTACAGCAAGTGTGAATTCTGGCTTGAACAAGTTGGATTCCTGGGGCACGTAGTGTCTAAAGCCGGAATCGAAGTGGATCCTGCTAAGGTAAAAGCAGTAGTGGAATGGGAAAGTCCCAAGAATGTTACTGAAATTAGAAGCTTCCTGGGTTTGGCTGGATACTACCGGCGTTTCATCGAGAATTTTGCTCGGATCTCAGCACCAATGACCAAGTTGACTAAAAAGGGTGTGAAATTTGACTGGGCAGAAGAATGTGAGAAGAGCTTCCAGGAATTGAAAGAAAAGTTAGTGACTGCCCCTGTGCTGACTATCCCTGAAGGCACAGGCGGAATGACGGTCTATACCGATGCTTCCAAAGTTGGGTTGGGTTGTGTTCTCATGCAACGCGGGAAGGTAATAGCATATGCATCCCGACAACTAAAGGAATATGAGAAAAATTACCCCACTCATGATTTGGAACTAGCGGCAGTCATTTTTGCCCTTAAGATCTGGCGACACTATTTGTATGGAGAGAAGTGTGAGATATACAGCGACCACAAGAGCCTGAAATACTTCTTCACCCAGAAGGATTTGAATATGAGACAGAGAAGATGGCTTGAACTCATGAAGGATTATGACTGCGATATTCAGTATCATCCCGGCAAGGTTAATGTGGTGGCAGATGCATTGAGTCGGAAGACACAGACTGTGTCGCTTTCATGCTTAGCAGTAAGCTCACCACTTGTGCAAGAGGCGATGCAAATGGAAGAGACCCTCTTGTATGAAGGGGCAACCCTAGAGCTTGAACCTCAACCAAAAAACCTTAAGTGGTTGACGGCATCCTTATCGGCTCTACAGGTGCATCCGGCAATTAGGCAAGAGGTGATAATGAAGCAACCTTTGGATCCTGAATTGCAGCGGATCAGAGTTAAGGTTCAAGACCAAACAATGAACGACCCAGATTTTGCTCTAGCCAGTGATGGGGCATTGATGTTTCGAGACAGATTGTGCGTACCCGATGATTTGGATATACAAGATAAGATAGTGAAAGAAGCACATAGCTCCGAGTACTCACTTCACCCAGGAAGTACCAAAATGTACAAAGACCTCAAACAGAGTTACTAGTGGCCAAGCATGAAAGTCACCATAGCTTTGTATGTGGCGACTTGTCTTACCTGTCAGAAGGTGAAAGCTGAGAGGCATCGACCTTATGGTACCCTTCAGCCACTCCCAGTACCAGAATGGAAGTGGGAAAGGATTAAAATGGACTTCGTCACCGGACTACCAGGTACACCTAAGGGAATGGATGCGATATGGGTGATTGTGGATCGGCTTACCAAGACTGCTCATTTCATTCCTATCAAGACCAAGTTCTCCATGCCCAAACTAGCACAACTTTACATGGATAACATAGTGCGTTTACATGGAGTGCCAGTGAGCATTGTTTCAGATAGGGACCCAAGGTTCACTTCCAGATTTTGGAAAAGCTTACAGCGTGCCTTGGGATCGCAACTGAACTTGAGTACAGCTTTTCACCCACAGACGGACGGTCAGTCGGAGCGAACCATACAGATATTAGAGGACATGCTCAGGGCATGTGCAATGGAGATGAGTGGCAGCTGGGAAGAATATATACCTCTTATGGAGTTTGCATATAATAATAGTTACCAAGCTACAATTGGGATGGCTCCATATGAGGCGTTATATGGCAGAAAATGCAGAACTCCTTTGTATTGGGATGAGGTAGGTGAACGTCGAATGTTAGGACCGGAGATGATCCAGATGACTTGTGACAAAGTCGACGTTATTAGAGAACGGATTAAAGCAGCTCAGTCCCGTCAAAAGAGCTATGCAGACACCCGCAGGAAGGAGATTGAATTTCAGCCAGGAGAAAAGGTATTTCTCAAGATCTCTCCTACTAAAGGTTTGCAAAGGTTTCACAGAAAGGGGAAGTTGAGCCCAAGATACATGGGACCATTTGAGATCTTGTCCCGGGTTGGCTCAGTAGCCTACATGCTTGCTCTGCCACCTTCGCTTGGAAATGTTCACAATGTATTCCACGTATCCATGCTGAAGAAGTACGTGCATGATCCATCTCATGTACTACCCGTGGAACCAGAGTACCTAGAAGCTGATATGACCTACACAGAGCAGCCAGCTGAAATTTTGGACCGTAAGGTGAAAACCCTTCGTAACCGCTCCATTTCCTATGTAAAGGTGCGATGGGCTGATCATTCACTTGAAGAAGCATCTTGGGAGGTAGAAGAAGAAATGCGAGCCAAGTACCCTCATCTTTTTTGATCAACCAGGTACGCAATTTCGAGGACGAAATTTTTCAGAAGGGGGGGGTAATGTAATATCCCGCTTCTTAAACCCGGTCTGATTTCGTGGTTGAACCGGTTTAACCATGCAGGAACCGAGCCAGAGGATGTTAGAGCGAGTTCCTTATGGGCTATGATGGCACGGGTGACCTTAAACACCGGCTGGCCCGACAAGTCCGAGCCAGTGCCAGAAGAGACGGGAGTGCCCAAACCGTGTACGTGCACCTATCATAAGGCTATGTACGGATAGAACAGGTATTATATCCGTATTTTAAGGTTATATACGTATGCTACATTGTATGCTTGGGGTAGGGTCCGAGCCGAGGTCAGAGCCCGGTCAAAATCCCAAGTTTTGACTCTCGGATGGGTATGACAGGTGGGTACCCCACCCACCTGAGTGACCCATCCGACACTATTCACTTAAGTAGGAATAGTATATAAAGCTTTATGACTTCTTTTCTTTCCATTTATTACCCCCGTACGTTTGGTGAGAAAAGTAAAGAGGAGAGAGAAAAAGAAAGGGAAGAAGAAAGGAAGAGGAAGAAAGGGAGGATTTCAGCGGCGCCGAAGCTCGATCTGCCATTCCGGTGCCGGGAGAGTAATCTTCAACTCGAGATCTACAGTTGGAGGTAAGAAAAGTTGGGTTTGATGAACATTCACCATAACCACACTTTAAACCCTTGATTCGAGTATGGTTTCTTAAGATCTTGTAAACACCTCTTGGAATGATGGATCTAAGGTTTAATAGATGATTTATGTGTTGATCTTGAAGGATTTGAAGAGATATTGACAAGGTAGAAGGAGCATTGTGAGTTGGAAGTGATTTGGAGGGTTTGAAGTCATTCTTGAGCAAAGAAGGTAAGATGGTTCCCCTCACTTAAATCTAACTTAAATCTAAGCTAGAACCATCCTATAGGACTCTAAAGGTGTGAGGAATGGGTTGAGAAAAGCCCCATTTGGGTCCCCAAGGAATGGAGGAAGATGAGAAGAAACTGGGATTTTTCCGCCAAAACCGGCGGGTACAACCGGTGGGTCCCTACCCACCTGAGACACCCACCCGAGAGGACCAGGGGGTCCCTGGCCAAACCGGCGGGTAGGACCGGCGGGTCCTACCGGCGGGTAGGTCCCAAACCGGCGGGTTGGACCGGTGGGTAGACAACCCACCTGAGTGACCCACCCGAGTGGACAGAATGTGATTCTTAGGTCCGATTGAGCCCAAATCGGACGTGGGACCTTCTTTCGACGTTCTAAACACGATTTTGAAGTCGGATTTCATTAATTTTGATTCTAAATTGGTGAAGTACTAACCCCGCTCAATTTTGTTAGGTTCACCAAAGCCTTCTCGATTCGCTCCGGATCTCACCCGTACCGAGCGGGAATCCTTATACACTACAAGTAAGTGGAGAGAGGACGTTTGGCCTTGTTTCAAGGCATTTGTTTGGCATTCATATAACTATATCTAATTTAGTCATGTCATCATGAATGCGCTATATAGATTAGTCATTTCACTCAT
>NC_056559.1:21426109-21486643 GCF_013358625.1 Macadamia integrifolia
GGAAGCAAGAAGAGAAGAAAAAAAAAGGAAAGAGAAAAAAAGGGGGGAACCAAAGATTGTCCAAATATTCTCTCTCCTCCACATCATCACCAATATTGTCCAAATCACACCAAGAAGAAGAAAATCGTCCCTAGGAGAGAGAAAAAGAAGAAAAATAAATTAGGAACAAAAAAAAAAGGAAAGAAAATAAGCAAAAAAATTATAGGAAATTTATTTCTCTCTTCTCTCTCCTCCACCTTTGCACTTTTGGACTCAAAAGATCTCATAATCAATTGTGGGTTTCTCTCTTTTAGGAAAGAGAAATTTGTTACCCTACCTCCTCATTCCCTATAAATACAACTCATGTAAGAGGAGGAGAGACAATTCATTCTTCTTCTAGTTTTTTTTAGTTGCTCTCTCTCTCCCTCTCTCACTCTTTGGTTTTAGTTCTTCTCTATTTTTGCTTTAATCACTTTTGTAATAGTTTTTTTTATGTCAATTAATGCAAGCACTCTTTTATTTTTATTCAGTTCTTTTTATGTTTATGATTTATGCAATTGAGTTGTAATTTTTTAAGTTATAGTTCTAGGCTTAGATCTAGGTGACAAGATCACGAGCCGTGGAGCAATTTTTTTTTCAAGTTCAAGCATTGATTCAAGTAAGTAGGCTCCTTCAGTAGTCTTCTCTCCCCCCTCTCATTCCCTCTTCTGACTACCCTTTCTTTCTTAATTTAGGATTTTTATTTTCAGTCGTTACATTATTACTATTCCTTTCCCCCAAGGTTCATGGCTAGTGTATGCGTTGGTTTTGCCCCTCCTAGCCATAGAACCATCAATTTATTGCTTTTATTTTAATTGTCTCCCTTTCCCTAAAGCCAAGTAGAGTAACCATTGTAAGAGTGACTCTCTGGTCAAGTAGGGAAGCTCATATTATGATGCATCCCTCGGGCTAAGTAGAGAAACCTACTTGTGAGTCTCTCTCTAGCTTTATCCCCTTTCTTTTACTTTATTTTTATTTCAGTATTTTTTTCCTTTATTTATTTATTTATTTTTTTAATTGCGTGGGTTGTTTATTTTCAGTTATTTATTTATTTAATTTTAATTGCGTGGCTTGCGTCTTTAAATTCTTAGATGACGAATGGTTAGGACGTTATTTTTAGGACGGTAATTAGAATTAGATCACAACCATTAATCAGTTCACTTTCGCATTATTAAAAGAAATAAAAAATAAAGTGGCTGCTCTCCCTGTGTTCGACCCGTAGCTACACTGATCCGTACGCTTGCGGTTACATTTTAAATCTCAAACACGTACTGACCTCCCTTAACTCGGGGGAATCAACTGCAGGGAAGGATGTATGCTCTGTCAGCTGAGGAAGCTGAGGCCAGTACAGAAGTAGTAGCAAGTACATTTTAAATTAATAAATTCATTATGATTAATATTGATGACCTGCTGAAATTATATGCATTGTTATACTAGGTATCCTACCCATATTAGGCATACCAGCCTATGTTTTATTCGATTCAGGAGCTACTCACTCATTCACATCTAAGAGATTTGCAGAGAAACTTGGGATGTCACCCAGGATCCTAGATCACGGGATGATTGTTAGTATGCCTATGGGTAAAGTTATACAATTGAAGGAGGTATATGGGCCGTGCCCAATGGAAATTAGTGGGAAGAACTTTGATGCACAACTCATTAAGTTTAATATGCAGAATTTTGATGTCATACTGGGTATGGAATGGTTGTCGGCTCATCTAGCTAATGTGATATGTGCTGAAAAGCTGATTAGGGTGACAGATGACGAAGGGAAAGAATTGGTATACCGAGCAGATAAAATGAAACGAGTGAAGAAAGGTCCTTGTCTCTGCTCTTCAAGCGGTAAAGTTGCTAGAAAGTGGATGTCAGGGTTACTTAACATCGGTACTTGATGTTGATGCAAGGATTACGCCTCTAGAAGAGGTAAAGGTGATTAAAGAGTTTCCCGATGTTTTCCCAGATGATCTGATGCATTTACCACCTGATAGAGAGTTGGAGTTTGCCATAGATTTGACTCTTGGAGCAGCTCCAGTATCTAAGGCTCCATATAGAATGGCACCAACTGAATTGAAGGAGTTGCAGATACAGTTGCAGGAACTATTGGAAAATGGGTTTATTCGCCCAAGTGTTTCACCCTGGGGTGCCCCGGTGTTGTTTGTCAAGAAGAAAGATGGCAGCTTGCGTATGTGCATCGATTACCGGGAATTAAATAAGCTAACCATTAAGAACCGGTATCCATTGCCACACATTGATGATCTATTTGACCAGTTACAGGGAGCCAGAGTATTTTCAAAGATAGACCTTCGGTCAGGCTATTATCAGCTCAAGATAAAGAGCAGTGATATACCCAAAACAGCATTTAGGACTCGGTATGGTCACTATGAGTTCCTAGTGTTATCTTTCGGATTAACCAATGCACCGACAGCATTCATGGATCTAATGAATAGAGTATTTCATGATGTGCTCGATAAATGGGTAATTGTTTTTATTGACGACATCTTGATATACTCCAAGACCGAAGAGGAGCACACTCAACACTTGAGAATGGTATTACAGAGGTTGAGAGAACAACAGTTGTTTGCCAAGTACAGCAAGTGTGAATTCTGGCTTGAACGAGTTGGGTTCCTGGGACACGTAGTGTCTAAAGCCAGAATCAAAGTAGATCCTGATAAGGTAAAAGCAGTAGTGGAATGGAAAAGCCCCAAGAATGTCACTGAAATTAGAAGCTTCTTGGGTTTGGCTGGATACTACTGGCGTTTCATTAAGAATTTCGCCTGAATCTCAGCACCAATGACTAAATTAACCAAGAAGGGTGTGAAATTCGACTGGACAGAGGAATGTGAGAAGAGTTTCCAGGAATTGAAGAAGAGGTTGGTGTCGGCCCCTGTGTTGACCATCCCTGAAGGCATAGGTGGAATGATAGTCTATACTGATGCTTCCAAAGTTGATTTGGGTTGCGTTCTCATGCAACGCGGCAAAGTAGTAGCGTATGCATCCCGACAACTAAAGGAGTATGAGAAGAACTACCCCACTCATGATTTAGAATTAGTCGCAGTCATTTTTGCCCTTAAGATTTGGCGACATTATTTGTATGGGGAGAAGTGTGAGATATACAGTGATCACAAAAGCCTGAAGTACTTCTTCACCCAGAAGGATCTGAACATGAGACATAGGAGATGGCTTGAGCCCATGAAGGATTATGACTGCGACATTCAGTATCATCCCGGCAAGGCAAATGTAGTGGCAGATGCATTGAGTTGGAAGACACAGACCGTGTCGCTCTCATACTTAGCAGTCAGCCCACCACTCGTGCAAGAGGCGATACTAATGGATGAAACCCTCTTATATGAAGGGGCAACCTTAGAGCTTGAACCTCAACCAGAAAACCTTAAATGTTTGATTGTATCCTTGACGGCTCTACAGGTGCATCCGGCAATTAGGCAAGAGGTAATAATTAAGCAACCTTTGGATCCTGAATTGCAGCGGATCAGAGTTAAGGTTCAAGATCAAATAATGAACGACCCAGATTTTGCTTTAGCCAGTGATGGGGCATTGATGTTTCGAGACAGATTGTGTGTACCCGATGATTTGGATATACAAGACAAAATAGTGCAAGAAGCACATAGCTCTAAGTACTCACTTCACCCAGAAAGTACCAAGATGTACAAAGACCTCAAACAAAGTTACTGGTGGCCAAACATGAAAGTCACCATAGCTCTGTATGTGGCGACTTGTCTTACCTGCCAGAAAGTAAAAGCTGAGAGGCATCGACCTTATGGTACTCTTCAGCCACTCCCAGTACTAGAATGGAAGTGGGAAAGGATTACAATGGACTTCATCACCGGACTACCAAGTACACCTAAGGGAATGGACGTGATATGGGTGATCATTGATCGGCTTACCAAGGCTGCTCATTTCATTCCCATCAAGACCAAGTTCTCCATGGCCAAACTAGCACAACTTTACATGGACAACATAGTGCGCTTACATGGAGTGCTAGTGAGCATTATTTCAGATAGGGACCCAAGGTTCACTTCCAGATTTTGGAAAAGCTTACAGCGTGCCTTGGGATCACAATTGAATTTAAGTACTGCTTTTCACCCACAGACGAATGGTCAGTCGGAGCGAACCATACAGATATTAGAGGACATGCTCAGGGCATGTACAATGGAGATGAGTGGCAGTTGGGAAGAATATATACCTCTTATGGAGTTTGCATATAATAACAGTTACCAAACTACAATTGGGATGGCTCCGTATAAGGCGTTATATGGCAGAAAGTGCAGAACTCCTTTGTATTGGGATGAGGTAGGTGAACGTCGAATGTTAGGACCTGAGATGATATAGATGACTTGTGACAAAGTCGACGTTATTAGAGAACGGATTAAAGCAGCTCAGTCCCGTCAAAAGAGCTATGCGGACACCCGCAGAAAGTGACATTGAATTTCAGCCAGTTTGGGTTAACCGGTGTTAACTCGGTCACCGCTCCGGTTCAGTGCGAACGGGGTGTGACAGCAAAGGTTTCACAGAAAGGGGAAGTTGAGCCCAAGATACATTGGACCATTTGAGATCTTAGCCCAGGTTGGCTCAGTAGCCTACATGCTTGCTCTGCCACCTTCACTTGGGGATGTTCATAATGTATTCCATGTATCCATGCTGAAGCGATATGTTCATGACCCCTCTCATGTATTACCCGTGGAGCCAGAATACCTTGAAGCTGACATGACCTATACAGAACAGTCAGCTGAAATTTTGGACCGGAAGGTCAAAACCCTTTGCAACCATTCTATTTCCTATGTAAAGGTGCGATGGGCTGATCATTCACTTGAAGAAGCATCTTGGGAGGTAGAGGATGAAATGCAAGCCAAGTACCCTCATCTTTTTTATCAACCAGGCACGTAATTTCGAGGACGAAATTTTTCAGAAGGGGGGTAATGTAATACCCTACTTCTTAAACCCAGTCTGACTTCGCGGTTGACCCGGTTTAACCATGAAGGAACCGAACCAAAGGGAGTTAGAGCGGGTTCCTTATGGGCTATGATGGCAAGGGTGACCTTAAACATCGGCTGGCCCGACAAGTCCGAGCCAGTGCCAGAAGAGACGGGAGTGCCCAAGCCGTGTACATTCACCTACCATAAGGTCATGTACGGACAAAGTAGGTATTGTAGCTGTATATTAAGGTATATACGTATACTACATCGTACGCTAGGGTGGGGTTCACGCCAGGCCCGAACTCTGTCAAAATCCCAAGTTTTGGCCCGCAGGTGGGCAGCACCCACCCACCTGAGTGACCCATCCATGTACACTATTTAGTTATTTAGGAAGTATATATATAGCATTTATGACTTTCTTTTCTTTTCATTTATGACACCAGTACGTTGGTGAGGATAGTAAAGAGGAGAGAGAAAAGAAAGGGAAGAAGAAGGGAAGAGAAGGAAGAGGAAGAAGAGAAGGATTTCAGCGGCGCCGAAGCTTGATCTTCCCATTCCGACGTCGGAAGAGTGATCTTCAACTCTAGATCTACATTTAGAGGTATGCAAAGTCGGGTTCCTTAAACATTCACCATACCCAAGCTTAAACCCTTGATTCGAGTAGGCTTTCTTGAGATCTTGTAAATCCCATTTGAAATGATGAATCTAAGGTTTAATAGATGATTTATGTGTTGATCTTGAAGGATTTGAAGAGGTATTGACAAGGTGGAAGAAGCATTGTGGGTTTGAAGTGATTTGGAGGGTTTGAAGTTGTTCTTGAGCAAAGAAGGTCAGATGGTTTCCCATCACTTGAATCTAACCTAGATCGAGGTTAGAGGTTAGAGCCATCCTATAAGACTTGAAAGTGTGAAGAATGGGTTGGGAAAATCCCCCATTTGAATCCCCAAAGAATGGAGGAAGTTGGGAAGAAATAGCAGTTTTTCCGCCAAGACCGGTGGGTAGGACCGGTGGGCCATCTGGCCCGCCTGTGAGCACCCACCTGAGAGGGCAGGGCCTTCGGGCACAACCGACAGGCCACACCGGTGGGCCACCCTGCCCGCCAGTCTTAGCAGGGCCCCCTGGGCCAATCGACGGGCCAGACCGATGGGCCAGCCTACCCGTCGATCCAAACCGGTGGGTAGAACCGGTGGGCCAGACAACCCACCTGTCTGACCCACCTGTGTGGCCCCGAAGGTGATTCTTACGTCCGATTGGACCCAAATCGGACGTGCGACCTTCTTTTAACGTTCTAAACATGATTTTGTCATCGGATCGTGTTAATTTTGATTCCAAAATGGTGAAGTACTAACCCCGCTCAATCATGTTAGGTTCACCAAATCCTACACGTTTCGCACCGGATCTCTCCCATACCGAACAGGAATCCTTGTACGCTATAGGTAAGTGGGGAGAGGATGTTTGGCCTTGTTTCAAGGCATTGTTTGGCACTTATTTAAATGTATCTAGTCTAGTCATGCCATCATGAATATGCTATGTAGATTAGTCATCCTCACATTGTTATGCATGCGTGCTATGTTTACTTTCTAAATGCCAATTGAATGAGATGCTTATGTGATGAATGTTGACATCATGGTGCATAATGCATTGATAGACTAGATGCCGTAGTCGGCTTAGAAACGAGTGCGTTGGTGGCCCGTGGTATGGGACGCTGTGGCACTATGCAATCGTACTATTGTCATATAGGAGCATACGGGTTAGGATTTTCACCATCCCGTGCTACGACCCTTCCCAACAGGGGTTCAAGTGTTGGGTTATCATTTGGGGGGAAGCAGTGGTCGCGGTTGTCAGGTCACTGTGGCGGTTAGACATAATGCCCGGCAGGTCATTAGGACAGTCGGCAACCCCGGTGGTACATTCAAGAGGGCCAATCGTACTGCTTTTAAATTGCTGGAGTCAGCACCTTTAATTTCAGTCATTTAATTTTCTGTTGAGAGCCGGTGGACGGTATTGTTTTTACTTTTCTGAGTACTCACGGTGGGCCTTCTCCGACAGCCCTATAGGGGTATCGCGGGATGGAGTTTGTGGCTCGTACCCGGAGTATACGCGCACTGTGGCTATAGTAGCACTAAATCGAAGACTTAGTAATGTTGCTTAGGTGGATGTGATTTAAAATGTAATGCATGGCATGTAGTACATATGATTGTGTTTTGATGTGTGGACTGTTGTGTGATCCATCTTACCACTTACTAAGCTAGTGAGCTCATCCCACGGGTACCCCCCCTTTTTTAGATGATTTTATAGGTCATACATCTGAAGAGCACAGGGCGGGTCCCACAGTCGAGTTCCCTAAAGAGGACTGGTGGGCCCCTGAGGAGTTAGAGCACGGCACTGACTGCCCGTGTGAGAGCTGTGCTGCGGGACCGCAGTTCTGAGGCCGAGCTGAGCTCCTGAGGCCGAGCTGAGCTCTACCATGCGATGCCGAGTTGGGCTCCAACCTTGATGCCGAGCTGAGCTCTAGCCTTTGATACCGATCCGAGCTGTGTACTCTGATTATTTTGATGGTTTCCTTTATGTACTTGATATGTGAATTGTACTTTTATTGTGTAAATATCATGCCTTTGGGCCCACATGTTTATAACTATTGTATCACAATTCGGGTATCAAGTATTATAGGACTATTCACAGGTAAAACTTAGTCTTCCGCTGATCTGATAAGTTTTTATTAGTTATCTGTATGCTGTGGTGGAATACAGTATCAGATGATCCTGACAGGTTTGGGTTAACCGGTGTTAACCCGGTCACTGGCCCGGTTCAGTGAGAACGGGGTGTGACAATGGGTCTCCATACCCTTATGGATACACCTCTGAGAGCAGGAGCTCAGAGAGGTAGGGGTGGGAGGGCTGCCCCTATGGAGGATGTCCACATGGAGGAGTCCAGTGGGGAGGATGAGGACTACGTTCCTCAGGACGAGGAGGATGATCTGGTGGGTGGTGACATGCCTCAGGAGTCGAGAGGTCCCGATCCTAGTCCCTCCAGAGCTGCAGCGGCATAGCAGAGAGCCCCACCACCTAGGAGTGGAGCATACGACTTCGAGGGCATGATGTCCACCATGCGGGCCTTGTAGGATGGCCAAGTTCAGCTACTGAGAAGGCTGGACGAGAGTGCCTCCAGGGAGGAACGCATCCTGGAGAGGCAGGCTACTTTGGAGAACTCCTTTCTCCAACTGGGCCAAGACTTGAGCACCACGGCCAACGCCATGTCAGTAGATTTTGGCCGACTACAGAGGGCAGTACGGCTAGTGAATGCGAGGTTTGATTACTGCGACCACTGCCTCGACGTCAACTCTAGGCCTCCGGCGAACGTGGTGATCATTGATTACGACGACGATGACCAGTGAGGGCTTAGCTTACCCACACTAACTTTTATCTATTTTCTTTTTGTGGACCTTTTTGTATATTTCATTTCTTCTTATTCCTTGTATTTGCACTGTAACTGGAATCATTTATGGAATAATATATTTTGATGGTGATTTTTGTGGTGAATTCATATGTGGAATGCTTGTGTAGTTTAGTTGTGGTGTATTTTGCTACTTGTGATCATTGTCATACATGAATATATTGTTTATCAGGTTTTTTTTTTTTTTTTGGTGAAATTTTTTTTGGAAATCCCATTTTACGCCGTTATGCTGCCGAAATTTCATCAAACTAGTACTCTATAGGTTATAACATCAACTTATTTACCTTTTATCTACTCTCACGCATGCTATAAATGCAACATCTAATGCAACCCTTTTTAATACTTCATTCTTTGGCTTTTTCTCTTTAAGCTTTTACATCTCCCTATTATAGAGTCTACGGGATTCTAATGGTATGCTGTGAGTGGAGCAGAGCATCACGCTCTGATACCACTGTTGTCACACCCCGTTCTCACTGAACCGGGCCAGTGATCGGGTTAACACCGGTTAACCCAAACCTGCCAGGATCATCTGATACTGTATTCCACCACAGTATACACAACTAATAAAACTCATCAGATCAGCGGAAGACTAAGTTTTACCGGTGAATAATCCCATAATACTTGATACCCGAATTGTGATACAATAGTTATATACATGTGGGCCCGAAGGCATGATATTTACACAATAAAAGTACAATTCACATATCAAGTACATAAAGGAAACCATCAAAATAATTAGAGTACACAGCTCGGCTCGGTATCAAAGGCTAGAGCTCAGCTCGGCATCAAGGGTTGAGCCTAGCTCGGCATCACATGGTAAAGCTCAGCTCGGCCTCAAAAGTGGAACTCAGCTCGGCATCAGAACTGCGGTCCCACAACACAACTCTCGCACGAGCAGTCAGTGCCATGCTCTAACTCCTCAGGGGCCCACCAGTCCTCTTCAGGGAACTCGACTGAGGGACCCACCCCATTCTCCTCAGATGTATGACCTGCAAAATCATCTAAAAAAAAAGGGGGGGTACCCGCGGGATGAGCTCATTAGCTCAGTAAGTGGTAAGATGGACCACACAGCAGTCCACACATCAAAACACAATCATATGCACTACATTTCATGCATTACATTTTAAATCACATCCACCTATACAACATTACTAAGTCTTCGGTTTAGTGCTACTACAGCCACAGTGCGCGTATACTCCGGGTACGAGCCACGAACTCCATCCCGCGATACGCCCATAGGGCTGTCGGAGAAGGCCCACCGTGAGTACTTGGAAAAGTAAAAACATGCCGACCACCAACTCTCAACAGAAATGTAAATGACTAAAATTTAAAGGTGCTGACTCCAGCAATTTAAAAGCAGTACGATTGGCCCTCTTGAATATACCACCGGGGTTACCGACTGTCCTAATGACCCACCGGGGGTTATGTATAACCGCCACAGTGACCCGACAACCGCAACCACTGGTTCCCCCCAAATGGTAACCCAACACCTTAACCCCTGTTAGGAAGGGTCGTAGCACGGGACGGTGAAAATCCTAAACCGCATGCTCCTATATGACAATAGTACGATTACATAGTGCCACCGCGTCCCATACCACGGGTCACCAATGCACTCGTTTCTAAGCCGACTACGGCATCTAGTCTATTAATGCATCATGCACAATGATGTCAACATTCAATCACATAAGCATCTCATCACATAGCAATTAGAAGGTAAACATAGCACACATGCATAACAATGTGAGGATGACTAATCTACATAGCATATTCATAATGGCATGACTAGACTAGATACAATTTAATGAATGCCAAACAATGCCTTGAAATAAGGCCAAACGTCCTCTCCCCACTTACCTGTAGTGTACAAGGATTCCCGTTCGGTACGGGTGAGATCCGATGCGAAACGCGTAGGATTTGGTGAACCTAACATGATCGAGCGGGGTTAGTACTTCACCATTTTAGGATCAAAATTAATGAGATCCGATGACAAAATCATGTTTAGAACGTTAAAAGAAGGTCGCACGTCCGATTTGGGCCCAATCGGACGAAAAAATCACCTTCGGGGCCACTCAGATGGGTCAGACAGGTGGGCTGTCTGGCCCACCGGTTTGGACCGGCGGTAGGTTGGCCCACCAATTGGCCCATCGGTCTGGCCTGCCGGTTGGGCCAGGGGGCCCTGCTAAGATCGGCGGGCAGGGTGGCCTACCGGTTAGCCCACTGATCTGGCCCGCCAGTTGTGCCCGAAGGCCCTGCCCTCTCAGGTGGGTGCTCACAGGCGGGCCAAATGGCCCACCGGTCCTACCCACCGGTCTTGGCGGGAAAACTGCTGTTTCTTCCCAACTTCCTCCATTCCTTGGGGATTCAAATGGGGTTTTTCCCAACCCATTCTTCACACTTTCAATGTCTTATAGGATGGTTCTAACCTAGATCTAGGTTAGATTCAAGTGATGGGAAACCATCTTACCTTCTTTGCTCAAGAACACCTTCAAACCCTCAAAATCACTTCAAACCCACAATGCTTCTCCAACCTTGTCAATACCTCTTCAAATCCTTCAAGATCAACACATAAATCATCTATTAAACCTTAGATTCATCATCTCAAAGGGGATTTACAAGATCTCAAGAAACCCTACTCAAATCAAGGGTTTTTACTTGGGTATGGTGAATGTTTAAGGAACCCAACTTTGCTTACCTCTAAATGTAGATCTAGTGTTGAAGATCAGTCTTCCGACGCCGGAATGGGAAGATCAAGCTTCGGCGCCGCTGAAATCCTTCTCTTCTTCCTCTTCCTTCTCTTCTCTTCTTCTTTCCTTTCCTTTCTCTCTCCTCTTTACTATCCTCACCCACGTACGAGTGTCATAAATGAAAAGAAAAGAAAATCATAAATGCTATATATATACTTCCTAAATAACTAAATAGTTCACATGGATGGGTCACTCAGGTGGGTGGGTGCGCCCACCTGTCCGCCCACCTGAGGGCCAAACTTGGGATTTTGACAGAGTTCGGGCCTCGGTGCGAACCCCACCCCTGGCATACGATGTAATATACGTACACACCTTAATATACGGCTACAATACCTGATTTATCCGTACATGGCCTTATGATAGGTGCATGTACATGGCTTGGGTACTCCCGTCTCTTCTGGCACTGGCTCGGACTTGTCGGGCCAGCCGGTGTTTAAGGTCACCCTTGCCATCATAGTCCATAAGGAGCCCGTTCTATCTCTCTCTGGTTCGGTTCCTGCATAGTTAAATCGGTTCAATCGTGTAATCAGATCGGGTTTAAGAAGTAGGGTATTACAGCGATAGTGCGTCTGCACTAGCATTCTCTTCTCATGGCACCTACCTTACCTCGAATTCCTTGAAGGCTATTATTCTTTCTCGCACTGTCTTCAAGTACCCAGCCATCCTTTATTCTTTGGCTTCATAGTCTCCATTCACCTATCGTACCACGAGCTGTGAATCATTATACACCACCAGCTCCTGTACCATCAAAGCCCGTGCCAAATTAATTCTGGCTATTAACGCTTCATACTCTTCTTTATTGTTGGAGGCATCAAAGTCGAACCGTAGGGCGTACTCGATCTTGAAACCTCTGGGGCTGACCAATATGATCCCTGCGCCGCTTCTCACGCTGTTGGAAGCACCATCCACGTACAATGCCCAAGCCTTTTCTCCTCGATCCTCGGGAGATTCCTAGGGATCATTAGAGAGCGTCGTCTTGGCTATGAAGTCTGGAGGGCCTATGCTTTTATTGTGGTTCTCAGTTTGTACTGGATGTCGAATTCTCCCTACTCTATGGCCTACTTTACCAGACGATCGGACATATCCGGCCACTGCAGTATCTTCTTCAGGGGCTGGTCTGTGAATACACATACTGTATGTGATTGAAAATAGGGCCTCAACTTTCTTACCGCTGTTACCAGGGCATATGCCACTTTCTCCATCTTTCTGTATCTTATTTCAGAATCTAGCAGGGTTTGACTGACGTAGTATATCGGTCATTGTTGCCTTCCTTCTTCCTTCGTCAGTACTGCACTTATCGCTACTGTTGATACAGCAAGGTACAATTGCAAGGTATCCCTGGCGTTTGGCTTTGTCAGCAGTGGGGATGCGGCCAGGTACTCCTTCAGTTGTTCAAAGGACTTTTTGCATTCCTCCGTCCATTCAAACTTTTTGCATCCCTTCAAGGCTTTGAAGAAGGGGAGGCATCTGTCAGCCGACTGAGACAAGAATCGCCCTAGGGCGGCGACTCTGCCTGTTAGCTCCTGGACTTGCTTCACATTCTAGGGTGACCTCATATCTCGAATGGCTTGTATTTTCACTGGATTGGCATCAATTCTCCTCTCTGAGATAATAAAGCCGAGGAACTTTCCTGAGGCTACTCCGAATGCGCACTTTGTCGGGTTCAGCTTCATGCCGTACTGCCTTAGCACCTTGAATGCCTTTTCTAAGTCTTGAATGTGTTGTTCTACCTTCAGGCTTTTTACAAGCATATCATCCATGTATACCTCCATGGTTTTGCCGATCATCCCCTTGAAGATTTTATTCACCAACCTTTGATAGGTGGCCCCTACGTTTTTTAGCTCGAAGGGCATGACTTCATAGCAGTACAAGCCCCCCTTGGTCACGAAGGATGTCTTCGGGACATCACCCTCAGACATCTTGATCTGATTGTACCCCGAGTACGCATCCATGAAGCTCAACGCCTCTTATCCTACCGTGGCATCGATGAGGAGGTCTATTTTCGACAGGGGTATCCATCCTTTGGGCAGGCCTTGTTCAGATCGGTGAAGTTGATGTAGATCCTCCACTTTCCATTTGCCTTCTGGACCATCACCACGTTGGATATCCACTCCGGGTATTAGATCTCACGAATGAACTGGGCCTTCAGTAACTTCTCTACTTCTTCATCTATTTTCTGCTGCCTTTCGGGGGCGAAGGTCCTCTTCTTCTGTTGCACCGGCTTCTTTGCCGGGTTGACACTTAGATGATGCTCTATTACCTCTCGGTCTATTCCAGGCATGTCTAAGGCCGACCAGGCGAATACGTCAAAGTTGTTTTGGAGGAATGAGATGATTTTTTCTCGTTGTTGCTTTGGCATTGTAGCCCCAACCTGGAATTGGTGAGTGTTATCCCCCTCTTCGGCCTCAACTTGTATCAGATCCTCAGCCGGTTCCCCCCTTTGATAACTGGTGTCATCACGCAGATCTTCTATCGGGAGTGCCTCGCCCGCCTTCTCTCTTCCCAATAAGGTAGTGGCGTAGCATCTCCGGGATGCCTCCTGATCGCCTTGACATTCACTGACACCGTTTTTGGTTGGGAATTTCATCTTGAGATGTGGTGTGGAGACGACAGCTTTTAGCAGGTTTAAACCAACTCTCCCTAGCATGGCATTGTATGCCGAAGTAATGCCTACTACCAGGAAGTTGATCATGACTGTTACTTGGCGATCTCCGGTGTCGACTCTTACCGGCAACTCAATCGATCCCTCCACTTTTATTGGGACGCCAGAGAATCCCTGCAATGGGTGTTTGACTTTCTTCAGCTTTCCCTCGTCCAGGCCCATCTTCTAGAAAGCCTTAAGGAACATGATATCAGCTGAATTGTCGTTATCCACCAAGATCCTCTTCACTCTGCAATCACCTATGGTCATGGTGACTACCAGGGCATCGTCGTGCAGAGTGTGCACCCCTTCCAGATCATCGTCTGAGAAGGAAATTACCATCCCTGTCCTCGCCTTCTTGTTCAACCATTCAGCCACATGTACGCTTCTCGCATAGGCTTTTGCTTTCCTGGTCGAGACTGAACTTTCCCCAGCAGCTAGGCCTCCACAGATTGTTGCTATAACCCTAGTTGGGCTTTTATTCTTGTCCCGGAGGTGACGGTCAGCTTCCTCGGGTGTCCGGTCCCTTTGCCGCTCCTGATTGCCTCTGCGGGCTGGCCCCCTTCTTTCATAGCGGCCTCTACCATATCTACGATGATTGTCTCTGGGTCATTACCGTCTTGGGCATCCTCCTTTTCGCGGTCCACGAATCAGTCTAGATATCCTCTTCGGATCATTCCTTCTATTTTCCCCTTGAGGTGGGAACAATCTTCGGTGTCGTGGCTGTGGTCCCTGTGGAAATGGTAATATCTGTCCATATTACGTCTCTCAGGGTGTCTTCCCATCTTCCCTATCCACTTCATGGCTCTGGCATCCGGGGAGTCCTTTATCTGCATCAGTACATCCATTCGTCTCCGGTTCAGGGGCGCGTACTTCTCAAACTTCCTTGGTGGACTGAGTGCCCGACCAAGCTTGGGCTTTCGTCTCTTGCTTTCTTCGGAAGGTTTGTCGTCGCCCCTTGAGATCCTTTTCCTTCCCGTCTTCCTTTCAGCTTCTTCATCGGCTTGAAGGGTTTCTTCCATCTGGATGTACTTATCGCACCGAGCTCACAACTCGGCCAGGTTCCTCGGTGTATGCTTTGCCAAAGACCTTTTCAGCTCCTTATCCTTGACGCCTCCCAGCAGGGCTGTGAACTCTTCTTTCGGGTCTAGACCTCTGATCGTGATCTTCTCTTGTTGGAAGCTCTTCATATAATTTCGCAGTGATTCTCCTTCATGTTGCTTGACGTTGGTCAAGTTCAACGTGGTCTTCTGAAAGGGTTAGCTACTGGAGAATCCTTTCACGAAGAAGTAACTTAGATCGCTGAAGCTGTGGATCGACTTCATCGGCAAACGGTTATACCATAGCCTTGCCGCTCCTCTGAACATCAATGGCAGGGCGCGACACATGATGTTTTTTGAGACTCGATGGAACTGTATAGCCACCTTGAAGCCTTCCAGATGATCGACGGGGTCCCCAGACCCGTCGTAGGTGTCATACTTTGGCAAGCAAAAGTCGATCGGGAGCGGGTCCCTCATGACCTCATCAGCTAGAGCCGTGTCATTAGTGAGGTCTAGCTCGCGAGCTCCCGTCTGATTTTCTGCCGCCTTCTTGATCTCATCTTTCAAGTCCAGGATAATCTGCTTCAACCCCGTGTCCTTGTGTCTCTATTCGTCTCCTTGGCATGTTCCCCATGTCGGTCCCCGAAGGCATGCCGCGTCCTTCCCCTGGGTGTGGGACTTTCCCTCATTGCTCGGTTTTGAAGATTATGGCCGGACCTTATCAATCCTGTAATGCTCTGGTCCTCGTCTCGAGCTCTCTCAGGCTGGATATGGGGGCCTCGTGGTGCTCTGTTGGTCTTCTAAGAGACAGCTTTGGAGACCTCCTTCATTACCTCGGCCATTCAGTCATATTTCTCCTGGAGGGTTTTGAACTGCTCCCTTGTCACATACTCCTGCACTCCAGGAGGGGGTAGAGGATTACAATCTCTACGCACCGAATATCTGGTCGAATGTTGGTACCTCACAGAACCTTCTCGATCATCGTTTTCCCTTGCTCCTCCGATTTCCGTCGAGGGAGGGAGCCCTCTTGAAGGTTCCTCCTCCCCCATGTTTATATTCGATGCTGATCTAGTGTTCCTACGATTGTAGGTTCTCCCCACCATTATTGTCGTTTCCCACGGACGGGGCCAATCTATTGCTGCCGAAAATCCGTATGAGCTGATCCTGCACAAATATAGAAGGTAGAGGCCCGGATGTTTATCCGGGGTTAGTCCTCCGATGCCCAAGTTAGAGATCGACCGCACAACTTTTCACAAGGGTAATGATGTGGTTTTTCTGCATACCTTTTTTCCTCCGCTCGGGCCCTCTCTTATAGTCCTTAGGGTTTGGGGTTTCTCTTTTCCTTGGAGGAGTCCTCCTCGGGTCCACCTCCTTTCCTCTTCGAGTCCTACTCGGATACGTCTTATCCCCTTCGTGAGAAATATTCTCTTCACGCGGTTGACACGGTCAGACTCCTTGCAGCCTCTAACAGGTGAGCGACACGTGTCCTTTCCTTAGATACCACGTGTTCTTACCCTACTGGGCAATCAATTTGGCCGTATCATAAATTATTGCAAAAAACTTAACTCCTAGATTGCAATGTTTTTCCCCCAACCAGCATCCATCATATAACTTCCATCCATATTTCATCATACTCTATGCCAGACCAACTCTTTAACCCATCGCCCCTTCGAATTTTGAATTTCCAATACCAAATTAGCGGCTAATCAGCTCTTTACCCAACCATCCTCAAACCATGCTACCATTTGGAAGCTACAAGTACACCCTAAGTTCTAAACTTTTTTTTTTGGAAATTCTTAATTGATGGTCTCCTTACAAATGACAAACGTTGTCAATTATTGCCAATTGACCCCTTGTGTGCCCTTTGTGGCTCGAGTAATGAATCCATTTGGCATATTTTCCTTTCTTGCCCCTTCTCCAAACACATCTAGGCATGTTGCTCCATGAGCCTTCGCATGGAATTCCTCACGGATACAACCTTTGTGGACATTATTAACAATTTTAATTTCCGTTAGGCATGTTATTAACATAGCAAGGGTGGGTTACATTTGAAAAGTAATAAAATAGGAAAAATACCTATACGTAGTGAGTGATGGGATATGGAAGGAAGTAGCGGTGGGGTAATTTAGACATTTCATTTTCTTTTAGTAGAATCCCATAACAACAATACCAAATGGGCAATTCTGTCATTTCTTAACCTGAAAGTTTAGGAAATGATAGTAATAGTAATATATTAATCTGCATCCTTCTCCCAACATTTCTTTTTCGTCTCCGACCAAGTAGTCCCAGCCTTGACCTTTCTCTCGAGTTCTGCGGAGCTCAAGCTCTCTTTGAAGTGATTGTCGATGGTTGAAGAATGCCTATGCAGAAAAGTATTATTTCTTTGTGCATCTGATATTTTCGAAAAGAAATGTGGGGTTCTTAGGAATCCGGAATAGTCTTTGTGGTCATTGATAGTGATTTCGACAATTAGTAGAGATTTGATCTCCGCAACACGACTCCTCTAAATTCTACGGTTTCGATTATTGCAATAACTGGGAGGGTCGGCGGGTCTATTGTCAATGCTTTCTCTAAGCTATGTATTGATCTCCAAATCATGGTTAGAGGAAGAAACAGGTAATTCTGAGTTCCTGAGATCCCTGAAACTGCAGATTCTCGCCTTTTCGTACTTGCAGACCACAGACGAAGAATTAGCCCGGAGCCTAGCTCTGGGGAAGGAAACCTTAAACTGAGCTTTGAGTATTATAAGTTGCTTACCTTCCTTTTTGGCTAAGTCCTCCTTGTATTGTGGTAAATGAGGCCTTCTATTGGTCCAAGGTCCCTTTGCTTTGTGATGTGGACCTATTGCCATTGGTGGATCGGACCTTGTCTGAGCTGAGGTGGTTGATATCATAATAACTAGATCAAGAATCTAACGGTTAACCCATAGTTATCCTTTGGATTTAATACATATGGTTCTAACAGATAACTCAACCATGATTGATTTTGAGTTAGATAACCGTCTGTCCATAGTTTGGTTCGTTAACCTTGGTTGGGTTTAAAATGGTTACAAACGTCAGTATCTCGAGATTGAGTAACGGATATGGGTGACTCATGGATGATGAATATGAGCTAACCTGTGCTCGGCTTATGAGGAGACGATCATTCCTGGCCAGCCCACAAGGGGGTAGCCATTCGTGACGAATGGGGGTTTTTCCCAGGGCCAATAGGAATGGTAAGTCTGGTTGTCCTTGTGTCTTGTCGGCCCGTAAGGGGGTAGCCATTCGTGATGAATGGGGGTTGTTCTCCGAGCCAATAGGAATGGTAAGTCTGGTCGTCTTGGGATCTGGTCGGCAGCTTACTTTCGGAAGTGTTCCAACCATGTGTTCATTCTTCAGTGGTCGGTCATATTGTGGTATATCAATCCCAAATGGTTTATTTTAAATTTATTCCAAAATTAACTATGAAAATGTAACTGACACTAATTATTCTTATCAATCTAGACTAGAATTTACAGTTTGGCTAAATATTTTGAAACGTGAAGTATTTCGGCAAATTCAGTGGCCAAACCGAAATCGGAAGTTATCTTCTTGCATTTCATGAAATAATAATGTCTTGAATTAGATAAATTATAAAAGCTAAATAAAATGTTCAATATGTACTGTAGTCTGAGTAATTTCACATTTGGATGGAAGAACAGGTTTTATTTGCATAAAGGAACCTTTTGTCTTTACTAAAGCAGTCACTTTTTTTTACCATTGGATATGCTGATTGAGGGGAATTATGGCACACTTTTCTCTGTAGAACTTATCGGTATGGGTTGCATAATTTCATCTTAAAAGTTAAAAGTTAAAAGTTAAAAATAGCAGCTTTGAGATCATATTACCTTTTTTTGCCTTCATTTATTTGATCCTTTATGGTATGATATTATATGATTTTTCTACTCTTTCCAAGTTCATTAGAGCAATTTATTGTAACCCAATTTCTTTGTATCCGTAGAGAGGAAAAGAGGGAAATATAAAACGCATATTAGATGAATTATTGGGGTTTTGCTGATTGAATGGCAGCATTGACTTTGTCTTGTACCAGTTAATGAAATATGTAAATAGTTTAGTGCATCAAAATATAAGTTCACAGTGCACTCTCTTAATGGACACTATCTATCTCACTGCATGCGAACACTATATTGAATGGTAGATGTGACTCACTATTCTCCCCGAATGATTGTGAGTTTTTACTTCTTCTTCTTCTTTTTCATCATCATCATCGGAATTAGGCCATACTAGTTGCTGCTATAACAAAAAGGAATATTGTGTTCTGTTTTCAAACATTTAACTCGTCATATATTTTTGAAGTACTGTAAAATGAAAAAAAAAAAGTATACACAATAATATTAGCTTTGTTTGGGTTGTGTCATTTATCTTGCAACGAAATATTGTTTTTTCTTGCTAAAACTGAGTGTTACAATTCCCCTTTTAAGTTAACAATACTAATCAAGAACCGACAAAAAGCAACAAATTTGAGCGACCACAATCTTAGAGGCAGAAAAATTATATTCGGATGATTATTGGAATAGACTATCATAGTCAATGCCCATCCAGTAATGAATCTAATAGCAATTGTTTGGAAATATGAAGTAGGCATACATATAATTTTGGATAATTATGTGCACCGATCCCCCTAAATCTAGATGCTGATGCTGAGAATTCTATCATAACAGGGAGAAAGGAGTTGAAAAATCCCCTTCCTGTCTCAAGCAGGTAGATCAATTTTGATCAAATTAGCCCTTAGTGCTATCCCTACTTATATGACGTCATGTTTTTTTCTTGTAAACTTGCAACCTTCTTGGAGGAATTATCATATCATACCCAGAACTGATCCGATGGTCATCCACGAGCTGGATAACCGGGTTGTTCCCATTGTTCCAGTGGAACTGACTACTAACTTACCACCACAAGTGGAAATTCCTGTAGAACCTCGTCCCAGTGAGATGACTGTTAGACCTTTAGAACATCTGACACTTTTGAATAAAGATTCAACCATAATGGATGGTCACCGACTCTTTAGATTCAGATCCAATGTGCATAAAAAGGTTTATAGGATGTAAAGACTGTATATGGCATGACGTTCTGACAGCTGAGATGGACTCCATTGTAGGTGGCATGACGCTGTGACAGTTGAGATAGATTCCGTGTATTCTAACATTGTCTAGACTCTAGAAGATACATTAGATGATAGATAGTATTAGATGTCGACCTATTGGCTGTATATGGATTTATAAGAGGAAGAAAGGTGTTGATGGTGATATAGAACGATTCAAGGCTGGATTAGTAGAAAAGGGTTACACCTAGCTGTAGACACTTCATTTTTCATCCCTAGAGGGGTCAAGCAATAATGAATCGGAAGTCCCTTGAAAGGTGATGGGATCTTCTAGTAGTAAACAACAACTGTAAAACGTAGTTGGTGAGTTGTGGTGTGTAAAAATCCTATGTTCACAAGGAGGCCTCGAGCTCAAACCCCTTGGCTGTTATCTTACTTCCCTCCCTAGTTATCAAAAAAAAAAAAAAAAAATCCTTTAGTTAAAGCTAAGAATCCTCTTCTTGCCCTTGGCAGTAATATGAGTGTCTATATAATATGATTAGTAGGTTTTGACATGTATAAGTTGAGCCCAGACCAATCCAAAGACACCAGAATAATCCCGGTTAAATTAAAGGGCTCAACCAGGTCAGACCCATATGTCAACCTGAGTCGGTTTTTTTCCTTTGGCCAATGCCATTATAGACTCGTCTGACATTGTTTAAGAACCCAAACGATCCCATTTGGCCTTTAATTGACACTGGTCAAGTTTTGTTTCATGCCGACAAATAGAAGCCATTGCATAGTGGTCCTTGCAAAATTATAGGGATTCACCAAATCTTTGAGGAAATTTCGTCAATCTCTTCTTTGTCGGCTAAGGGTTGCACCTACACATATTTTTAAGACCCTAGGAACAACCTAGAAGACTCTAAAACCCCAAGAATCAAAGGAAACTTTCCGTTGACTAATGGAGGATATTTCCTACCATATATAGCTAGATTAACTTCTTTTCATGGAGTAAAGAAGTCCCACAAGAATGGAAGCAAAGAGGACATGTCTTGGTCAAATTTGAGGTCTTAAGACTATAAATAGATGGCCCTTCTCACGTTTTGGGAGCATTGTGAATATTTTAATACACGTTATATGGAATTCTTGCGCATTCGAATCATATTATTGGAGTTGTACTGCTATTCTGCTACGCCAGTTCTAACTTCGGCTCCCTAAAACTTGAGCCTATGCCGCTCCAACAATTTAGCTCTTTTAACAAAATTTGTAGCTAGGTGAGTCCACTCCCAACATAAGTGGTCAATATAATGTAAGTTACAGCAAAGTAGTATACTCCTATCATGCTCACCAAAAACTCACATGAAAAGAATATATTCAAAAGCAATTGGATCAAAGATATGGCATTCATTCAACTCAAACAAGAACATCTCAAGAAGAAACCAAAATGATGAGAAAGAAAAGGAGACAAGAAGCTTACCACATCTTTGATCTAGAAACAGTTGTAGGTATGGAAGCAATGTTCTTCAAGTACTATCTCTTATACCACAAAGCACGAGAGTCGTGCTCGTACTCATCATCACTCCAACAAAACTCTCCAAACAACACCGCATTGTCCTTGGAATCCTCAGAAGAAGGAGAAGACAACTGAGCTTCAGGGGTTGGCTCCCAACCATTTGCTGCATTGGATGTTAATCCCACCACCACCTGGTTTGAGCCTTTTGGGAGGAGGCTTAATTCAGTCATATGGTATTTTCCTCTATCCTTAGGCAATATGGTGCAAGAAATCCATAAACCTAAGGTTTCTACGTTCTCAAAGTAGGAAAAGAAAAGAATTAGAGTAAAAAAAGCAGTGATTCTAAATGGATATCCGGATGGGGGCATATACATGTCTCAACCAGAAGGGTTTAATTCTCCAAGAGAATAGAACAAGATGTGTAAGCTATTAAAGTACATTTATGGACTGAAACAATCCTCTAGAAGCTGGAACATCAGATATGTTCAAACTATGAACGAGTTTGGGTTTGATCAAAAATATTGATAAACCTTATATCTATAAGAAGCTCAGTAGGAGCTGAGTCAGTTTTCTAGTCTAATATGTAGATAACATACTACTGATTATGAATGATATGGGTTTACTTTCTTTAGTAAAGATGTGACTTTCCACTAACTTCTCAATGAAAGACTTGAGAGATTCTAGTGAGATATTACGCATTAAGATTGTAAGAGACCGGAAGCATATAATGTTGGAACTATCACAGGCTAGCTATATAGACAAAATTCTAAAAACATTTAGAATGCAAGATTCTAAGAAAGGAAATGTTCATTTTAGACATAGCATTACACTTCATTCTAAGAAAGGAAAATTTCATTTTAGACATAGCATTACACTTTCTAGGCCACAGTGCCCACAAACTCTTAAGTACAAAGAGACCATGAAAGGGGTTCCTAGTGCTTTGGCAGTGGGAAGACTTATTTATGCAATGTTATGCACTAGACTAAATATTTGCCATGCAGGTGACATGGTTAGTAGATTTCAGTCTTATCTGGGTTAAGAACTCTGGACTGTTGTTCAGTGCATCATGAAGTACTTAAAAAGACAAATGATTATTACCTTATTTATCGTGTAGACAATGTTTTAGTAATAAGGTACACTGACTCGGGCTTTCAAACTAACAAAGATGGTAGAAAGTCCACATCTAGTCTGTTGTTTCTGTTAGAAGGAGGGGCAGTCATAGAAAAGTCCCATGTAGAAGTCAACAACGGATTCCACGATGGAGTTTGAAGATTTAGCAGCTTATAAAATAGCCAAGAAAGGGATGCAATTGAGAAATTTCTTGACCGACTTAGAGGTTGTATTCGACCTCTTCAAACACCTTATGTCCTTGTTATGTGATAACAAAGAGCCACTAAAACTAAGAAACCAAGAACTCATCAGAAGAATAAGTACATGGAGTACAATTATCATCTCATCATTCAGGATATCATGCAAAATCACGATATATCTATTATCAAATTTGATTACGCAAGTAACTTATTTGATCCTATAACTAAAGGTCTCACCTATAAGCTTTAGTAAATATGTTCAAAACAGGGATGTAAAAGTTGTTGGACATTGGCATTAATATACAAGTGAGAGATTGTTGGATATAATGATACTATGATGTATGTGTATCTATCAAACCCAGTTTACTTTGGTTAAATTGATTATTATAATTTGGGAAAATTATGCCCCCTCCCTTATTGTTTGCCAAAATTACATATGGATCCAAGGGTTTGAGCAATTTACGCCCCATCCCTTAACACTAACGGTGTGAGGATTCTGTTACGTTCATACATCAAAAGACTTGAATACCCCTTTAGTAAAGATAGTCTTAATTTGAGAGGACCATTATACCCTTTTAGACTTGAATACCCATTAAGTAGAGATTGTTCACAAAAGAGAGAACTGTTGGAAAAGGTGAAGTCGATACCTTTGCAAATCGCACTCTGCAACCAAATCCAGGTGAAGAAGAAGCTCAGTTTCTACCTGAGCATTTGAACAAGGAACGAGTTAAGGAGTGGGAGGTGAGAGAGAGAGAGAGAGAAAGAGTATCAACACCAGTATGAGAAGGAAATGGAATGGGAAAACCGAAGGGAGATCATGGATCAAGAGAGTGAGAATGATGATGATGACACAAGAAAAATGAGGCACAGGAATAGAGTTTTTTTTTTTTTAGGTTGGGAGGGAAGTAGGTAACAGCCAAGAGGTTCGAACTTGAGACCTCCTGGTGAGCATGGGATTTTTGCATACCACAGTCCACCAACTGCGCTAGGCAGTTGTTGTTCACAGGAATAGTATTTATGAAGAGAGGAGGAAGAAAAGGCAACGAGAAAAGGAGAAGGACTTGGCTGACAAATTAAGGGAAGAGGAAGAAATTGCTGATGCAAAGGAGGACTACTGAGAAGCAGCAGAGGCGGAAAGATGAACCCAAGGTTGAGGTAGCTAATGGAGTGGACAGGTCCATTGTGCAGGAAGAAAATATTACTGAACAAGCTTCTAAGGGTTCCTGTAATTGTAGAAAAACAAAAATCAGATGGAAGATGACTTGACTTCCATTTGTCTCATGACCATGTTCTTTCCTACATGTGTATTAATTTGCATAAGCAATCAAATGCCAATTTTGTTTTGGATTCTTATGAAGGAATCTTTCATTTTTGTTGAAAAATATCCCTCTGAGATGATTAATGTATTTTCCTGCCACTCTGCTAGTGTCTTTATTCTGCTTGGGTTTTACCCGTTTGCTCGTACATTTGTGACTTTGAATAGCCATTTGGGGTAGGTGGGTAATGTCAATGAGTTCATCTTCGATAAATGATGTTTAGACTGGTTGTTGTATCTAAAAATGCAGTGTGAGGATTTGATTCTTTTCTGTAGGTATATGGCTGAAATCGCAACCTTCACCAGCATCAATCGTCACCAGCGTCAATCGAACCTTCGCAAGGTTCTCACGGTTCCTTCTAGAGGTTGAAGATGCTGACTTCTCACTATTCCGTCCAGAGGTTGAAGATGTTGTCTTCTCATGGTTCCTTCCAGAGGTGGAGCGATTTGCAGATTAGGGCTTAGAGAGCTACGGTTGAAGATGATGAAATTGAAAGAGGGATTTCCCTCTTTTCTTAATTTTAAGTGAAGGGTCTTTAGGTCTCTTCACTTCGTTCTGGGGGTATTTTAGATATAAGAAATGTGACCTTACCACATAACAGTTTCAAACTCATGGTCACTAACGGATTGGACTCAAATGTAAAAATCTTTCATACTTCAGGCGTAAATCGCTTAAACCCTTGGACCCACACGTAATTTCGCCAAACTACAGGGGAGGGGAGCGTAATTGTCCCTTATAATTTTGATCGTGTGCTTGTTGTGATTATTTCAATAATGTGCAATGTCACACCCCGTTCACCCTGAACCGGAGCGGTGACCGAGTTAACACCCGTTAACCCAAACCTGCCAGGATCATCAGATACTGTATTCCACCACAGCATACATACACTAACATCAATTCATCAGATCAGCGGAAGACTAAGTTTTACCTGTAAATAATTCCCATATACTCGATACCCAAATGATAATACCATAATTATATACATTTGGGCCCGAAGGCATGATATAACACAAAAAGAATAAAGTTCAAATATCAAGTATATACAAGAATTCATCAAAATCATCAGAGTACACAGCTCGGCTCGATCTCAAGGCTGGAGCTCAGCTCGGCCTCAGAACTGCTGTCCTGCAGCACAACTCTCACACGCGCAGTCTACGCCGTGCTCAAACTCATCAGGGGTCCACCAGTCCTCTTCAGGAAACTCGACTGCGGGACCCACCCCAAGCTCCTCAGATGAATGACCTGCAAAATCATCTAAAGAAAAAGGGTGCACACGTGGAATGAGCTCACTAGCTCAGTAAGTAGAGAGGTGGACCACACACAACAGTCCACACAACACAACACATCATATGCACTACATGCCATGCAAATCATTTTAGATCACATACACCTAATCAACATTACTAAGTCTTTGGTTTTAGTGCTACTACAACCACAGTGCGAGTATACTCCGGGTACGAGCCGCGAACTCCCTCCCGCGATACGCCCATAGGGCTGTTGGAGAAGGCCCACCGTGAGTACTCGGAAAAATAAAGACAATGCCGTCCACCGGCTCTCAACAGAAATGTAAATAAATTAAATGACAGTGCTGACTCCAGCAATTTAAAAGCAGTACGATTGGCCCTCTTGAAATACCACCGGGGTTGCCGACTGTCCTACATGACTCGCCGGGCGTAATGCCTAACCGCCACAGTGTCCGACAACCGCGACCCCTGCTTCCCCCCAAATGGCAACCCAACACCTGAACCCCTGTTGGGAAGGGTCGTAGCGCGGGATGGTGAGAGTCCTAATACCGCATGCTCCTATATGTAGTACGACTGCATAGTGCCTCCGTGTCCCATACCACGGGCCACCAATGCATTCGTTTCCAAGCCGACCACGGCATCTAGTCTATCAATGCATTATACAACATGATGTACACATTCGACATATAACATCCCATTCGATTTGCATTTGAAAAGTAAACATAGCATAAATGCACATCAATGTGTGAAATGACTAATCTATATAGCATATTCATGATGACATGACTAAATTAGATATAGTTATATGAATGCCAAACAAATGCCTTGAAATAGGCCAAACGTCCTCTCTCCACTTACTTGTAGCGTACAAGGAGTCCCGCTCGGTACGTGTGAGATCCGGACCGAATCGGGAAGGCTTTGGTGAACCTAACAAAATTGAGCGGGGTTAGTACTTCACCATTTTAGAATCAAAATTAATGAAATCCGACGTCAAAATCGTGTTTAGAACGTCGAAATAAGGTCCCACGTCCGATTTGGGCTCGATCGGACCTAAGAATCACATTCTGGCCACTCAGGTGGGTGTCTCAGGTGGGTTGTCTACCCACCGGTCCTACCCGCCGGTTTGGGACCGGCGGGTATGGACCCGCCGGTAGGACCCGCCGGTCCTACCCGCCGGTTTGGCCAGGAACCCCCTGGTCCTCTCAGGTGGGTGACTCAGGCGGGTAGGGACCCGCCGGTTGCACCCGCCGGTTTTGGCGGAAAAACCCCAGTTTCTTCTCAACTTCCTCCCTTCCTTGGGGACCCAAATAGGGCTTTTCTCAACCCATTCTTCACACCTTTAAAGTCCTACAGGATGGTTCTAGCTTAGATCTAAGTTAGATTCGAGTGAGGGGAACCATCTTACCTTCTTTGCTCAACAATGACTTCAAACCCTCCAAATCACTTCCAACTCACAATGCTCCTTCTACCTTGTCAATATCTCTTCAAATCCTTCAAGATCAACACATAAATCATCTATTAAACCTTAGATTCATCATTTCAAAGGGTGTCTACAAGATCTTAAGAAACCATACTCGAATCAAGGGTTTAAAGCATGGGTATGGTGAATGTTCATAAAACCCAACTTTTCTTACCTCCAACTGTAGATCTTGAGTTGAAGATTACTCTCCCGGCACCGGAATGGCAAGATCGGGTTTCGGCGCCACTGAAATCCTCCCTTTCTTCCTCTCCCTTTCTTCTTCCCTTTCTTTTTCTCTCTCCTCTTTACTTTTCTCACCAAACGTACGGGGGTAATAAATGGAAAGAAAAGAAGTCATAAAGCTTTATATATTATTCCTACTTAAGTGAATAGTGATGGATGGGTCACTCAGGTGGGTGGGGTACCCACCTGTCATACCCACCCGAGAGTCAAAACTTGGGATTTTGACCGGGCTCGGACCTCGGCTCAAACCCCACCCCAGGCATACATTGTAGCATACGTATATATCTTAAAATACAGATATAATACCTGTTTTATCCATACATAGCCTTATGGTAGGTGCACGTACACGGTTTGGGCACCCCCGTCACTTCTGGCACTGGCTCGGACTTGTCCGGCCAGCCGGTGTTTAAGGTCACCCGTGCCATCATAGCTCATAAGGAACCCGCTCTAACATCCTCTGGCTCGGTTCCTGCATGGTTAAACCGGTTCAACCACGAAATCAGACCGGGTTTAAGAAGCGGGATATTACATTACCCCCCCTTCTGAAAAATTTCGTCCTCGAAATTGCGTACCTTGTTGATCAAAAAGATGAGGGTACTTGGCTCGTATTTCTTCTTCTACCTCCCAGGATGCTTCTTCAAGTGAATGGTCAGCCCATCGCACCTTTACCTAGGAAATGGAGCGGTTGCGAAGGGTTTTCACCTTCCGGTCCAAAATTTTAGCTGGCTGTTCTGTGTAGGTCATATCAGCTTCTAGGTACTCTGGTTCCACAGGTAGTACATGAGATGGATCATGCACGTACTTCTTCAGCATGGATACATGGAATACATTGTGAACATTTCCAAGCGAAGGTGGCAGGGCAAGCATGTAGGCTACTGAGCCAACCCGGGACAAGATCTCAAATGGTCCCATGTATCTTGGGCTCAACTTCCCCTTTCTGTGAAACCTTTGCAAACCTTTAGTAGGAGAGATCTTGAGAAATACCTTTTCTCCTGGTTGAAATTCAATCTCCTTCCTGCGGGTGTCCGCATAGCTCTTTTGACGGGACTGAGCTGCTTTAATCCGTTCTCTAATAACGTCGACCTTGTCACAAGTCATTTGGAACATCTCAGGTCCTAACATTCGACGTTCACCTACCTCATCCCAATACAAAGGAGTTCTGCACCTTCTGCCATATAACGCCTCATATGGAGCCATCCCAATTGTAGCTTGGTAACTATTATTATATGCAAATTCCATAAGAGGTATATATTCTTCCCAGCTGCCACTCATTTCCATTGCACATGCCCTGAGCATGTCTTCTAATATCTGTATGGTTCGCTCCGACTGACCGTCCGTTTGTGGGTGAAAAGCTGTACTCAAATTCAGTTGCGATCCCAAGGCACGCTATAAACTTTTCCAAAATCTGGAAGTGAACCTTGGGTCCCTATCTGAAACAATGCTCACTGGCACTCCGTGTAAACGCACTATGTTGTCCATGTAAAGTTGTGCTAGTCTGGTCATGGAGAACTTGATCTTGATAGGAATGAAGTGGGCAGTCTTGGTAAGCCGGTCCACAATCACCCATATCGCATCCATTCCCTTAGGTGTACTTGGTAGTCCGGTGACGAAGTCCATTGTAATCCTTTCCCACTTCCATTCTGGTACTGGGAGTGGCTGAAGGGTACCATAAGGTCGATGCCTCTCAGCTTTCACCTTCTGGCAGGTAAGACAAGTCGCCACATACAAAGCTATGGTGACTTTCATGCTTGGCCACCAATAACTCTGTTTGAGGTCTTTGTACATTTTGGTACTTCCTGGGTGGAGTGAGTACTCGGAGTTATGTGCTTCTCTCACTATCTTATCTTGTATATCCAAATCATCAGGTACACACAATCTGTCTCGGAACATCAATGCCCCATCACTGGCTAAAGTAAAATCTGGGTCGTTCATTGTTTGGTCTTGAACCTTAACTCTGATCCGCTGCAATTCAGGATCCAAAGGTTGCTTCATTATCACCTCTTGCCTAATTGCCGGATGCACCTGTAGAGCCGATAAGGATACCGTTAACCATTTAAGGTTTTCTGGTTGAGGTTCAAGCTCTAGGGTTGCCCCTTCATACAAGAGGGTTTCATCCATTAGCATCGCCTCTTGCACAAGTGGTGAGCTGACTGCTAAGCATGAAAGCGACACAGTCTGTGTCTTCCGACTCAATGCATCCGCCACTACATTAGCCTTGCCGGGATGATACTGAATATCGCAGTCATAATCCTTCATGAGTTCAAGCCATCTTCTCTGTCTCATATTCAAATCTTTCTGGGTGAAGAAGTATTTGAGGCTCTTGTGGTCACTGTATATCTCACACTTTTCCCCATACAAATAATGTCGCCAGATCTTAAGGGCAAAAATGACTGCGGCTAGTTCCAAGTCATGAGTGGGGTAATTCTTCTCATATTCCTTTAGTTGTCGGGATGCATATGCTATTACCTTTCCGCGTTGCATAAGAACACAACCCAAACCAACTTTGGAAGCATCGGTATAAACTGTCATTCCACCTGTGCCTTCAGGAATAGTCAGCACTGGGGCAGTCACCAACTTCTCTTTCAATTCTTGGAAGCTCTTCTCACATTCCTCTGCCCAGTCGAATTTCACACCCTTTTTCGTCAACTTGGTCATTGGTGCTGAGATCCGAGCAAAATTCTCGATGAAACGTCGGTAATATCCAGCCAAACCCAGGAAGCTTCTAATTTCAGTAACATTCTTGGGACTTTCCCATTCCACTACTGCTTTTACCTTAGCAGGATCTACTTCGATTCCAGCTTTAGATACTACGTGCCCCAGGAATCCAACTTGTTCAAGCCAGAATTCACACTTACTGTACTTGGCAAACAACTGTTGATCTCTCAACCTCTGTAACACCATTCTCAAGTGTTGAGTGTGCTCCTCCTCGGTCTTGGAGTAGATCAAGATATCGTCAATAAAAACAATTACCCATTTGTCGAGCACATCCTGGAATACTCGATTCATTAGATCCATAAATGCTGCCGGTGCATTGGTTAACCCAAAGGACAACACTAGGAACTCATAATGGCCGTATCGAGTCCTAAATGCTGTTTTGGGTATATCACTACTCTTTATCTTGAGCTGATAATAGCCGGACCGAAGGTCTATCTTTGAAAATACTCTGGCTCCCTGCAACTGATTAAATAAATCATCAATGCGTGGCAATGGATACCGGTTCTTAATGGTTNTTTCCAAGTGAAGGTGGCAGGGCAAGCATGTAGGCTACTGAGCCAACCCGGGACAAGATCTCAAATGGTCCCATGTATCTTGGGCTCAACTTCCCCTTCCTGTGAAACCTTTGCAAACCTTTAGTAGGAGAGATCTTGAGAAATACCTTTTCTCCTGGTTGAAATTCAATCTCCTTCCTGCGGGTGTCCGCATAGCTCTTTTGACGGGACTGAGCTGCTTTAATCCGTTCTCTAATAACGTCGACCTTGTCACAAGTCATTTGGATCATCTCAGGTCCTAACATTCGACGTTCACCTACCTCATCCCAATACAAAGGAGTTCTGCACCTTCTGCTATATAACGCCTCATATGGAGCCATCCCAATTGTAGCTTGGTAACTATTATTATATGCAAATTCCATAAGAGGTATATATTCTTCCCAGCTGCCACTCATTTCCATTGCACATGCCCTGAGCATGTCTTCTAATATCTGTATGGTTCGCTCCGACTGACCATCCGTCTGTGGGTGAAAAGCTGTACTCAGATTCAGCTGTGATCCCAAGGCACGCTGTAAGCTTTTCCAAAATCTGGAAGTGAACCTTGGGTCCCTATCTGAAACAATGCTCACTGGCACTCCATGTAAACGCACTATGTTGTCCATGTAAAGTTGTGCTAGTTTGGTCATGGAGAACTTGGTCTTGATAGGAATGAAATGAGCAGTCTTGGTAAGCCGATCCACAATCACCCATATCGCATCCATTCCCTTAGGTGTACTTGGTAGTCCGGTGACGAAGTCCATTGTAATCCTTTCCCACTTCCATTCTGGTACTGGGAGTGGCTGAAGGGTACCATAAGGTCGATGCCTCTCAGCTTTCACCTTCTGGCAGGTAAGACAAGTCGCTACATACAAAGCTATGGTGACTTTCATGCTTGGCCACCAATAACTCTGTTTGAGGTCCTTGTACATTTTGGTACTTCCTGGATGAAGTGAGTACTCGGAGTTATGTGCTTCTCTCACTATCTTATCTTGTATATCCAAATCATCAGGTACACACAATCTGTCTCGGAACATCAATGCCCCATCACTGGTTAAAGTAAAATCTGGGTCGTTCATTGTTTGGTCTTGAACCTTAACTCTGATCCACTGCAATTCAGGATCCAAAGGTTGCTTCATTATCACCTCTTGCCTAATTGCCGGATGCACCTGTAGAGCCGGTAAGGATACCGTCAACCATTTAAGGTTTTCTGGTTGAGGTTCAAGCTCTAGGGTTGCCCCTTCATACAAGAGGGTTTCATCCATTAGCATCGCCTCTTGCACAAGTGGTGAGCTTACTGCTAAGTATGAAAGCGACACAGTCTGTGTCTTCCGACTCAATGCATCCGCCACTACATTAGCCTTGCCGGGATGATACTGAATATCGCAGTCATAATCCTTCATGAGTTCAAGCCATCTTCTCTGTCTCATATTCAAATCTTTCTGGGTGAAGAAGTATTTGAGGCTCTTGTGGTCACTGTATATCTCACACTTTTCCCCATACAAATAATGTCGCCAGATCTTAAGGGCAAAAATGACTGCGGCTAGTTCCAAGTCATGAGTGGGGTAATTCTTCTCATATTCCTTTAGTTGTCGGGATGCATATGCTATTACTTTCCGCGTTGCATGAGAACACAACCCAAACCAACTTTGGAAGCATCGGTATAAACTGTCATTCCACCTGTGCCTTCAGGAATAGTCAGCACAGGGGCAGTCACCAACTTCTCTTTCAATTCTTGGAAGCTCTTCTCACATTCCTCTGCCCAGTCAAATTTCACACCCTTTTTCGTCAACTTGGTCATTGGTGCCGAGATCCGAGCAAAATTCTCGATGAAACGCCGGTAATATCCAGCCAAACCCAAGAAGCTTCTAATTTCAGTAACATTCTTGGGACTTCCCCATTCCACTACTGCTTTTACCTTAGCAGGATCTACTTCGATTCCAGCTTTAGACACTACTTGCCCCAGGAATCCAACTTGTTCTAGCCAGAATTCACACTTGCTGTACTTGGCAAACAACTGTTGATCTCTCAACCTCTGTAACACCATTCTCAAGTGTTGAGTGTGCTCCTCTTCGGTCTTGGAGTAAATCAAGATATCATTAATAAAAACAATTACCCATTTGTCGAGCACATCCTGGAATACTCGATTCATTAGATCCATAAATGCTGCCGGTGCATTGGTTAACCCGAAGGACAACACTAGGAACTCATAATGGCCGTATCGAGTCCTAAATGTTGTTTTGGGTATATCACTGCTCTTTATCTTGAGCTGATAATAGCCGGATCGAAGGTCTATCTTTGAAAATACCCTGCCTCCCTGCAACTGATCAAATAAATCGTCAATGCGTGGCAATGGATACCGGTTCTTAATGGTTAGCTTATTCAACTCCCGGTAATCTATGCACATACGCAAGCTACCATCCTTCTTCTTGACAAACAACACCGGGGCACCCCAAGGTGAAACACTTGGGCGAATAAACCCCTTTTCCAATAGTCCCTGCAACTGCATCTGCAACTCCTTCAATTCAGCTGGTGCCATCCTATATGGAGCCTTAGATACTGGAGCTGCTCCAGGAGTCAAGTCTATGGCAAACTCCAACTCTCTGTCAGGTGGTAAATGCATCAGATCATCTGGGAAAACATCGGGAAACTCTTTAACCACCTTTACTTCTTCTAGAGGTGTAACTCTTGCATCAACATCGAGTACCGAGGCTAAGAAACCTTGACATCCACTTTCTAGCAACTTTACTGCTTGGAGAGCGGAGACAAGGACCTTCCTCACCCTTTTCATTGTATCTGCTCGGTATACCCACTCTTTCCCTTCGTCATCTGTTACCTTAATCAGCCTTTCCGCACAGATCACATTAGCTCGATGAGCCGACAACCAATCCATACCCAATATAACATCAAAATTCTGCATATTGAATTTAATGAGTTGTGTATCAAAGTTCTTCCCACTAATCTCCACTGGGCACGACCCATACACTTCCTTCAACTGTGTAATTTTACCAGTAGGCATACTAACAATCATTCCATGGTCTAGGATCCTGGGTGACATCCCAAGTTTCCCTACAAATCTCTTAGATGCGAAGGAATGAGTAGCTCCTGAATCAAATAAAACATAGGCTGGTATGCCCGATATGGGTAGGATACCTAATATAACAATGTATACTAATTTCAGCAGGTCATCAATATAAATCATAATGAACTTCTTAATTTAAAATGTACCTGCTACAACTTCTGTACTAGCCTCAGCTTCCTCGACTGATAGGGCATACATCCTTCCCTGCGGTTGACTGCCTCGAGGTAAGGGAGGTCGATACTCAGAGGGCTGACTGGAGGGCAAGGCTGGTCGGGACCGACAGTCTTTCGCATAATGCCCATAGGAATGGCAGTTGAAACAACGAATCTGAGGCGTCGGAACTGGAGCGGGGCCCCTTTGCACTTGACCCGCTGCAGATGGAGGTCGAGGTGGCCTTGGAGCTGTAGGTGCCACACTAGTGTTCGGGCGAAAGGAAGTAGAACCCGAACCACCAACTGGCCTGGAAGGGTAGCCAGATGGCCTATAGGGCTGCCTATACATAGGCCCAGAACTGTATGATCCACGGTAAACCTTGGAGGAATTTCCCGCATCTGGGAATGGATTTGTTCTCTTCCACAGTCCAGGAGTGAGGGACTGTTCACCCTTTTGCTTATCTTCCATTGTTTTGGCCTTCTGTACAATCTGGCCATATTCGGTCAAATCCAAGACTTCAAGCACAGACCCAATAGACGCTTTTAGGCCCTTTAGGAACCTTGCTGCCTTCTCTTCAGCTGTTCGCATATGCCTTGGGGAAAAATGGAATAAACTCTCGAACTGTTGCTGATACTCAAGGACAGTCTTACCTCCTTGAGTTAAGGCCATGAATTCAGTCTCCTTCCGATCTCTGAAACTGCGCGGATAATGGTTATCCAAGAACAATTCCTTAACTGCTCCCAAGTAGGTTCTGGATGAGCAGCCATCAATATAGGCTTGGAAGCTTGCCACCAAGAATTTGCCTCTTTCTTGAGTTGTAACCCAGCACAAATGAGCTTCTGGGCATCCGTGCACTCAAGCACCTCAAATATCTTTTCCAATTCTTGGATCCATTGATCCGGTTCCAGAGGATCACTCCCCACCTTAGAGAATACCGGTGGTAAGTTCCTCTTGAAAGACTCCACAACCCTTGACGTGTTGCTCGTCGCCGGGAAGTTAGGAGCATAGACGGGATAGTAGGAGTATGGAGGAGGCATCCCATGCTGAGGAATACCGAATGGTGGGATTGGAGGTGTACCCACCACTTGTGGTCCCGTTCCCGACCCTACAGGTGGGTCCTGCGGAGTGAGTACCCGGGGAGGTTGACCCGGTTGAGAAAAATCCAACTGTTGCTGGATGGCAGTCATAAATGCTTGCTGTTGCTGAAGCATTTGTTGCTGGAAAGCTTGTTGGGACTGCTGAATTATTGTAGCAACATCTCCCGGTGTGATGACCGGTGGAGGGTCCGGGAGTGCAGTCATAGGTGGGTCCCCATGTGCCCCACCCTGACCAATGGTCTCTGAAGGTAGTGGAGGCGAGGTATGCCCCAAAGAACGGGCCCCTCAAGAATTATGTGGTCGACCGACCCGACGAGGACCCCGCGAGGTACCTCGAGCATTACTACCGGATCTAGTACGTACCATCGTATCCCTGTACCTGGAACATATCACACACCATATTGGTTAAACACCATAGAACTGATTTAGGCACACAATCATATGCCATTATATGAGGTGTTGTAGTGTATGATAGCCTGTAATTAGTCATAGCTCAATTCCAAGATACAGGCAAAGTCCACAACATACATGCTAATGGTCCCACTTGACCATAGCCCATTGATCATAGGACTAATTTCCACCATAAAACCAATGAAATCACAATAGGAGAAGAGAAGGGAAAAGAAAAAAAAAATTCAAATTTTCAATTTTCCCTTCTGTCCAAACCGGTGGGATGAACCGGCGGGTAGGGACCCGCCGGTCTGACCCGCCGGTCCCAACACCCCAAACCGGCGGGTGTCACCGGCGGGTAGGGACCCGCCAGTCTGACCCGCCGGTCAGGCCCGTGTTAAAACACGAACAGGGCCTGAAGAGCCCTATTTTGCCTGTCACTCTCACTCTCTCCCCTCTCTTTCTTCCTTTTCCTTTTGGACGATCTTGGGAGTCTACTCGGCGCTCCTACTCGCGATTCCACTCATCCACACGGCGCTCTAGTGAAGAGTCAACTCGCCTTCATCCAAGTAAGTTCTTCTTCTTCTCTTTTTTTTCCAGAATTTCAAATTGGGTGAATTACTTGAATAGGATTTACTTTTTTAGACTTTCTTTCTCTATTTTCCACCATAGAAAAGTATTATCATGTGTTTGTGATGATTCCACTGTGCTCATTTGTAGTTTATAGGAATCATCGCACTTTATTTGGAGAAAAACCCAAATTGATGCCCTAGGTTCCCAAATTTGGGGTTTCTTCAATCCTTACTGTTTTGCTCAAATTGACGACTCCTTTGTAATGCATTTCGCTTGTTTTATGCTAGATATGATTTAGATTTCATTGAATCATCCATTATGCTTGAAATCCCCATGTATTTCCCATGAAAATCCCTATTTTGGCATTGGTTTCCTTGATTTTCATCCATACTTGTACTCATGGAATTCCATAGTCCATTTGGGGTATATTCTTGCAATTCCATCATCCCATTACTATGGCATTTCATTCTAGACCTAGGGTTTCAAGCTTTCACTCCATTCTATTCCAATTTGCACAATGGACTTGAATTCCCCTATTTCATTCATGCCTATTGCTTTTGCTGTCCTTTGCTGTCATTTTACTGTTTTGGCACGTTTCCATGCGTTGCCATCACCATGTTTCGTGTCATAAGTTTTCTATTCTTCCTAGATCGTTGCCGTTCCCATTTTGCATAAATTGGATTTTGGGTTTCCCTTCTTTAATGCTGCTGTCTTTTATTGCTGTACTAACCCAACTTCCTTTTCTTATTGCCAGGATGTCTTCACGCACCGGCAGAGGACCATCTGCCTCTGGCGTTCGACGCAAAACCACCGCTTCTAAGCGAAAAAGTGCGGAGACCAGCACTTCAGCTCATCGCACAGGGAGACCTGCACCTGCTCAGTCTGACCCTTCAGACTACGATGAGGAGCATTTCACTAGTGCAGAGGCCGCAGCCAACTGGCCTAATTTCCTGAAGGGACCAGTGTTGATGGAAAAGACCGTGGTAGTCGAGGACTTCCACAAGGCCCAGCTTCAGGAGAGGTTCTTAGCATTGGGCTGGGACACTATTCTTCAGGTGGACCGACCGTGCTACGAGCAGCTCGTCCGTCGGTTTTATTGCAACCTGGAGGTGTCATATCAGTACGGGGAATTCACCATCAGCAGCCTGGTGAAGGGAGTGGATATCCAGCTGACGGTAGGCACCTTGGCCAGCATATTGGGTATATCGGCGGCGGGACACCGATACTACAGTCCCCCCAGGAGTAGGCCTCAGGGACCGTTCATGAGCATGGAGACGCCGGACTTCATCTACGAGACCATCTGCGGCAGCAGCAGTCGCCCGGAGTCCGAGACATCCTTCTTCCCTGAGGTCCGTCTCTTCACGCGGTTGATCCAGTTCAACCTGCTCCCCAGAGGAGGTCATCGGAACCAGGTAGGTTTCATGGCGGCTTTTATTGCTTTTTGTATCTTTACGGCCGCAGAGGGAGGCGGGGAGCACTTGTGCCTTCCCTATATCATCCTCAGAGCGATGGAGCACCATGCTTCCCACCCAGAGGACGGAGGATTCCCATACGGCAGGATCCTCACCAGGATCTTCGAGTTCTTCGGGCTGAATCTGAGCGGAGAGGAGGGGAAGACTCCGGCTGATAGGTTCAATCGGAGCAACCTCTTGAAGATGGGTCTCCATACCCTCATGGATTCACCTCCTAGATCGGGAGCTCGGAGAGGTAGGGGTAGGAGGGCTGCCCCTGTAGAGGATGTCCTCATGGAGGAGGAGTCCAGTGAGGAGGACGAGGACTACGTTCCTCAAGACGAGGAGGATCTGATGGGTGGCAGCATCCCTGAGGAGGCGCCTCAGGAGTCGAGAGGTCCGGGTCCTAGTTCTTCCGGAGCTGCAGCCCCACCATATGGAGCCCCACCACCTGGGAGTGGTGACTACGACTATGAGGGCAGGACAGCCTCCATGCGGGCATTGCAGGATGGCCAGGTCCAGATACTGAGGCGGCTGGACGAGATTGCCTCCAGGCAGACCACTTTGGAGGATTCTTTCCGTAGGCTGGGTCAGGACTTGGACACCAGGGCCACCGCTATCTCAGCAGACTATGGCCGGCTTCGGAGGGAGGTACGGTTGGTGAACACGAGGTTCGATTACTACGATCATCACTTCAACGTCAACTCCAGGCCTCCGGCGAACGTGGTGATCATCGACGACGATGACGACGACCAGTGAGGGGTTGGCTTGCCCACACTAGCTGTTTATCCATTTTCTCTCTTTTTGTAGACATTGTGTATTTATTTATCTCATTCCTTGTAATTGCAATGTAACTTGATTTCATTTATGGAATAAAATATCTTTGGATAATGGATTGTTGTGGTGCTTTCATATGTGGAATACCTGTGTGGTTTTGTGGTGGGGTGACTTTTCTATCTGTGCTCTTGGTTATATTATTATCTGTTGTTTATCAGGTTTTGTGTAAAATTTTTGGAAATCCCACTTTACGCCGTTATGCTGCCGAAATTTCGTCGAAATAATACTTATAGGTTATAGTACCAACCTAATTACCATTTATCTACACTCCCGCATGCCATGAATGCAATCTATAATATGACCCCACTTTTATACTTTCTTTCTTTGACTTTTAAATCTTTAAGCTTTTATCTTTACCCCAACCCCATTTTCCTATTATAGAGTCTACGGGATTCTAATGGTATGCTGTGAGTGGAGCAGAGCATCACGCTCTGATACCACCGTTTGTCACACCCCAATCACCCTGAACCGGAGCGGCGACCGAGTTAACACCGGTTAACCCAAACCTGCCAGGATCATCAGATACTGTATTCCACCACAGCATACATACACTAACATCAATTCATCAGATCAGCGGAAGACTAAGTTTTACCTGTAAATAATTCCCATATACTCGATACCCAAATGATAATACCATAATTATATACATTTGGGCCCGAAGGCATGATATATACACAAAAAGAATGGAGTTCAAATATCAAGTATATATACATGAATTTATCAAAATCATCAGAGTACACAGCTCGGCTCGATCTCAAGGCTGGAGCTCAGCTCGGCCTCAGAACTGTTGTCCTGCAGCACAGCTCTCACACGCGCAGTCTACGCCGTGCTCAAACTCATCAGGGGTCCACCAGTCCTCTTCAGGAAACTCGACTGCGGGACCCACCCCAAGCTCCTCAGATGAATGACCTGCAAAATCATCTAAAGAAAAAGGGTGCACACGTGGAATGAGCTCACTAGCTCAGTAAGTAGAGAGGTGGACCACACACAACAGTCCACACATCACAACACATCATATGCACTACATGCCATGCAAGTCATTTTAATTCACATACACCTAATCAACATTACTAAGTCTTTGGTTTTAGTGCTACTACAACCACAGTGCGCGTATACTCCGGGTACGAGCCGCGTACTCCCTCCCGCGATACGCCCATAGGGCTGTTGGAGAAGGCCCACCGTGAGTACTCGGAAAAATAAAGACAATGCCGTCCACCGGCTCTCAACAGAAATGTAAATAAATTAAATGACAGTGCTGACTCCAGCAATTTAAAAGCAGTACGATTGGCCCTCTTGAAATACCACCGGGGTTGCCGACTGTCCTACATGACTCGCCGGGCGTAATGCCTAACCGCCACAGTGACCCGACACCCGCGACCACTGCTTCCCCCCAAATGATAACCCAACACCTTAACCCTTGTTGGGAAGGGTCGTAGCACGGGATGGTGAGAATCCTAATACCGCATGCTCCTATATGCAGTACGACTGCATAGTGCCTCCGTGTCCCATACCACGGGCCACCAATGCATTCGTTTCCAAGCCGACCACGGCATCTAGTCTATCAATGCATTATGCAACATGATGTACACATTCGACATATAACATCCCATTCAATTTGCATTTGAAAAGTAAACATAGCATAAATGCACATCAATGTGTGAAATGACTAATCTACATAGCATATTCATGATGACATGACTAAATTAGATATAGTTATATAAATGCCAAACAAATGCCTTGAAATAGGCCAAACGTCCTCTCTCCACTTACCTGTAGCGTACAAGGATTCCCGCTCGGTACGGGTGAGATCCGGAGCGAAACGGGTAGGCTTTGGTGAACCTAACAAAATTGAGAGGGGTTAGTACTTCACCATTTTAGAATCAAAATTAATGAAATCCGACATCAAAATCGTGTTTAGAACGTCGAAAGAAGGTCCCACGTCCGATTTGGGCTCGATCGGACCCAAAAATCACATTCTGGCCACTCAGGTGGGTCACTCAGGTGGGTTGTCTACCCACCGGTCCTACCCGCCGGTTTGGGACCGGCGGGTACAGACCCGCCGGTAGGACCCACCGGTCCTACCCGCCGGTTTGGCCAGAACCCCCCTGGTCCTCTCAGGTGGGTGACTCAGGCGGGTAGGCACCCACCGGTTGCACCCGCCGGTTTTGGCGGAAAAACCCCAGTTTCTTCTCAACTTCCTCCATTCCTTGGGGACCCAAATAGGGCTTTTCTCAACCCATTCTTCACACCTTTAAAGTCCTATAGGATGGTTCTAGCTTAGATCTAAGTTAGATTCAAGTGAGGGGAACCATCTTACCTTCTTTGCTCAAAAATGACTTCAAACCCTCAAAATCACTTCCAACTCACAATGCTCCTTCTACCTTGTCAATATCTCTTCAAATCCTTCAAGATCAACACATAAATCATCTATTAAACCTTAGATTCATCATTTCAAAGGGTGTTTACAAGATCTTAAGAAACCATACTCGAATCAAGGGTTTAAAGCGTGGGTATGGTGAATGTTCATAAACCCAACTTTTCTTACCTCCAACTGTAGATCTTGAGTTGAAGATTACTCTCCCGGCACCGGAATGGCAAGATCGAGCTTCGGCGCCACTGAAATCCTCCCTTTCTTCCTCTTCCTTTCTTCTTCCCTTTCTTTTTCTCTCTCCTCTTTACTTTTTTCACCAAACGTACGGGGGTAATAAATGGAAAGAAAAGAAGTCATAAAGCTTTATATACTATTCCTACTTAAGTGAATAGTGATGGATGGGTCACTCGGGTGGGTAGGTGTACCCACCTGTCATACCCACCCGAGAGTCAAAACTTGGGATTTTGACCGGGCTCGGACCTCGGCTCAAACCCCACCCCAGGCATACATTGTAGCCTACGTATATATCTAAAAATACAGATATAATACCTGTTTTATCCGTACATAGCCTTATGGTAGGTGCACGTACACGGTTTGGGTACTCCCGTCTCTTCTGGCACTGGCTCGGACTTGTCGGGCCAGCCGGTGTTTAAGGTCACCCGTGCCATCATAGCCCATAGGGAACCCGCTCTAACATCCTCTGGCTCGGTTCCTGCATGGTTAAACCGGTTCAATCGCGAAATCAGACCGGGTTTAAGAAGCGGGATATTACAATTTCCATCCTCCATCTCTCTCTTATATTGTTATTGTAAAAGGTACTCACCAATTCTAGTGCAATATGTGGACTTGGCTGGTCTGAGCGGGTCTAGGACGAGCTAGTCTCAAGACCAAAGAAACTGATCTAGATGTATTCAAATATCTGACAACCAAGTTACACCTACGCCTGTGGTTCGACAGATGAGTGACTAAGCTACATCCCCATGTTATGCCCACTACTGTCGGTAGGGTGCAGGATGATCAACCTATCTCCAAATCTGTACGTCGGCTATAGGGTGATTGACCTATCTATCCGCATCTATAGGTTGATAATTGAGTTGTCGAGCCACATCCGAGCTACTGAGGTCAGCATCCAAGCTATTGAGATATGCAACAGAGCTACTGAACTACATCTACATCTACAGGTTGGCACGTGGTGTAGCACCATAAATTTTGGAAGCAACTAACCCTAGTGTTAGAATTTGACTAAGAAGAGAAGTACTGGAATGTACACTGTGAGCCTTATGCATACAATTGTGTAGGGGTGAAATTGGTAAATCAGAAGGCCAAGTAGGAAAGGTAAGATGGCCTAGAGTTGTGGACATGATCTCATAGTAAGTGTACTGACTAGGGCAAGGGTTTAGACTACTGGGGAAGCCAAAAGGAGGCAACCGGCAGGTTGCCATCTGACCAACTGGCCAACTGATTGCAGTGGTAGAATGCCCGAAATGAGATATTTTCTCCTTGGGCCCCACTATCTTGTGTGGTAATTCTACCTATTTCCATCATGTGTAGGGGCATGTTTGGGGGTTCTAATGGACTAAGTTGCATGTCTAACTAAAGACCCTAAATTGAGTTATTTAATTTTAAAATGTTAATAAAAATGAGTTTTATTAAAGGTGTAAAACCAAACAAACCCTAGATTTGTTTTGGTGTTTAAAAAGGGACAGAGGCCGGTTGTTGCTCTTTTTCTCTGTTGCCTCATAGAAGGGAAATGGAGGAGGAAAGAAGGAAGAAGGAATGAAGAAGTAGAGAGAGAGGGATATTGCTTTCTCTACTATTGCTGTGCCTCTCTGTTGCTGTCCTTGCTGCTGCTATACATGCACTCCCCATGCTGCCAGTAGTTGGAAGAAGCTACTAGAGGTTGCTGCCCCAATTGGGAATAGAGTCAAGAGCTGGACATCTGCATGTGGACTTGCTTGCACACCCCAGAAACCATGGGAAGGTAAAATACCCTAACCTAACCTTATGATTTTGGCAAGGGTAAGAATTGGCCAAGGGTAGAGTAGGTCAATAATTGAAGTTGGGAAAGGAAATTTGCTTGTGGGAGCCTAATACAGCCTCTCACAGCAAAAACTCTAATTCTTGAATTCGAATTGGGACCCAATTGACTACAGGCGAGCCGGTTTGGCCCTGACAGGATAGTGCTATTGGGTTATATAGGTGCTAGATACCCCGTGGATTGTGTATATGTGACCCGACTTGCCCAATAATGACTGTATGATGCAAGGGCATAGTTCATGACTCAAACAAGAGAAGAAAATGCCAAAAAGGGAGTTATTTGTGAAATTTCAGTATTGACCCTACCTGTCCTGGAAACCTTATCCATGTGTATTTATGGGCCAAGGACAGTATTGGCATATCTAGTTAGGTAATTATGAGCCAAATGCCTACAGGTTTGTTCCAGTAGTCCAAGAATAGGCTCAATTGCCATATAGGTTGAGTGGATAACCTACACAGACATCGGGAGCTGGACCAGTATGTTAGGTTAGTTAGTTGGGAAGGAATACTGACTTGACGTAATGTGCTTCTTACCAGCTAAATGTGGATTCCGGTATGGGAATTCAACTGAGATCTGGGAAGTAAGATTATTAAATGATTATTCTAAAATAAAAACTAAACTTAATGAGAATTGATTATTTAGGAACCTGAAATGCACCCAATAAAGATAAACGTGATCAGGAATTCAACGAAAGAACACCAAAATTGAAAAATTAGGTGATTGGGTGTTTGATTTGTTTTATAGAGTGTTTGATATTTTTAGTTACGCATGCTCATGTGGGATGTGATGAGTATTGTGTTATGGATTTTATTTTATATAAAACTATATATTTCACATGTTGGATGTGTGGTATGATAGTTGTGTGGGTAATGATTGTAATATTGCGGTCTGAGGCACGGTGTGGCCGAGGATCTCTTCGATATTGTGAGCTCAGAGGTCAGTGTTACAGTTGTAACCACGAATATGTGATTGGATGCTATGGATACTGTGTATGCTGTGGATGCATGTAGATATATATGATTAGGATCACATCCCAGTGCTATAACCCATTACCAATAGGCGTAAGGTATTGTCTAATCCCACTTGGTGGTAGGTCACAAAGGACTACTACGCCTGGATACGACATACTGTATCCTGAGAAGGCATGATATGGTACGACATATTGTACGCATGACTGTCAGATAGCATGGGAGATCGATGATTGTGTGGGATTCTGGGACAATGGCTGTCAGGGGTTGGCTGGGGGATCGAGGTTATTTCTGGGGTGGCTGACTCTTGTTTGCAGCTAGCTTGTATCTTTGAGGCCGGACATACTGGGAAGCAGATACCATTTATGCTGCTTATAGCACTTACACCCATACATATAAAGACTTAGTACTTAGAATGGATATTTATAAATAAAATAGACCATGTGGCTGTGCATTTATGGACATTGTTTTGAGATTGTGGGTATCATGATGTTGTGTGTGCTTGATGAGCACATTTATGTGTGAAATCTAGGGTAGTAAAACGTGCATTTTACATATTTAGAATGGAGCTACCTTGGGTTTCACTATATTTTTGTAGGTTTTATATTTTCAAGGTCTTAAAGACTATCGGACGCTATATCTATAATTTTACACATAAAGAGGTTCTATTTCTTTTTATGGTTAAGAAGATGATGAAATTCTAAGCAAGATGGTCTTGTTCAATTGCAAGTACGCATTCGTTTGGTTAACCATACAAATGATTATTCTTTTTGGGCCAGAAAAAGAATAATGGATCAAAACTAAATCGAGATGCAGAATCAGTCTATCTGCAGTTGTCCCAAGGGTATAAGGATTATTTCAAATGCTAACAAGGATCGATGGATCACATACTTAAGTGATTGAAGATTTGTTTTTGGTAACAACAACTACTTAGCATAATTGGTGAGTTGTGGTGTGCAAAATCCCTTGCTTATTAGGAGGTTTCAAGTTCGAACATCTTAGCTGCCAAAATAAAGATTTTCTCTCTCCTACTCATCACTCAAAGGAGGTCGACCAAAGGGTTTCTTATGCAAGAGGAGAGAGAAATAAGGAAATAAAGAGAAAAATAGAAAAAAGGGAGAAAAAAAAGGAAAAAAAAAATAATTAAAAAAAAAATCAAGATGCTGCCCACGTTTGAAGAAGAGAGAAAAAAAAAATAGAAGGAAATATGAAGCAAAATCGTTGGAGATTCTCTACTTCCTACAATTCTCTATTTTCTCTCTCCTTCATCTCATCAACAAGATAAAAAATTTTTGTTTTTTAGAAGCTAAAATCTTTAGCTTCCCTCCCCCATTCTCTATATAATAGAATTAACACAAGGGGAGGAGGCACTTTATTATTCTTCTAGGGGTTTTTTTTTTTTAGTTCCTCTATTTCTTTCTCTAGCTCTAGTTCTAGGTTTATGCTTTAAACACTTTTGTAAGTTCTTTTTATTCAATTAATGCAAGCACTTTTGTTTTTGATTTAGTCTTTTATTTTTTATTGTTTAAGCAATTGAAGTTGTAATTTTCAAGTTCTAGTTCTAGGCTTAGTTCTAGGTGACAAGACACAAGCTATAAGCATATCTTTTAAGTTCAATTTTTTTTTCTTCAGATTTGTTTTCTCTAGTACTAGAAATTTTAGATTTGGTTTATTCCAGATCTAGTTTTTAGTACTGGTAGTATTTCAAATCGATAAATTTTTTAGTTCAAGGGTTGAAGTTCAAGTAAGTAGGCTCCTTCAGTAGTCTTCTCTCCCCCCTCTTATTCTCTCTTCTGATTACCCTTTTTTTCTTAATTTAGGATTTTAGTTTCAGTCATTACATTATTGCTATCCCTTTCCCCCAAAGTTCATGGCTAGTCTATGTATTGGCTTTGCCCCTCCTAGCTATAGAACCATCATTTTATTATTTTTATTTTAATCGTTTCCCTTTCCCTAAAGCCAAGTAGAGTAATCCTTGTAAGAGTGACTCTCTGGTCAAGTAGGGAAGCTCATATTATGATGCATTCCTCAGGCTAAGTAGAAAAACCTACTTGTGAGTCTCTCTCTAGCTTTATCCCCCTTTCTTTTACTTTATTTTTATTTAAGTTTTTTTTTTCTTCATTGCTTTTAATTGCGTGGGGTGTTTATTTTTAACTATTTATTTATTTAATTTAATTGCGTGGCTTGCGTGTTTAAATTCTTAGATGACGAATGGTTATGACGTTATTTTAGATACGTATGTTTATAACGGTAATTAGAATTAGATCACAATCATTAATCGGTTCACTTTCACATTATTAAAAGAAGCAAAAAAATAAAATGGCTGCTCTCCCTGTGTTCGACCTGTAGCTACACTGATCTATACGCTTGCGGTTACATTTTAAAATCTCAAACAGTGCTTGTATACTCACCCCTCACTGGGTTGTATAGCTCACCCCCTCATTGATATATCTTTTTAGATGGTGGAACCGGAGCTGAGATGGATAGGAGATCAGTACGGTTGTGAAACCATGTCTGCATGACACATTGTAGCTGGATGGATATCCCTTCTATTTGTTCATTTATTTCTATTATCAATGGTTATAAGATTAATTTATTATTATTGTAATCTATGGATTTGTATATTGGGCCTGTAATTATAATTACCATTGTAGTTTGATCACCTCGTATATGCTTCCTACAGATCATGAATGGCTAGGTAGGAGTGGGGGGCATTTTGTTATGGAAAGAGGTACTCACCAGTACTAGCACGACATGTGGACCTGGCTGTTCTGAGCGGGTCTAGGATGAGGCACTCTCTGGACCAAAGAAACCGACCAGGATAGATGGCTATCTGGTAACCAAGTAATATCTAAGCCGAGATCGACAACTAAGTGACCAAGCTACATCCTCGCATTGTGCCCACTGTTGTAGGTCGGGTACATGACGGTCGACCTATGTCCACATTTGTAGGCTTGCTATAGGGTGATTAACCTATCTATGTCAGCATCTGTAGGATGGTAACCCAGTGGCCAAGCCACATCTGAGTTGCGGAGGTCAGTGTCCTAGCTACCAAGGTCAACAACCGAGCTACCTAACTACATCTAAATCTATAGGTTGGTCGGTAGGCGAACAACCTAGCCACCAGTCCACTCGAAGGATCTATAAAGAACCTGTGGTCGTTAGGAAGCCCACTCCTAGTCAAATACGTAGGCTCCAAATTATGAGAGAATCTACCCTAAGCAAAAAAGATCGTCCACAAGGACTTTAACCGTCCCTATAGGGAAGGGGAATCCCCCCTCATCTAGGGATTTAGAAGGTTCCTAACCAGAAATAATTGCCACTTGTGTACTTTCCAAATATATCAATTACCATACTTGGATTCCTACCTCGGTTCAGGAGACCTACCAATTTGTGACTCTCCATGACTGCCACATTGCAACTATAAATACCCAGGTAAGCACCCCCTTTAAAGGGATTAAGACTTTTCCATTCTACTCGGAGTTACTGTTTGTAAAGAGATGATTTAGGCATCAGAGAGTCTCCTGCCAGAACAGCTCGACGCTCACTCTCTTGTGTTTGTTTTTTTGTGCAGGATGTACGAAAAGCCTAGAATAATTTCTTGTTACAACATTTATGAATTAAATGAAGGATCTACATTGTCTTCAATAACTTTGTAAGGAGATAAAATTGTAAGAGCAATTAGGACCCATTCATACAAAATTTGAGAGCCAACAATTTAAATGTGGGTCCTATTTTACCAAAGTGTGAGCACTCAATTAGAATTAAGTGAAAATGGAGGACTGGAATTGTTAATGCAACTTTTCATTTGACTAATATTCAACCATATAATTTTCATTTTTTTTAAAAGTAAGCACCTGTGCTATCATTGCAGATTCTCATATTGCATAATTCTACTAGTTACATGCCTCAAAGTGCATAGTTTCATCTCTACCAAAAGATGAAGGAAAAAAAAAGTGCATAGTTTCGTAAGTATACAAGTGTACATCCATCTACCAAAAAAAAAAGTGGGCAGCTTGTTTAGTAAAAATTATGTTATTATTATTAAATTTTTTTTTGTGATACGTAAGTGTGATTAATTAAAAGAAAAAGATAAAATATAATTAGAGGCAATCCCTGAGAACCCCCTTTAGACATGTCTAAAAGAGGGGAATAGATTCCAAGAACAAGCAGGATAGCCCTGCAATCAAGTAAAAAAAACTAGAACATAAATAACATAGAAAAAATTACATCCGAAAGTAGGTAACTTGATCATCATGCCCTTTTATAATGTCTTGAAGATCATCTGGGATATCGGGAGGGTACTAGATAACTTCAATAGTAGATGAAGCAAATGAGGCTAAGAAATCTGCTACTTGATTTTTCTCTCTAAACATGTATAATCTCCTTACACCTAAGCATGGAACAAAGATGTAAAATTTTGCTTTTAAAGACTTGCATACTCCAAGAGCCGCATATCAACTGCCAACATGGAATCAGACCGGATAGACAGCTCTAGGAAGCCTTTGTCAATACAAATACAAATCCCTCTTTGGATTGCAAGCAATTCTGTGGCAAGGATGGACAATTCCTCACCCAAACCTGCATAAGCAAGGATAGGGGTGCCTCTTTCATCTTGAATCATCCCACCATATGAAGCCTTGTCATCAGAAAACACACTATCACAATGTAGAGCAATCAAGTGGGAGGGGGGGACTGAACCAAGTGCAAGCCTTTGGAACTTTAACAGTCCAATTAATTTGTAACCCCCACCTATCTACCAACATCTGATTTCTTGCACTATGAACTCCAGTAAGTGGAATAGTAGAGCACCAAAAAAGAATATTATATGATTTTTTGCACTGTGAAGTCATATTACTTAATCAGATAATTTTCCTTTTTTTTTTTCCCCAGTTCTTGGAAGAAATTTATTTTTATTTTATTTTGTAGAAATGTGAATTAATCTTTATCAATTAACATGAACTACATTGCAGTTGATGCATCAACTTAGAAAAAGTCCCAACCACAATCAAAAGAAGAAAAAAATTAATTGAAAATCGTAATAAAAGATTTAGATTGCTAGGGGAAATGTCCAGGTTTGAGTCTTGAGAGTGATTCCTTTATACAAAAAATGCCAAAGATTAGGATTGTCTCCACATTTGCCCCTCAGAACCACGCATGGGGGACCAACATTGGGTAACACTCACTAGAAATGGCTGTAATTTTATTCATCACCAATGAGAAACAAACATTAGAAACAACCTCTTTTGCAAAGAAGGGGGTAAGGTTGAGTACATTTGCCCCTCCTAGACCCTGCAATAGCAGGAAACTCGTGCACTGAGTTTTTTTTTTCTAAAGGGAATGAAGATTGGATAATACACATAAGCACAACCAATTACTTTTTAAGGAGAGAATTCTTTGAGGTTGATGCTGTAGAGTAGCCAGCCAATGAGAAGTGTGGAACACAGTTATTAAATAGCAGAGTGGAGAGGAAAAAGAGTATCAGGAGAGAGTGCTGGCATAGACTATGCTGGTTCCTTAGACGTTTTCCTACTTTTTATGAGCAATATATCCCGTAGGACTTGATTGAGATTGATCCATTTTAAAAATCCTCTTAAACATACAAATGCTATGAAATTCAAATGGTTTTATTCCAAGTTCTATTGACTGTATTTAAGGGCAAAAGAAGCTTAAAAGGTAGTGTGGCCCTTGCACCTAGAGACTGAGGGGGTGCGAAATGACCTCCCAACCCCTCATGAAAGACGAAAGGTCCATTCTTATTGATGCTTCCGTGATTTCACCCTGGTGTAGGAGCCACGTTGCATTTTAGGGAATTCTATCCCAATATATAATTGCTAAATAAAATTTTGAATGACATTTGATATATATTTGGAAGCCACATAGTGTTTTATAGACTTTTAAGATAATTTCCTTTAAACAGATTTTAAGTGATTCTCTCTCTCTCTTTTTTTTTCTTTGGTGAAAACGAATCTATTAACAGCGGTCGGAGAAACTCGGATGCCAAACATGATCTTAGATTCATGGATCGGAAATGGGTCAGACCGTTGTGCCCATCACAGATAATGCCCTCCTTGCCAAGAGGCCATATTGTTAAACTCCCTTAGAACAAAAGGAAAAAAATACAAGACTCAAAATGGGATTGCAATTGAAGAATACTGTCGAAGATGGGTTTGATTATCAAGGAAGCCGAGGAGATTCCATGATTCAAGATGGTCACCACATCTTTGTTATCAAATTCCACCATAATGTGAGTGAGGTCTTCACCTATAACCTCTAACAAAGGGTGATTTACATCAACCTCCCTTGGCGTTTGCCCAAATTATATTATCCCCCTGAAAATAAAAAAAATTACATTTAAACCCACCCAAACTAACACCGTGAGAGAGGTATTAGTTTTATAAATGGAAAAGACATTTTTACCCTTCTTCTTCCTCTTTAGTTCCTACCTAAAACTTGCGATGGTTCCGAGCTCTCCACCACTCTCACGGGCATCTTACCGAACGGACTGAAGTACCCCTGTTGTCATTAAAAACCCAGTTTTCTTTTATCTTATTACGCTTCTTCTGTACTGATCCCTCAAACCGTGCTCCTAAACTAATGATGAATGAAAGACTTGAGCTGTCAATGATCAGGCTTAGGAAACACCCCTCTTAAGTTAATTGGAAGAGCACCATTTCCTACTCCAACCGTCCATTGATGAGCTCCATTCACGACTTACTCTGTTTAGTTTTGCTCCCCTTTAATAAGCTTGAAGGCCCCTTCCCTTTCTCTCTCTCACCATGAACTACACTTACAATTGGTGAGTGTTCCTGGCTTTGTGTGTCGTGTATGTATTAGCCAACAGAACCAACCAGAGACGGACACCTTTAGAGTGGGTGAGAAGGTATAGATCCTGATTTCTGGAATTTCTCTTTTACTGAAGTGCTGTTCCTGAGTCTTTCAATGGCTTCCTTGGGGATTGCAAAGCTTTCTCTCCACATACTCCTTTGTCTCAGTGTTCTTAACTCAGCTCAAGGTTTCTTTCTTCTTCTCCCTTCTTTATTTCTACCTGTTTCCTTTACTGTTTTTGAGCTTCTATGACATATCTTCTTATTCCCTTCTTCAAATGGGTGGAGGGCAAACAGCAAAAGCTCCCTGGTTTTTCCAAATGGGGTTATTGTGTCTTTCAGACCTATAGTTTCAACCCACTTGAAATGTTTTTTTTCTTTATTAAAACTCATCAAAAGTTACTGATTTTCATTTTTAAACCCCAACTGAAGCACAAAGTCTCTGTTAGAATTAATATTTGACTGGTGGGTAAGGGAAATCAAAGGGTAATCTTGTATTGAACAGTTTTAAAGAAATTTCACCTTAAAGAGCTTGAAATTTCAATCATCTATGAAGACTTTGTTTTCTTTCTTTTCTTTAGTGTGATTGATTCCATGCCACGCAGGGAAGGAGGAATACAAGGGGCATTCTTACCCGTTTATCAAACCAGCAAGCTCCATCTCATCATCATCAACAGAATCCAATGGAAGGATTAAGGCTTATGACTACATAATTGTGGGAGGTGGCACTGCTGGGTGTCCTCTGGCAGTCACACTCTCTCAAGGAACTTCAGGGTACTATTACTGGAAAGAGGTGGTGTACCCTATTCAAACCCAAACGTCTCATACCTGGAGAACTTCCATATCTTTCAGCAGTTTCAGAATTTCATACCTTTCACATCTTCTTCACGGCAAAGCTTGGCAGCTATCGTAGTCTTCCCAGATCCACCAGGAGCATACAACCCAAGAACCCTCACATCCTTTTCAAACAACATTTGCTGCTTCAATTTCTCCAGAGGTGAATCCAGTCCAAAAGTCCTGTCAGGGACAGGAACAACACATGCAAATCCTGATCCCGAACATTCACTCTCTCTCTCTCTTCAGCCAGGATCATTAGAATGATGCGCAAGGTATCAACAGGCACGATCATCTGAAAGAACTGAAGCAAATCTTGTTCCAAATTGTTCTCGAACATTCGAACACTTGATCAATTTAGAAATCTAAGAAAAGACTGAAATCTAGGAAGAGAGAGGTGAGTTTTAGGCAAATGGAAAGGAGGAGAGAGACGGTAGAATTCAGGGCAAATAGAGGAGAGAAGGAAGAAGGATAAAATCATCTTTTCAATTTCAAAAACTAACACCTCTCTCACAGTGTTAGTTTGAGTGGGTTTAAATGTAATTTTTCGATTTTAAGGAGATGATGTAACTTGGGCAAATGTCAGGGGAGGTTGATGTAAATCACCCAACAAATATTAAACTGCGCGAATTGCCAATGCTTCGGAGATAATCATGGATATATGCCAATCCTGCAGATTTCAGGAATGCTATAGGAGTATATTACTAGAGAGTGATTAATGTTTGTTATTTTATGGATTTTTGGTGATTAACTCCATCCTTTGGCTGCCTCTTTTGGGGTTTGTTTTTCTTGAACTATATAAACAGTAGGGTAGGTTTTCGCACAGGAGTATATGAGATTCAATTAAGTATCTGATTTTCTGATTTTTTTTCTTTACCTAATAAAAATAAATAAATAAATAAAAAATGAAACGGTTTCTCTATTCTCGTGATTATGATTAATTTCTCAATACAATACGTGGCATTTGCCATCCCTTTCAAAAGCTGAAACCTGTGTGTGTGTGTGAGAGAGAGAGAGAGAGATATGAAACTTGAATTTGTTAAAAATGTGCATAAGAAATCCTTCGAAAATTGTAAAAACGATAATCTTGGAATTGGGAACCACGTGAAGCCATTAAGACAAAGCCCCCCGACCGATTGATTAACTTAATTAAATTACAATCTAAAACCTTACCTTTGAAAAGGGAAGAGAGAGAGAGAGAGAGAGAGAGAGAGAGAGAGATGAAGCTTTGAACTTGGAACTTGGAATTGGAAGAAGAAACTAAAGCAATTGAATTCAGTTAAGAACATAAATTATTCCTAATTTTTTAAATTTGGCTAACACAGAGGAGATCTATGAGGTATCCCTTTTCTTCTACTCATGCTTGAACCCATGTCTTCATCTGATGAAACTCTATTAGCTGACCTCGTACACACGTACACTACTCCACTCCTCTTCTTTCTAACAAACGAATGAGTACTGTACACCATATTACTCATAGTCTCCGACCCAGACGATCCTGAAAATGATGATGATGAGCAGCTCATAGGCTCCTCCTGATCACAGTCTACCACTGTTGAATGGGGTGTTTCATTTGTCATCTCATCTTCTCCTGTCTCTTGAGGTATCATCAAGTCTGGACTGAGTTGTAATGTTTTGCAACTTCTCAAGTAAGGCGACAGATCCTTCATCTGCTTCAATACAAACTCCACCTGATCATGGGTAACAAAATTAACAACTCAATTATTATTAATTTCATAATTAAATTTCGACGGAAGTAATAATCCCATATCAGATGTGAGTAGCCCGATATGAAGACTTATATATAGGTACTTGCCCACCCTCTCTTTGATAGCTAGCCGCTTTTAATTAAGAATGAATTCTACCCAAATCTCAACACTTTCAACAAAAGACATATTAAGATTACCTTGCACCCAAGAGAGCAATGAATATAAGGTTCTTGGAGGCTTCTATCACATGAAGTGCAATAGTTGCCTGAGCCCTTAAACTGTCTACTCTGAGGTCTTTTCTTGATGAACACCACTTTGGCACTATTAATGGTGTAGGCCTATAAGATAAAAATTACAAAGAAAGATGAAAATTCAGTTAGAATTGCACTAAGAAGGTGCTGGAGAACTGAATTATGGGTGTCAAATTAAACAACTAACTTGAACATTAGAGCAATCTATAAGCTTCTCAAGGTCTTCCAATCGAACGACGTCGTGGTATACGTATCGACGAATCTGAACTAGACGATGAAACCGGTGTGATGGTAAACAATGAGGGCAAATACTGGTGCAACAATCCAAACAGAAAATGTTCTTTTCATTCTTCTTTGATGTCTCATGTGTAGAGCAACCCACAAAGAACTTCTGTGCATAAAGGGCTTCTAACCAAGCAGGCTTCTGAAATCCCTACAAACAACCAAGAATGGAAGTACTGTTTAACAGATTGAATTCAAGAAACCTTCATAATAACAATGAAGAGAGTATAAGAAGAAACCCACCATGATCACATGACACAGTGATGACAAGGAGGAGGATGATGATGAAGAAGAAGATAGCAGAGAGATAGTAGAGAACAACTCTCTCCTTGCCTTAGTTATTAACTAAGAACAAATAGAGTGAGTAGCAAGAGAGAGGGATTAGGTATGGAGAGATAAGAGTATTTATGGAGTGTCACAAGAGAAGATGTGGTATATATTTATTCCTTGGTGATGAGATACACAACCTTTTGTCAAGAGGACTTGTTGTAAGGAGAGAAACAATAAAGAATGGGAGTGATATTAAGATATGAGGAGAACGTGGGCGCTGTTTCCGTGTCTCCCATTCCCTACCCTTTAAACTATTGTTCTCATCTCCTTGGTTCAAGAGCTCTCTCTACCTTTTAATAAATCCATTTGAGGCACTTACCCTAGTATAGGATACCGTTTTTTAGTTCTTCCTCCTACCTACTTGGCTACTATTAAGTTGGCAATTAAGTTAAATTTCTTTTCAAAATGGAACTAGAACCAGATATTGGAATTGGAACCCGTTTGTAATCGAATCGAACTATAGAGAAATGACTCGATTCTGATTTCATAGGTTCTTTTTTTGGTTCGATTGGTTCAAAACTGAAAAATGAATGATTCTAAGTCAAATAGGAACTGATAAAACTGGACCAAATAACCTAAATTTTCTGTACCATCTTAAGTGTATGCAAAGGCTAATTCTGAGTTTCTAAGGGACTGTATTTTTAAAGTAGCTTTTTATGATGTTTGAATGTATAGTAAGAGAATCTACAATATCTATTGAGATGTGAGCTTTAGTTATTCTAAAATTTCTTTATTTATTGTTATTATTATTTTTTTCTGTGAATGAAAAATATATCAAACAGAAAAGAAAACAAATACAACAAACAAAGATTTCCGGCTAATCAAGGGGAAAATCCCTGTCCGAAGGAAGCTAGTCTAAGAGAAAAAAAGCCAAAAACAAACCTTAAAGACGAATTGAAGGACCTTTGGGTGGGGGGTGGGGGGTGGGGGGAAAGGGAGAAACAAGCCAAATAATTTTTTTTTTGGTAAAAAAAATTAGGGATACAAGAAAGAGGGAGGGGGCAGAAACAAGTTATTCTAAACTTATTAATTTGTTCATGCTCTCAAATTAGGTGTAAAAGAAATCAAATTAAATGATATAACGATGAAACCGAATGTAAACTGACACTACAAACGGCATGTAAACTGGATAATGAAAATCGAATAGAAATTGATAAAACCAGACTAAATGCAAAACTATTTTGATTTTGGCTGATTCCTATCTGGTTTGATTTTAATTTACACTTTGTCAAAATGTAAACCAAACAGGGACCAGAACCGGATCAATTGACACCCTTACATATTATTCTATTCAATGCAGATACATACCAATGATCCGATTGATCATCAAATTAGTCCATCCTGATTTGAATCTAGTGGGTGACAAAGGAAAAAAAAAAATAGAAAATTAAAAAGATGACACACAGATTAATTAAGTTGTATACTTGATTTGTTTGTTTATATGAAAGTGATCAATAGTTAAGTTTTGTGACCTAGAAATGGAAAATCTTAGGTGGAACCCATAGGAGAATGGGACCCATGATCACTGGATGGAAGCCACTAATCACTGGTTGCTGGAAAAGCAAGGCAAAAACATGTACGAGGAAGCCCGGTTTTGGGATGTCAGCCATGGCAACATTCAACCACTCCACTTCCTATAAATGTGCTTAACAAATAGTGTTTTGTTTGGTAATAATAAGATTGGCAAATACTAAGTAAACTTCACCCAAAAAAAAGACTAATTAAACACATCTTCATTTCTTTGGGCTTCATGCTTAATTTATTAGGCTTGTGATGCTAGTCTCCTGGAGGCCTAGGAAATACCCCTATAGGCCGTAACCAAGATCTAATCTTTTTTTATTTTTGGTAGAAACCAAGAGCTAATCTTGAGAGTTGAACTTAATTTGTAGGTTAAAAGTAAAAGGAGACTATTTTGATTTACCAAGATACGCTTTGTTTCTTTTATGGTACATAAGATATGCATTGTTTAAGTAGCTTAGTCATCTCTAGAAACTTCAATTTGTGTCATTGCTTTGATTTCATTAATCTGAGGCCTTGCAACCTTGCGGGTGATCGTGCTTGACATTTTATGCTGTACAGTCTATCTATCATATATATGGTTATTAAAAGTGGAAATATGGGTGCAAGTAACAAAACTGAAACAGAAAATGAGCACCTTAAGGCTCTCTTTTGGTATGAATTTCAATCAATTTCAATTTTTGAGGTTATTTGGTATGATTTTGTTCATTATTTCTAATAAATAGAAATCAGTTTGGGTAGAAATCTTGAGATTGGTGATAAGGAGTTTTTCAATTTCAGAAGTTGGAATCACTTCAGTGCTAATTCCACACTAAGGAGTAGTTTAGGTCATATATGGCAATGTTTGTTTCCATCCCAAAATTAGTTTTTTTTTTTTTTTTTTAGTCAGAATTTTTTTGTGTTCCTTTTCATTTAGAATACTTTCACATAAAAAAATGTCGTATGGTAAAATTGAAAACATATATATATATATATATATTGTCGCTAAAAAAGAACACACATATGGAATATCTATTATGTAATGGCAGTGGTGGTGATAGCGGTGGAGGCAGAGGTGGAGATGGAGGTGGGGGTAGTAGAGAGATTCAAGCTCGAGAGTCAGGGCTATTGGGTTGGTTTTTGTTACTAATTTGTGTTTCTGTTTTGATTGGGATTGCCTGTAACCACACATAATTTTATTAGAAAGCAAACGATGTCAGATTTTTTGAAAAAAAAAATAAAAAAAACCAAGGGGGAAAGTTCGATGATGAAAATGAAGATGACTATAGTAATAGTCACACTAATGTGGTTGTAAACATTGCAAATGTGGTAGGTGACATGCAATAACAACAATGCGAAACAAATCAAAATAAAATTTCATATCAGATTGAGAAAGGATTTTGGGATTGACAATGAACAAATGTATGGATTTTGTTTTTTATTTTCATTTAATTAGTTGGTATATATTTATAAAAGCTATTACGGATAGACTAATATATAAGCAATTTTTTTTTTTTCCAATTTTCATGTAACTATTTTTTCAACACTTTAACAAACTACAGAGCCTGCTTGCTGTACTTTGGAGTAGGTCGCAATCTTTATTGTATGGGTTTGTTTAAATATTCTACAGTTGTTGTAAAAGGAAATGTCCTCACAGAATTTGTAAGGTTATAAAACTAATTCAGCAAATAGACATACCAAACATTTTTTTTTTTTAACTAAAATCTATTATGTCCAGTAACTAAAGGATTTAATTTCTGATCAATAAATTTCCCAAATTGATTTCACATAAATAGGATAGAAATAGATATTGAAATCATACCAAAGAGTACTTAAGTCAGAAGATCAAGGTTATTTAGAGAATACAACTTTCAAATAAATCGAAAAACATAAAAAATTTTAGAGATAAACATTTGCACATTTTGTTGAGGGTGAAACTCATTTCCTAAAAATTTAGAAGCCCATTTGGGTGGAAACGAATGATACTTGAAAAGAGAATTTAAGAAAAACAGAGAAAATCTTATTTTAACCAAAGTTGGTGAATTAACATTAATTTTTTTACCCTTTTAGTATATCACATTAAGTTTATTAAATGATGTAAAATCCTATCATTTCATATGTGCAACATTAAAAATGTGCAAAACAATGATAGTTTTTGAAAATGACATAATCGTATATCACTTTTAAATTATTTTGAAAGTCCTTTTTCACCCTTGAATTAAAGAAATTTTTGGAATAAAACCAGGTGGCACCAAAGAAAGGCTACGACTTCTCAGTTCTCCATTTTTTGCAACAACAAAAAGGAAAAAAAAAAGTTACATAATGCAGATAGATAATAAGAGAGTTTTAGGAATGGAAGTGATGGTACAAGAAAAGTGTGTAAAGTGTATGTATATGGGATGTGCAATACAGATTGTCAAAACCAAAGCAAAACCGTTTATCAACACCAAACCGAGTTGTTTACACTATGTGAAACCGTTTAATAAATGACTTAGTTTTTGTTTCAAAACTGAGACCGTTTAGTTAACCGAACTGTTTAAATCAACAGTAATCCATTTAATTAAATCGATCAGCACTACATAGTAAGTTAAGTCATTAATGCTTAGAATAAACACCCACTAAAAAAAATTAAGATATATTCATACCTTCTGAATAAAAAATTAAAAACATATAAACAACTACAACCTTACAAATATTAAAAGAAAAAATATAACAATAAACAATTCAATGTTAAATTTATATCTATTTCAACAAAAAAAATTATAAAAGAAATAGGCCATTTGAATGAAAAAAATTACGAAAAAAAAAAACCCCTAAGAAAATCATTAAAAACCAAAATCGAACCATTTAAACCCAACTCATTGAAATAGTTTATTATATGGTTCGATTTTGGTTTTACTAAAAAATCTTACATTGAACTAAACCGTTTTTACTGAAACCAAACCGTTTAACACCCTTATTATGTGGCAAAAACGTAATGACCAGATAATCAAGCTTTTAGTTATCATGGTCATTACTTTGTATCAGTATGAATATATATATATATATATATATCATACAAATTCGAAAAATTGCCACCTTAACATCAAATTTGCATACCTAATAACCTAAAAAACAAAGTGAAGATGGATGAAGGATTCTTCACCTTTTTCTTATCAAAACCTGTCAAGATGCTTACATGATTAGTTTTTCATGGTTTAAAAAATTAAGTCGGAGTTAGGGAATTTAAGCATGTGTATGAACAATATTGCAAACATATTTTTTTATCAGTTAGAGCTTAAAAAACTAATATTTCAAAATGTCAACAAAATAGTAACTAACACCTAAGGTCAAATTAATTAGAAAATACCTTTTAATGTCAAAGAAGAATAAGCTTCATTGACATAGGAATAAAATATAAGCAAGTGATTTGATAATTTTATATATTATTCTTGGGTTCACTGGAAAAATAAGATGGAACAACCTTAAACAACCTTAAAAATTTGAAGAATTTCAAGGAAGTGTTACAAAAGTTTTAGAAAACTATTCAAAGAGCGCATTAGTTAAACTAAAAAGAAAAAAAAAAAAATCTTAAATCATCAGTTCTATTGTGACAAGGATTTTTCACCTTTCAGATTCTAAAGAATTAATAAAAATGATAAGTTACAAATAAAATTTTAAAATAGCATAAGGGGGTATAGGAGAATAAAAAAGCACTACGACCACCAAAACCATTTTTGATTTATTACAAAAACCATCAAGTTCTATTCACAAACTCATGCATATGATCCATTCCTTATGACCATATATATATATATATATATAAAAGAGACTTGTACAAATTTTCCAGTTATGGTCCCTCCCCTTGGCTCGGCCAACATGATTAGAAGGGAAAATGTACTACTCATATAGATTTTATGATAAAACTGTAGGCATCTTTATAAAAAATATTTTGGTTACCCAAAAACAAAATGTATATATATATATATATACAACATTGGTGAGAGCCTTTTTCGCAAAGTCGGGGTAGGGCTACTTACATTATTACCCTTCTTAGACACCACAGTGGTGGGAGCCCTATGCACTGGGTATGCCCTTATTGATGAACAACGTTGGCCACATGTTTTGTAAGTAATACCTTGGACTTCATACTTAAGGATGTAAAAGGATAACTGAAAATCTAAATACATATTCGTTCAAGGGTATCAATATCAAGTCAAAGGATATTCAGATTCAAATTCAAATTATCCAAAAAGTAATTATTTGCAACGATTAGATAATCAATCAATGATTCTGAGGGATCTTGAGGTATAGACATGTTCTAGAAAATGAGGAATAGAGCTAAGATAACTCAAAAGGATGGACTGAGAATAAATTGTATTCACTGGGGGGAAGGAAGATCCAGATTACACAAGTCAAGATACCTAATACCTAATACTTAGGCAGTAGGTACATGTGTTTGTTGGTTTTGTGAATAACGTTATGAAACTCATTTCACCAAAATACCTGATACAAGAGATTGTCGTCCAATTTGTGTATGAATATCTGTATAGTAGTTGAATTAGTCAACAAACATGTCCAGTCAAAATTGTCATTCACTTGAATGGTAAAAGTGGAAATTAAATTAGGTAAATATATTGTATTCCCTCTGAATCCAAATAAATCAATAGTGTCTCCTCAATTTATTTGAAACAACCCCCCCACCCATCATCCAATTTGGGTGTCCTACTAAATTTTTACTTCTTATTTTACTTTTTGAAAAATGTAAACACATGTTCCTTAATATCAGGGGTAATTGACTCTCTCTAAGGACTACAAACACAAACACACACAATATGGTTTGAGTAGATGAGAAAAAATTGAAGCTCTAGGCCACTATGAAGGTGGGTGAGAATGCCAACAACTAAATGCCAGGGTCTGCTCAGGAACCTACACCTCTGAATCATATGATTAAGCCATGATTTAAGGCATGCCTTCATCAAGACACGCCTAGGTGAACTCATCAATATCATTCTCAGACCTTCTAATCAGCTCTCATGGTGGAGGGACCAATGGTGATCCATGAATAATACCTCAACAAGAACAAAACAACATGGCTTGGAGGTCCCCCTAATAACGCACGTACAAATTGATTCACCTGTTCTGATTCTCTCCATGCACACAAAATTAAATCACAAAAAAAAGAAAAAGCAAATCAAGAGAATCTATTCTTAGTTTTACTTAAACCATTAATCGAGGATAATGAGTAAACTTTATCATGAAACGAGGAATTTAACAAATTATGAACATAGTAAATTGACCCTCAAGGATCTAACTGGATTGACCGACCATATTTAATGCATCAATGACATGAACCAATAAGAATTGAGGGTGAGGTGAATCCAATCAAGAGACTTCACTAACAGTGAATAGAGTGCGAATCAAGTCAAATCTTTAACCTAGCAACTACTGAGGGTTATTATGGGACCACTAACAGTGAACCAAACACTCCTTTTGTTTTCTTTAGGCATTTGTGGTCCTAAAGAACAAATATTGAAACCACTTAGAAGGTTCACCACTAGGCTTTACAAACTCATTGCCTCATTGGCTGTTAATTGAGAGCCCTTAGACTTTAGGCTCTCCGACATCTCTCACCCACTTGCCCCCC